>NC_134095.1:6736200-7054521 GCF_000715075.1 Nicotiana tabacum | reverse complement strand
ATTTAAGTTCTAGGTCGCCCACCAGTATAATGTGGGAATACTTTTAAGTTCTAGGTCGCCCACCAGTATAATGCGGGAATACATTTAAGTTCTAGGTCGCCCACCAGTATAATGCGGGAATACATTTAAGTTCTAGGTCGCCCACCAGTATAATGCGGGAATACATTTAAGTTCTAGGTCGCCCACCAGTATAATGCGGGAATACATTTAAGTTCTAGGTCGCCTACCAGTATAATGCGGGAATACATTTAAGTTCTAGGTCGCCCACCAGTATAATGCGGGAATACATTTAAGTTCTAGGTCGCCCACCAGTATAATGCGGGAATACATTTAAGTTCTAGGTCGCCCACCAGTATAATGCGGGAATACATTTGAGTTCTAGGTCGCCCACCAGTATAATGCGGGAATACATTTAAGTTCTAGGTCGCCCACCAGTATAATGCGGGAATACATTTGAGTTCTAGGTCGCCCACCAGTATAATGTGGGAATACATTTAAGTTCTAGGTCGCCCACCAGTATAATGCGGGAATACATTTAAGTTCTAGGTCGCCCACCAGTATAATGCGGGAATAATTTAAGTTCTAGGTCGCCCACCAGTATAATGCGGGAATACATTTAAGTTCTAGGTCGCCCACCAGTATAATACGGGAATACATTTAAGTTCTAGGTCGCCTACCAGTATAATGCGGGAATACATTTAAGTTCTAGGTCGCCCACCAGTATAATGCTGGAATACATTTAAGTTCTAGGTCGCCCACCAGTATAATGCGAGAATACATTTAAGTTCTAGGTCGCCCACCAGTATAATGCGGGAATACATTTAAGTTCTAGGTCACCCACCAGTATAATGCGGGAATACATTTAAGTTCTAGGTCGCCCACCAGTATAATGCGGGAATACACCTACCAGTATAATGCGGGAATACATTTAAGTTCTAGGTCGCCCACCAGTATAATGCGGGAATACGTTTAAGTTCTAGGTCGCCCACCAGTATAATGCGGGAATACTTTTAAGTTCTAGGTCGCCCACCAGTATAATGCGGGAATACATTTGAGTTCTAGGTCGCCCACCAGTATAATGCGGGAATACATTTGAGTTCTAGGTTGCCCACCAGTATAATGCGGGAATACATTTAAGTTCTAGGTCGCCCACCAGTATAATGCAGGAATATATTTAAGTTCTAGGTCGCCCACCAGTAAAATACGGGAATACTTTTTAGCTCTAGATTTTGGAATCAGTAACCCCACCTGAAGACGGAAGGTTACAACAGAGATCCCCCAAGCAGGAAACAATAAAATCCCCAGCGCCAAGAAGCAGAAAGCTGCAAAAGCAAGCGCGCGATTCAAAAGGAAGAAGGAACGCGTCTCAGAAGAAGCAGTTTGGGAGCGTTATAGCATGCCCAATATAACAATTTTTGATGAAGAAAGCCATCCCACTGAAGAAACCATTGAAAGGTTTAAAGAAGAAAGCCATGTTCCCAGCAAATCAAGCAAAGTGATGAAAACCGGCATTCAGAAAAGGCGAAGGACCAGCATCATCTCCCAAATTCACAAAATAAGGGCATCAGAGGAAAGCGTTAGCCGACAAGAAAGCAAGGCAACAAGAACAAGTTGAAGATAGATGAGATCTCATACTCTAACTTAGCTTCTTGTTTTTCCTTTCAAGAACAATGTAACAAGGAGATCATGTGAGCGGTAGCATCCTACAGCAGCATGCAACAGCGCACAACAACAGCCAGCATTATAGCCACACGGTAGTCCCAGCTACCAAAGCTTCCCGAACTACATTGACCTGATTCCTGTTCAGCCCAGGATATGTAGGAAACCTCTGAAGCAAAGGTTCGGTCAAATCTTTTTCAAAAAATGCTTCACACGGAGTACTCAGACAAGCAAAAATCGCCTGCTTTGTCTTTGCGCGAAAACCCTTCGTGTCTTCGGGCAAAGAGGGGCAGCTGTAAGCACGTGATTTTTGCTCCACGAGCAATCACTCCAAAAGAAATCAAAAATAATAAATGGCATCGCGGTACAATTTTCACGGGACATGTGATGCTAGTCATTTGTGGTTCGGCCCGTGTTGCAATTAATCTTACAAAAAACACAAAAAATAAGAACGACGTGTGTAATCAGGCCGTAGTCCGGTTTTAAGAGAAAATTCACAAAAAATATGCAGCTTTTACTTTAGGCTGTGATTTAACCATTTTTAAAAAAATTCTAATATGTGTGTTTATTGTTGTAGGTGTTACCCAATATGTGTGTAGGTTCATTTTAATCATTTGCATTGTTTTTAGGAATTTTTGGTTAATTTGTTGAAATTAAAAAAAAAGGAAAGGAATCGGTTTGGACCCCAAATGAGGCCCAAAGCCAATGCAAGACCAAGCCCAACCCAGGCTGCCCCAGCAGGACCCCAAACGACATCGTATCAATACCCCTGTTAGAACCGTTGATCTGACTCAAACGAACGGTCCTGATCAGGCCACTCATTCAACCCCAAACGACGTCGTCTTAGGAAATTGATCTGAGCCGTCCAACCCCTTGATCCAACGGACCTAGGCCATTCCCCTTAAACCCGTCAAACCTTGACCCGATCCAGCCTCACCCGGTCTCACCCACTATCAAACCCAAAACGACACCGTCTTCCCTAAGTGAATAGATCCTGGCCATAGATCTCATTTGATCCAACGGCCAGGATCTAAACCCCTAGATCGTATATAAGCTTTCTATCGTACCCCACGCCCCCTATTCGAACCCCCCTCCACTCATCGTCTTCACCAAAGCACTGAAACCCCCCCAAACCCTAGCAGCCGCCCTAGTCTCCCTCGCCATTAAAGCCGGCGGCATGAACGCCGGTGACCACCTCCTGAACACCCTAAGACCCCCTCACTCTCCTGAACATGGATCTGTCACCCCCTAGCCTCGAATCACCTTCCTTCGTCTCGAATCTTCATTTGAAGATTCGAGTCGAACCCGGACCTATACCAAACCACCCCATCTTCATACCAGACACTCCCCTGACCCTCCTCGTGACCAAACCAAGCTTGGTTTGGTCCGAATCTACCCACAACTTCTAAAAAACCAGATCTGAAAATCCAGACCTCAGAACACATGCACCTGGGGAATCCGGCCGATCTTGACAGGGGTTTGAGGTCTAATGGACCTTAACCAAGGTGTTCTCGTGTGAGAACACCCTGATTAAAGTTTGTTCGGCCTCAAATGGTCGAAGCTAAGTTGAATTTGGTTCAGTTTAGTTTAAACTTTTTCAGTAAGTTTTCCCTTTCTTTGTTTTAGTTTTTGATTGAGTTGTTAGCATGCTTTGTTGTGATTGTGTGTTATTGTATGATGTTTTTCTTAATTTCTTCCGTCTCTGTCAAAGACCTTTTATTTGGTCGTTTGATTTTCTATGTGTGTTCTGAATGTACTCTGTGATATACATGCTCGTCAATTAGATTAATCGTCAAATAAGTTAACTCATATAGGTTCCCAGTAATTGAACAAAGATATTTGAAGTCATTCGGGACCCTGTATGTGTAGTTTATATGAGCGATTGATTATTACCTATTATAATTAGTATAGTCGACTTGATAAATGTCGTCGATTAACTCCCTACGACTGAATGTTCAGATATGCTAATACGTACAACCTCACATGACTGAACAAACCTGTATTGTGA
The DNA here is from genome assembly GCF_000715075.1 of Nicotiana tabacum. Taxonomy (NCBI): domain Eukaryota; kingdom Viridiplantae; phylum Streptophyta; class Magnoliopsida; order Solanales; family Solanaceae; genus Nicotiana; species Nicotiana tabacum. Next base: position 7,050,854 of record NC_134095.1, on the reverse strand, counting down.
AATGAATATTGGACATTATCTGTGAATTCTAGTTTGTAACTGCATTGTAAAAAATGATTAAAAGAATCAGGCTAGGGCAATTCTGAAATTGAACTTTCAGAAGTTCAAAATGCCCTGATGCTACGATGGGTTTAGGGCAGTAATAATCAGGGTTTAACAGGGGTAGTCTGGGGTTTGAAAAGGACAGAAAAAGCTTAGTTTAAATGAGCTGACAAGTAGGGTACTAAATTAGGATTAAACTAATGCCAATGGGGAACAAGACACAAGAGTATGGGTTTAAAATGAATACTAAAATGAGCCCATAATCCTTGATTAAAGAATAAACCAGGTGTGGGGAACAAATGGCTGGCACCAAAAGATGCTTAGGCATGGGCTTAAAGGGAATGGGCAGTCTGCAAGTGGGGGGATCCAGGCAGCTTAGCTGCACTGGGTCGTTTGGCTTATAAATAGGCCATTTCATAACTTAAAAAAGGGCTAGAAATTTGAGTCTTAAGAGAGGTCTTGTTAGTTTAAAGAAAACTGAAAACATAAGGAAATTTCTAGTAAGTACTGTAATCAAACACTGTCTGAAAGCTACATAAGGGTTCGTATTGGTCAAGCTGTCTTGGCCAAGTTCTGTTGTTTGCACTGATTGAGCTGCTTGTGATTGTTGGACTGCTGGTGTTGCTGCATAGAACACTCTGTTACTTCTGTTTGTTTCATTACTCTTTCTGGGATTACTTGTTTGGTGCTCGACCATCTGCTGTTTTTCTTTGTTCTGGAAATTGTTGCTGGTTGTCTATGGACTGTGGAAAACACTTGTGATTGTTGGTTTGTTGTTGTGTTGTTGCTGTGTATCTGCTGTTGCTGTGTTTACTGCATACTGCCCAGCTGATCATTCCTTTCTTCTTTGTCCTCTATACCAGGTACACAACCAATGCACTATCAAATGTAATTGGAACATTGAGCATGAATGCAAAAAGAAAAGACCTGAAGTTGACTTTCATATATAGATTGTTATATTAGATATCATGTACTGTATGATAATTTTCATTCCTGTGTTGATAATAGAAGCAGCCTGTATGCCCAGTGTATATCAATATAGATTAGCTAAATGATAGTTTACATATGTATGCTGATAGGTGAAAATATTCTCAATGAAATAGGTTGCATCTCAGACTTAGTTTTACTTTGTAATATGTGCTGTAATGTATGCCAAGCATGAAAACTATACATCATTGGCTAAGTTCTTCCTCTTCTGATTAATGGTCCCATATAACTAGTAAACCACATGTTAAGACAAAGAACACAAAACTTGCAATCTCAACCTCATGAAGGTCGAGCCCAGGTCAAAACAGACCAAGCAGGCCCGCATCGAACAAGCAGTGGCCCAGGTCTGGCCCATCACGCATGGGCCGGATTTGGGCCCGTGATTATTTGCTCGGCTGACTGTGCACGCAGCCTCGTTTCTGAATTTTTTTAAGCATTCTAAATCCTGCTATAAATGACCTGCAAGCATATAATTAACTAGGACTATCTCCGCTTTCAATTGATAGAGACACATGCGATAAGAAACGTAGTTGCTACAAGATATCCTTTTAAAATAAAGACGAGATGAGCCTCGACAAATAAAAATGCACAAGCTGCGGGGCCCTCGTTAAATGTATATTATCAAAGCATTCAGTTTCCAGGACGGGTCGTTTAGCAAATCTCACGGCCCTCCCAGAATAATAACGCGATAGTCTCTTTAAGCGCGTACTTAATAATGTTATCTTCTTAAACTCGGGTGCACATTTATGTGACCCAAATCCAAATCTCAACGGAATCGAAATGTGTCTCTAACCACGGGTACATTGATTGTGGCGTGGTCTGAGATGCATTTCCATGACGTTGCAAATTCTTTTCATAAGGAATGAGACGAGCCTCGACAAACAAAGATGTACAAAGTGCGGGGCTCTCTAAATGTATATATATAAAAATACTTAGAATTCGGGACATGCCGTTTAGCGAATTTCATGGCTTTTTCCCAAAATAACAATACGCTAGTTGCTTTAAGCGCGCCTTTAATAATTTATTTTCCTTAACTCGGGTGCACATTTATGTGACCCAAATCCAAATCTCAACCGAGTCGAGATATGTCAACAATCACGTGTACATTGATGTAACATGATTCGAGGTATGTTTTCACGACGTTGCAATTCCCTGTAAAAAATAATAATAATTATGAAAGCAGTTAAAAGATAAAATTGGCACATAAGTTCATATTTGTATAAAATCAGATAATCAAGCCGAATATAACAGTTAAGCGACCGTGCTAGAACCACGGAACTCGGGAATGCCTAACACCTTCTCCCGGGTTAACAGAATTCCTTATCCGGATTTCTGGTACGCAGACTGTAATATGGAGTCATTCATTTCCTCGATTCGGGATCAAAATTGGTGACTTGGGACACCCTAAACCTCCCAAGTGGTGACTCTGAAATAAATAAACAAATCCCGTTTCGATTGTCCTTTAATTGGAAAAAACTCCCTTGCGCCCTCGCGGGTATGTAAAAAGGAGGTGTGACAGCAAGCATTGTAATTCACTTTAGTAGATTTACTGTGTACCCAAAAGAGAGAACAGAGACAGAAAATATTGGAGAGACAGTGTGTCCTAGAGGTCGTGTCATTGTTCGTTTCTTTGGTGAGCGAGTGAAAACCAAAGGGTCATTGTTGGTGAGCGAGTGAAAACCAACTCTATCAGCGTTGGAGGTGATTGCTGAAAATCACAAAGGTTGTACTCAATTCAATTTACAAAGAACTCCAAAAGATAACGCTCTTGCAATCCAAGAAGACTGGATTAGGATACCACATTGGTTCCGAACCAGTATAAAATTCCTGGTGTCATTTACTTTATCGCTCTTGTATTATATTCTGTTTCTTTACTGTTTATTGTGATTAATACTTGTTTAAATCGAAAGAACTAACAGTTCTATGCAGACTGTCTCCGCATAAGTCGACTAGGTCTGAAGAGTAGACGAGTAGAAATTTAAAAAGGCTACAATTTACCCCCTCTTGTACTTTCAATTGGTATCAGAGCAGGTCTCACATCTCTATTTTTTTGCTTAACAGCAAGTGAGAAAAGATCCATGGCAGGTCATCAAATTATTTGAACCGTACTTCAAGAGGGATACTCAACAAGAAGGTCATTGTACTTCAATAGTCAATACTATAGCCATTGGAAAGAAAGAATGAAGGCTTATGTCCAATCAATAGATTACAAGCCTGGCTAGTTATTCAGAATGGACCAACACCTATTCCGAACAACACTGATGGAAAGAAGCTTGTAAAAAGGGAATCCATATTTGACTATACAAAAGAACAGTTGGATATTATGCAAACAAATGCTAGAGCAATCAACATCATTTTCATTGGATCCTATCTTGAATGAAATTCTGTCTATGGGAAGGAAGAAAAATCAATTCTTGGTTATCTTGTTTCCTTTGGTTGCAACTGTCTTGGTAAGACTCTTGACATATTTCTTATTCATTAGTTATAGAGAAATCTCATTATCTACGTTTTTCTTTATACTAATATCTTTCTAAGCAAATTGTGAATAAGGATGGAGAACTCATGGTGGATATCATGAAATAAATTGCTAGTAACACATCAATACTAGACAGTCATGAAGAAACATTAAACGATGAATGCTGGATCCTAGTAATACAAGATTTGTTGAGCGAAGCTGAAAGAAGCAACAGTATGGAAATCCAGTACCAAGCAAATGAGCTGCAATCATGGATATCTAAAGCCGGATACGATTGGTAAGATTGTGAAAATTATGTGTAAACTTGTAGCCCAAGGTTTCACAACAAGAAGGTCTGTCTCTCCCTTGAGAGTTTTGTTAGAATATTATTTTTCATATGCTTATTACAAAGTTTGTAAAGTATTTTTGTATGGATATTGAAATATTTTATAAATGGTTTGAAAACTACATAACATTATTCTCTAGCCTCTCTCTGGAATTGAAAGTTTTTTTTGAATCGCATTCGTGTGACTAAGACTAGTTACCTTTTGAAATAAATTCATGGTTATCATCCGACGATTATTCTTTCCAAAGATGTATTTACAAGAGCATATTTTTTTACTAACCAAGAGCATGTCAAGTATTTTTAAGCCTCTGATAGATGATCGGGTTGGAAATGAGCATAATGAAGAATTTACATTTATCTTCACATTCCAAACAATGCAAAGCAAGAAGAAAATTGGTAAGTCCAACGATTGAATAAAGTACCAAGGTATGACCGGCTCTCTATTTTTATGACAAATATTTTGGTATACCTGATCCATAATATCTCCTTTTAGTGCCACAAAAGATTTTTAGTTGACTTCTAAATTATGAATTATTGTATGTAAGAACTAATTGTTTTGATCTAATAGGATATTTTCATATGCAAACCTTGCAGACAACAAAGTGAACTGAAATAGAAAAAATGGCATGAAGATTTTTTAATTCTCATGAAAAAGACAAACTAGAGCACAAGGCAAAACATGTGTCATTAGATTGCTTGTGACAAAGTATTTTGGAAATCTGCCTGGAGGACATTGACCATCATCCTGTAGATATTTCCTCTCATTTACGAAAGAAGTTGGTATGGTAATGATAGCCTCGTCAATGATTTGGTTACTCAAAATTTGTCCAATGAAATCAAACATTTGGTATTGATTGCTTAGTGTTTATTATACATGTCGTTGGTTTTACTTGATGAATTAATGGATTGTGCACTTATCGAATTGAGAGGTTTATCCCACCCTTTTGATGATGACAAAAAGGGGAGAAAATAATGGGTACAAAAGTTCAAAAACTCAAGTAGAATGTATAGAGACATGGGGAGCATAACTGAGGAATGCATAAAGTGAGGGGGAGTTCACACTTCATGTACTACATGCATTCCGAGAAGATGACTTCGGGGAAGTAACCAATTTATCTAATTTATCCCATTACTGTCTTTAATTAAATTTTCTTATTTTGTACTCAATGGTTTGCCATCATAAAAAATGGGGAGATTATTAGCTTCAAGGTTTCACGCATTAATTTTGATGATAACAAACCAACACAATTATTAATCAAAGAACATTTACTTGTGGTAATCTTATTTTTGTACAGGTTTATTCAAGAAATAAGATGTTGATAAAGATCCAAACAAATATGGGAAAGAGAATATTATGTGAAGAGAATAGGAAAGAGAATATTATGGGAAAGTGAATATCAAATATTGAATGACACACTACAATATCAGAAGAAGAATCTACAGGATATTATGGATGGAAAGTTTTTCAACATCTTGAAAGGAAAGTTGCTAAAATCATGGAGAAGATCTATTATTTTGTGGAAGAAAAATACTAAATGGAAAAGATACTACAAGACCAAGGGAGAATATATTTTCTATGGAAAGAAAATATATTATGGATATAGTACAATCTATACTATGGAAAGAGATTATTTCCAAGATCAAGAAAGGAATATTTTCAATATAATAGGAGAAGAATATATTTTCTATGTAAAGTAAATATCTCTATTATGGAAGATTATTTTACAAAATCAAGAAAGGATTTCCAATAGGAGTTCAAAGATACCACTATTATTTATGGGAAAATATTCTTACTACATTTTCCCTTTGGTATGGAAAAAATAATGTACGGAAATAAGTTTGAGTTCTATATAAAGAATGACTATTGCTCTTATAGAAATTCATCAAGGCTATGGAAGTTTGAAGAAGATGCACGTGGAGATGGAGTTATGAAATGCAAAGTTTTGTAAAGAAGATCAACCAAGATATTGCTTGCAAATAAAGAGCAAATATTCTACTACCGTAAAAGGAAAATGTCACGACCCGGATTTTCACCCTCGGGAGTCGTGATGACGCCTACTGGTGAAAGCTAGGCAAACCAAATTATTCTAACTACTTGACCTTTTCCAGTTTTAAACCATTATCAGTGATGAGTAGATATCATGCAAATAGCGGAAATAATTAAGCAGAAGACAAAATTTGATAATTTATCTTAATACAAACTGCGGAAGTCTAAATACAACTCTACCCAAAATTTGGTGTCATAGTTTCACGGACGGTTTAAGAATACTACATACAAAGTCTGAAAGGTAAAAAATACATTATTTCTGAACTAAGTAAATGAAACATGAGTAAAGGGATAAAGGGAGACGCCAGGGTCTGCGGACGCTTGCAGGACTACCTTGGATCTCCGCGTGGACTGAAGACAGCCACCCAATCTACGATCCAAAAGCTGCTGCTCCGGGATCTACACACGGTGCAGAGTGTACTATCAGTATAACTGACCCCATGTGCTGGTAAGTGCCTAGCCTAACCTCGGTGAAGTAGTGACGAGGCTAGGACCAGACTACCAAATAAACCTGTGCAATTTAACTATATATATCGGAAAAGAAGAACAATAATATACAGTCAAGTATGGGAGGGGTAACATGTTGCGGGGTACTATCAATTTAGAATAGAAAGACAACGGGTAATTAAAAGAGACAACATATCTCAAATATCAACAAAGAATCAGGAATCAATAAGTGCATCGCATGACCCTTCATGTTTTTACTCTAGTCCTCACCAAAGCAATCAAATAATGGAAATGTGCACGGCATCACCTGTCGTGCTTTTACTTTTGTCCTCACCATATAATCAATATAATCGGCACAGAATGGTACATCGTGCGTGTAACGACTCGATTGGTCGTTTTGAGCTCTAGCGTGACGTTCAGTAGTTTGAGGCCATGAGTAGCTTCACTACAGATATTATGACTTGTACGCATGGTCGGAATTGAATTCCACAAAATTCGGAGTTGATTTGGAAAGAGAATTCTCATTTCGGAAGCTTTAAGTTGAAAGAATTGACTAAGGTTGAATTTTTTAGTAAACGACCTCAGAATCGGGATTCGAAGGTTCTAGCAGGTTCGTATGATAATTTTAGACTTGGGCGTATGCCCAAATCGGATTTTGGATGACCCGGGAGCGTTTTGTCGCCTATTGTGGAAGTTAGCATTTTGAAGGAATTTCATAAGTTTGGGTTGAAGTACATTTCAGTGTTATCAATGTCCGTTTGGGATTCCGAGTCTAGGAATAGCTCCGTATGGTTATTCTAGAGTTGGGAGCGCGATCGGAAGTGTATTCGGAGGTCCGTGGGTCGTTTTGGAGTCATTTGGCTAAAGATAGAAATTTGAAGGTTTTTGAGAAGTTTGACCGGAATTGGACTTTTTGATATCTGGCTCGGAATTCGATTCCGAAAGTTGGAATAGGTCCGTAATGTCGAATATGACTTGTGTGCAAAATTTGAGGTCAATCAGACGTGATTTGATAGGTTTAAACACCGAAAGTAGAAGTTTAAAATTTTAGAGTTCATTAAGCTTGAATTGGAGTGTGGTTCGTGGTTTTAGCATTGTTTGATATGATTTGAGGCCTCGAGCAAGTCCGTAATGTGTTTTGGGATTGGTTGGCATGATTGGTTGGGGTCCAGGGGGCCTCGGGTGGATTCCGGGTGGTTAACGGATCGAATTGGAACTTGAAGGATGAGCTGAAGGGGTCTGGTTGCTGGTGTAATCGCTTCTGCGGAGAGTTCACTGCAGAAGTGGCCCCGCAGAAGCGGTTAGAAGCGAAGGAGTCAGAGGCCGCAAGTGCGAAGGAATTTCCGCACCTGCGTGATCGCGGATGCAGATGGTGCAGCGCAGAAGCGGGTTGTGGCAGCTGGAGGAGGACCACAAAAGCAGTATTGGAACCACACTTGCGGAATCTCAGAAGCGGTCAAGTGACCGCAGGTGCGGAAAGGGCTGGAGGTAGTGAGTGTTTTAAAAATCGGGATTTGGCTATTTTCTCTCATATTTTCTTGGCTTGGGCGATTCTTGGAGGGTTTCAAGAGGGGATATTCATCATCAACGATAAGGTAAACTATCCCCACCTATCTTAAGTTAAATATATTAATTATGTACGGATTTGAGCATGAAATTGGTAGAAACTTGGGGTTTGAGGGAAAACCTAAAAAATTGATATTCTTGGAATTTGGCCACAATTTTGGGTATGAAATTTAGAGTAAATTATATATTTGAGTTCGTGAGGTTGTGGGTAAACTTATCCTTCAAAAATTTTTGGAATCCGGGTACGTGGGCCCGAGGGCAATTTTGTCAACTTTTCGATCGGGGTTAAGAATTGTTATGAATTAAATTGCAATGAGTAATTGAACATATGTTAATGGATTTGCATAATTATTGGCTAGTTTTGGAGCATTGTGCATCGATTCGAGTCTTCGAAAGAGCATGGAATGCCGGTTATGGATCTTCGGAGTGAGGTGAGTCTCCTTTCTAACCTTGTAAGAGGGAATTGTCCCCATAGGAGAAATAATTAAATATGTGCTTCTAATTGTGGGGGCTACGTATGCATGAGGTGACGAGAGTCCGTGCGTAGCTACTATTATGTGTAAGTCCGGATAGTCTAGGACCCAAAAACATGCTATACTTGGATTATTTTTAATCTTATTGACAGTATGAATTACTTAGATCACATCGAATTAGTAAATGAATTTCAAAAAAAAAAAGATTTAAACTTCATTTTCATAAAATTGTTAAAAGAGAATTGGCTTTTCTTTGGATAATTGTTCCCTGTTGACTTCTTGATTGCTTGTTTGTATGTGTTTAATTTTGGAACGGGCCGAACGCCTTGGTAGATTAAATAGATGCATCTATGGTTCGTGCCATTCGACCCTCTGGCAGTGCACAATTTAAATATTGTCGGATCGGGTCGTACGTCCTTGGCATGATTTGCGCATGTTTGTATTGCTTGCCTTGAGATTTAATGATATTGATATTTGCTCTCCCCGACTTGAGATAATTGAAAATTAATAGATTATGAATCTGGAGAATTCTTAATATAAAAAGGAACTTTTACCGGTTCATGGCTTATTTGAAATTACTGTCGTTCTTAATAAATCCATGATTACTCGCATTAATAATATATTATTATTGGACCACTAGTAAGTATCGAAGTTGACCTCTCGTCTATACTTCTTCGAGATTAGACGGGATACTCATTGGGTGCACGTTGTTTTCGTACTCATACTACACTTGTTGTGCATTTTTGTTGCACAGGTTCATATGTGGCTAGTGGCATAGTGGCCTACCGGCATGGTTGATACGGAGACTTAGGTGAGCTGTATTTATCGAGATGACCCGCAGCCAGCAGAGTCTCCTTCAAAGTATTGTATTGTATTTTCATTTCTGCCCACTTGTATTTCGGACAGTCACTATATTTTATTTCATTCCCTAGTAAATGCTCATGCACTTGTGACACCGGGTTCTGGGAGGATCACGGGATTTTTCAGTAGTTAAATTTTGTAAAGTTACCCTCATTTATTCAGTGGAGTTTATTATTTATTATTCATTTGCTTAAAGGAAGTAATTTCAAAATAAATAAAATGAGAAATTGCTAGAAAATTGTTGTTGGCTTGCCTGACAGTGGTGTCCGGCTCCATCACGACCCTTAGTGGATTTTGGGTCGTGACAGTGCGGCACGGCATCACCCTTCATACTTTACACTCTTTCCTCACAAATTATACACGGCATCACCCTTCGTACTTTAACACTCTCTCACCAAAACAATACACGACATCACCATTCGTGCTTTAACACTCTTCCTCACCCAAACAACAATCACAAATAATAGGGCAAGGAAATAAATGAAATCACAATAAGAATCCTGGCAAGGGAACAATAGTTCAACAATCAAGTCCCGGCAAGGGATCAACATCATAAGAAGCATCAACATCCCGTCAAGGGAGATAACATTAAAAGCAACAAATTCCCGAAAAGGGAGATAATATAATGATTCTCTTCTCTTTTCACTTTTACTTCTCAACTCACTTCACAACTTGAGCCAATGCTCTAAAGGGTTCAATTACCACTTATACTTTCACATTTTATTGTACAACTTGAGCCAACGCTCCTCAATGTTCAAATGTCACAATTACTTTCACAAACTTTGCCCAACAATAGAAATCATCATCAAAGCATGAATAATACAACGAAGCCATAATGATCACAATATAAGACTCACGGACATGCTTGATACTAACGTATAAGTACTCGTCACCATGTCTATACGTCATACTCGACAAATACCACATAGCAAATAGGACTCGACTCCTAATCCCTCAAGCTAAGGTTAGACCAAACATTTACCTCGATGCCACGAATACAATTCAAGTCTCTACTATCCTTTTACCTCTTGATTCCACCACCAATTCGCTTGTATCTAGACACAAGTTACTTAATTACATTAATAAATGCTAAATAAATCAATTATAATGCATGAAAATAAGTTTTCTAAAGTTTTACCCCAAAAGTCAAAATTCGCCCTCGGGCCCACATGGTCAAAACCCGAGGTTCGAAACAAAACCTGATTACATATTTCCCCACGAACCCAAATATATAATTTGTTTTGAAATTGGACCTCAAATCGAGGTCCAAATCCCCAATTTTTGAAAAATCTAGGTTCTACTCAAAACACTCAATTTCCCCCATGAAATCATTGATTTTGAGTTGAAATCATGTAAAAAATGTTAATGATTTAAGAAAACTAGTTAGAAATCACTTACAATCGATTTGGAGAAGAAGTTGCCTTTGAAAAATCGTCCTAGGGTGTTTTGGTTTTGAAAGAGTGTGAATAATGGTTGAAATGCGTCTAAGTTATGAACTTACAGGTCTCTGATGTCGCAATTGCAACCAGGGTTCGCAATTGCGAACCCCTCAGAAAATTGGACTTTTGCATTTGCGATCCACTCAGCTTTCCAGTCATCATCAGATTTGGGAGAGACCGTTCACAAATGCGAAATCACATTTGCGAGAAAACAATTGCATTTGTGACTCAAGCTGTCAGTTCCATTCTTTGCATTTGCGAAGGTATCGCGTTTGCGAGCCATGCTTCGCAATTGTGAAGACTGCAGACTTGATCACATCAGCCAAAAACCTGCAATTTTCCAAGTCCAAAATCCACCCCGTGGCCTATCCAAAACTCACCCGAGCCCTCGGGGCTCCAAACCAAATATGCACACCAACCTAAAAACATCATACGGACTCGCTCGTGCATTCAAATCACTAAAATAACATCAACAACTATGAATTTAGCATCAAAATCATGAAATTTCTTAAGAACTTCAAATTTTTCAATTTTCTCAAATACGATCTGTTTCACGTTGTTTCAAATCCGTTTATTACCAAATTTCACAGACTTATCTTAAATCACATATAAGACTTGTACCGGGCACTAAAATCAAAATACGGTCCCGATACCATCAAGTTCTAAACATGTATCATTTCTAAAAACTCAATAATATTCTAGAAAACAATTTTCTTCAAAAATTCATTTTTCGGGCTTGGGACCTCGGAATTCGATTCTGGGCATACGCTCAAGTCCCATATTTTTCCTATGGACCCTATGAGACCGTCTGTGAGCATGTGATTTTTTCCCTATCTGAATTACTCCTACAGAATCCCAAGGAAATATATTTTTCTTTTAATTATTTGCCATTTTAGAAATTTTTGTAGAATTTTCTTAATTATTTGCATTTTTCTGTGCATGTTTAATTTTTATTTAAATCATGAAAATATAAAAATACTCTGCATTTGTATTTAGGATTTATTTTTATATTTTTAGGTTAATTAGTAAATTAGTTATTGTATAAAAATGAAAAATCACAAAAAATAACTCACTTTGCATTTTTAAACTTTTAATTTTAAATTTTGTAGTTATTCTTTGAATTTAGGAGTTAATTAATTTTTGTAAATACTATAATGAGTAATTAGTTTAATTTGGTAAACTATTTCAATTTAAGAGTTGATTTGGTTTGTTAATTAATTTGGAAAGGGAAAAAGAAAAATTGAAAATTTAAAAGAAAAGAAAAGAAATCAGCAAAGGTTTTAGAACCAATAAGGCCCAAATGATTTTATCCTCCAGTTTTAGGCCCAAAATTTGATCCATACCCGGTCTAGTCATTTGGACAGTTCAAACGACGTAGTATGGGGCCAATACTACGCCGTTTTGAGTTCGATTGTTTTAAGGAAATCCTGGCCCTCCGTCTCAGATTCATCCAACGACCTTTAACACTTTCCCCATTTTTGTTTAAAAGTGTCCAAACACTACCAGAATAACCTAGTACCTGTTTCCACTTCATCTTCTTCATCTGAACCCAAACCCTAGCGCCACCCTAAATTCCTCACCATCTCCGGTGGCGGTGCCACCTCAAACCACCTCCAAAATTACACCCCATAACCCCCAGCCGCTCCTCTTCCTAAACCCCAAAACAATTTCCCTCAAATCCCTCTCCTTCGCCTCGAATTTCAGATCTGAGGTCAACACCCCAAACCTTAAATCCCCAAATCTCCCAAATCGTCATGTTTCCAAGAGCAATTAAAGTTGAAATTTGTGTTGTTCGCTTATTCTCAACAGAACATGTGATTGATACCAATTTCATCTCAAATCGAAAGAAGCCGGCAAGGTTATCAAGTGATGTTGTTCATCGACTCACTCGTGGCTTATGATAAAACAACACTTGCTTCCCATTTTGATTGCATGTCCGTTTTTCTTTTCCCATATCTTGTCAGTCCCTCTTTAAATCTTGTTTTACTTGATTCCTGATTCTGTTTTTATTTTTTTCCACTCGTTTGTCAATCATTTCTGCTATGTTTTATTCAAGTCAGTCGATTAATTTCTTTCTTTTGTTTTCTTTGTCCAAATTAAATTTCCGTTGGTTTGTTAAGTGGTACCAGCATGCCCAGCTCTACTGTACTTCTTTTTCTCTTCTCATTCTTTCTTTAGCTAATCGTAGGCTGAATTAGTCAGTGGGTTTGGGTTCATCACATTTGGGTTCTATTGGTTAATTTGAGCCCTTTGGTTTTACTTGATTTGTTTCATTACTCTACTAATTTGGGACCATTTTTGGGGTTTGTGGTAGTTCAGACCTGGGGCATTAGAAGCCCATTTGTTTAGGCCCAGGTTTGGGATTCAGGTAGCCTGCTTTGGTTCAGGCTAGGAAGGGTAATAATAGGAATTCAAGGGTTAATTTATGAAGTTTGGATAAAAAGAATCTTGTGTAACTACCTAGGAAGCTGCTAGGAAGGTGGGTAATGTGGCTGATTTAACAAACAAGCTAGAAAATTGGGGTTTAACTTGAAAGAATGAAAACTGGGGAAGGGGTAATTGGAAAATGATAGAGTCATTTTTGCTGCCCTAAAGGCTCTCTATAAGAAGCTTGTTTTTTTTTTTTTTGAAGGCAGATTTTTAGAGATGACAAGATGGAAAAATCTTAGAAACGACTGAGCCTTCTTTTTAGACTCTGAAAATACTGAAAATTATTTGAAATTTGTTTGGTTTTGTTCTTTGAGTTCCCTGATAGTCAGAATTTTTAAAAAAGCTCCAAAGAACTAGGCACTTCTAGGTTAATTTGGTTTGAAAGAAGATGGTTTTGCTGAGTTATTGAGCTGATCTACTGTTGTTGTTCATCCCTCACTCTCATTGCTTTTCTCTTGATTTCCAGGTATTTCTCGAGCTATGGATAGCACATGAAGTGTAAACATACAATTTGAATGTGGAAAACATGATGAATACAAGCTGTTTATTGAGTCTTACTTCCTTGATTCTACCATTTCTTTCATGTTTTGTAATAGTTTAATCTTATGCGTATTATATTAGCCTTCTCATGTTGTTGGTGTGGTATAAGTTGATTTGCTTCTGGCTTTCCTCTGATTCTGTTGAGAGTTTGATGTGATTTTTTTTAGATTCAAGGTAGTTGCATGTTAATCTCCTGGATTTTTTGCTACTGTTTATATTAGAGAAGGGTTTAGTTGAGGTTTAAATTTCATATAATTATTTATAAGCTAGCTTGGGATTGAATTAAGTATGAATGCTGTACAGCTTTGTTATCATGTCATTATTGCAATTGAATTCAAAACAATGTTACTCTTAGGAGTGTAATATGGTTTAGTAGCGCTTAAAGTTTTCTTTTATATCAGGCTGTTGTGTACTGGTGAAAGCTAATTAGGCTCAGTTGGTATTTTTTTTTGAGTTTAAATATCGTCTACGTTTTTGTGTGGACTCGATCTCGAGTTCCCTATTCTTCAGCCTTTGCTTTTTCATAAGGTTTGGTTTTCCTTTGGGCCTAGACCTTGAGGCCACTTGAAAAATAGGAGTTATAGGCCTTGTCGTGCTTGGGCTTGCTTTTCTAGCCCAACTTCTCATTTAACTGTTGCTGCCAGCTTTGCCTATAGCAGGCGTGACCTAAATGCCTGAAAGCCCAGCGTAATTTTAATAGTTGTGTAAATATGGCTTCAAATCTTAGGTTAAAGTATTTCTTACGGTTAATTTGGGGTGTGCCATTTTCACCATATCACCCATGGCCCTCATATAAGTTATTAATTTAGTATTAAATAAGCTTGAATAACGGTAGATTGCTTTAAATGCGTAATGGTTAGTTCTAGATTGCCTCTAAAAAATGCCTATTCTTTTTTAAAAAATAATTTGAGGTGTGCCATGTTTAAAACCCATAATATATGACTCTCACAAATTCAATTCAAGAGCTAATATTCTTAAAAGTGGGGTGTGCCATCAATTGAATTCTCCATGGCCCTCGCAAACTTTATTAATAATTTGAACCTTCGTAGTTGCTTTAGGCGCGTTCTTTAAATTGACTTTCTTTTAATTACTAAAATCCGGGGGTGCATTTATGTGACCCGATTTTAATTTCCAACAAGCTTAAATAGAACGTGTCGTGAATCGCGGGTACATTTCATGTAGCGTGGCTTGCGATATGTTTTAAATAACTTTGAAATAATTCCTTAAATAATTAAAGGCGGTTTTAAAGTTTAAAAATGCGCATAGATTTAAAAGTATTTTAAAATCAGACAATTAGGCCAATAATAATAATTGAGCGACCGTGCTAGAACCACGAAATTCGGGAATGTCTAACACCTTCTCCCGGATTAACAGAATTCCTTACCCAGATTTCTGTGTTCGCGAACTATAAAACAGAGTCAATCTTTACTCGATACGGGATTTGAACCGGTGACTTGGGACACCATAAATTATCCCAAGTAGCGACTCTGAATCTAATAAAATAATCATGTTTCGATTGTCACTTAAATTGGGAAAAACTCCCTTACACCCTTTCGGGTGTAAAAAAAGGAGGTGTGACACCGTCAAATCACGGGTTCGGGTTCGTTTACCCAAAATATTGACTAAGTCAAATTAATTCATTTTAAAGTCAAAATTTATCATTCTTTCACAGATTTTCACATAATGGCTTTCCGGCTATGCGCCCGGACTGCGCACGCAAATCGAGTTGATGTCGAAAGAGGTTTTTGAGGCCTCGGAACGCAAAATTTACTTTTAAAATAAGTGATGACCGTCATCACATCCTCCACCTCTAAACAACTGTTCGTCCTCGAACGGACAGAAGAAGGAAGTACCTGAATCGGGGAAAAGATGGGGATAACGACTCCGCATATCGGACTCGAACTCCCAGGTCGATACCTCAGCGGGCTGACCTCTCCACTGAACACGAACAGAAGGAAAACTCTTCGATCTCAACTGACGAACCTGCCGGTCTAGAATACCTATCGGCTCCTCCTCATAAGACAAGTCCTTGTCCAATTGGACAGTGCTGAAATCTAACACGTGGGATGGATCGCCGTGATATTTCCGAAGCATGGACACATGAAACACTGGATACACGACTGATAAGCTCGGCGGCAACGCAAGTCTGTAAGCCATCTCTCCCACTCGATCAAGAATCTCAAACGAGCCAATGAACCTAGGGCTAAGCTTGCCCTTCTTCCCAAATCTCATCACGCCCTTCATAGGCGACACTCGAAGCAATACTCACTCACCGACCATGAATGCCAAATCTCGAACCTTACGGTCGGCATAACTCTTTTGCCTTGACTGAGCCGTACGAAGCCTATCCTGAATAATCCTGACCTTGTCCAAGACATCCTGAACCAGATCCATACCCAACAACCGAGCCTCCCCCGGCTCAAACCATCCAACCGGCGACCGACACTGCCTACCATACAAAGCCTCATAAGGAGCCATCTGGATACTCGATTGGTAGTTGTTGTTGTAGGCAAACTCCGCTTCGATCTCCTCATGGAGTAACTTCATATCATCTTCCATCGCTTTGATCCACTGATCTTTGTGAGTATCTTACATGGTTTCATCATAATTCTTAGGTTCTCCCATGTCAGTCAAAAGTACATACTCTTCAGGAGGATAGCACATGGATTTTTGCTTCTCCCTTGTAGATTTTCTAAAAGAGGTTTCAGGAGCATTCGAAGTAGTTACCTATGCAGGAATTGGTTGCTAATCAACCACAACTTCATCAACAGGTCACATCTCCAAATCTCCACCACAAAGTTTGTCTTAACGTGCATAACACACTGGTCAAATTTCTCAAACAAAAATTACGATTATCGTCAAATATGTTGCGGCTAGAGCTGAACCCGCCAAGATGAACCTATCTTGAACCTCAAGTTGGCTCTGATACCACTTGTTAGGTAAATCTCTATTACTTTTCGGTAATTTTACTAACCCATATGTGCCATTCTCATGGAGTGACTTCATCTCATCTTTCATCGATTCGATCCACTAATCTTTGTGAGTATCTTGTATGGCTTCATTATAATTCTTAGGTTCTCTCATGTCAGTCAAAAGTACATACTCTTCAGGAGGATAACACATGGATATTTGCTTCTCTCTTGTAGATCTTCTAAGAGAGGTATCAGGAGCATTCGAAGTAGTTACTTGTGCAGGAATTGGTTGCTGATCAACCACAACTTCATCAACTAGAGCATCCATAATATCTACACCATGATGATTATTTTGATCTTGATCACTATCTCCATCATTGTCTTGGTTTCCTTCATGTGCAATAGGTGCCTTAGCAATTGAAACTGGATCAATATCAACTAAACTCTCATTACTATGAAAATCCATCTTCTCAGCTTTGTCAATATCTTCAATAGTTTGGTCTTCAAAGAATATTGCATCACAACTTCTAATAATTTTATTGTCAACTGGATCGTAAAAACGATGCCCAAACTCATCTTGACCATAACCGATAAAGATGCACTGTTTAGTTTTGACATCCAGTTTCGATCTCTCATCTTTAGGAATATGCACACAAGCTTTACACCCAAAAACTCTCAGGTGATCATAAGAAACATCTTTGGCAAACTAAACTCTATCTGGGACATCACCATCCAAAGCAACTGCAGGAGATAAATTGATAACATAGGCAACAATGTTAAGTGCTTCCGCCCAAAATGTATTTGGAAGTTTAGCCTCTGAAAGTAAGCATCTAACTCTCTCAACTAGAGTTATATTCATCCTCTCTGCCAAACCATTCAATTGAGGTGTCTTGGGCGGAGTTTTCTGATGACGAATTCATTTTTCCTTGCAATAGTTATCAAAGAGACCACAATATTCACCACCATTGTTAGTGCGAATACATTTTAATTTCTTTCGCGTCTGTCTCTCAGCTAAGGCCTGAAATTCCTTAAAATACGCTAAGTGCTTGATCTTTAGATTTCAAAGGATACACCCAGAGCTTACGAAAATGTTCATCAATGAAGGTTACAAAGTAAAGTGCACCACCCTTTGAATTTACTTTAAAAGGACCACAGAAATCAGGGTGTACTAGCTCCAATAAATCGGACTTTCTTGAGGGAGGATGACTATGAATGGAAACTCTTTTCTGTTTGCCAGCTAAACAATGGATACACCTTTTCAGCTTTGCTTGTTTCACTCCAGAAAGCAAACTTTTCTTAGCCAAACATGTAATCCCCCTCTCGCTCATATGACTCAGTCTTCGGTGCCACAATTCTGATAAAGTATCACTTTCTACCAGATTTATGGAGTCATTAAGAATAGAGCCTTATGTCACATATAATTGACCAGACTTGACTCCTCGAGCCATTACTAACGAGCCCTTGGTGAGCTTCTATTGGCCATTAAAGAGAGCATTATGGTAACCTTCATCGTCTAATCTTCCTGCGGAGATCAAATTAAAATAAAAGTCTGGAGCATGCTTTACATCTTGAAGAACTAATGTTGAACCATTATTAGTTTTCAAACATACTGTGCCAACACCAAACACCTTAACTTTACTGGCATTGCCCATCTTTAACACTCCAGAATCAATATGAGTGTAAGATGAGAAAAAATCTTTTCTTGGTGTGACATGTGAGGTAGCTCCAGAATATACTATCTAGCTCGTCTCATGGGATACCAAATTGATGACGTTTTCATCATAAGCAAAAAGAAGGTCATCTTGAACAATAACAACAACATTGTTCTCATTATTTTCAGCTTTCTTTCCTTCTCTACTGTCTTGGTTCAACTTGCAGCAAAACCTTTTGATGTGTCTTTTCTTGCTACAGTGGTTGCATGTAATATTGTAATATTTGGACCTTGACTTACTTCTACTTTTACCTCTATTCCTTGAGCTTCTTGTTCTATCTCTCCCCCAGTCTTCTGTAACCAAGATATCTGCTTGTGAGGACGAACCCTGAGATTTTCTCCTTACTTCCTCATTCAACACACCACCCTTGACATATTCCATGGTCACCTTACCTCCAGGAGCTGAATTTGTCAAAGAAACACGAAGAGTTTCCCAAGAGTCTGGCAGAGTATTGAGAAGCCAAAGTCCTTGTATCTCATCATCAAAATTAACTCCCATGCTAAATAGCTGACCAAGGACGCCCTGGAAATTATTTATATGATCAAGGATAGGGTTTCTTTTCTTGTATTTAAAGGTCATCAATTGCTTTAGTAGAAATAATTTGTTGTTCCTGGTTTTTGAAGCATAAAGAGTCTCTAGCTTTTCCCACAATGATCTCGCATGTATCTCGTTCACAATATGGTTGCAAACATTATCTTCAACCCATTGTCGTATATATCCACATACTTGTTGGTGCTCGAAATTCCAATCTTCATCGGATATACTCTCGGGTTTATGAGCTGCAAAACGGGTAGATGCATCTTCTTCACGAACAACAAGTCTTTCATCTTGCTTTTCCAAACATTATAATTTCCCCCATTTAAACATACCATCTTGCTCATATTCGCTTCCATTCCGTAACAACCCGAATAAATAACCAAGGCTCTGATACCACTGTTATGTTGAGAAAGAGGCAAACCCGAAAATAAAGAAGACAAAGAACATCAAACTTTAACGTAGAAAACCCTTCAAATCGAAGGTAAAAACCACGGGATCACAAAGATCCAAAAAGCTCCACTATAACAATAAGAAGGTTACAAAAGTTCTCCAAAATGACTACAAAACAAGTACCAAACACGGAGCAACAATAGTAACAAAAGCAACAACTAATCAATTGAAGAAAGAGGAGAATCCACAAAAATGAAGCTGCTGTTCGAGGTTCGAATTCAGATGCTACGAGCCTCCAAATCCGATCTTCACCATTCAATTCTAAGGTCAAGATGTTACAAACACTCAGCCAAAATTTCAACCTGATCCAACGGTTAACAAATCAGAAAACGTGATTTGAAGTTGGCTGGTCGGAATAAAAATCTGCAGCAAAACAAATACTTTTCTTCTCTCTTGATGAAAGCTCTCTCAAAACCCACTCTTATGTGCTTAAGTTTTTCAAAGACTTGTATCAATGAGCATAGAATAATTCTTCAAGGTTGTCCTATTTATAGATCATGAGTGGTGCTTTCTCTTAAAGCCAAAATCCACTCAAAATAGGAATAAACCTAATCCAATTCCAAATAGGAATGGAAACCAAAAGAGAATAGGATTAAGCCATTGAGTCTTTGGCTGGACAACATGGGCATGTGCCCAACAAACTCCCCCTCCAGCCAAGGGGCCAAATGTGTCTTCAAGTAGAGGAACTATTGACAGGCTTCATGCCTGCCAATTTTCTGCAAAACACATACTTATCTACAAGCTTAACTACAAAGTCATCAGGCTGCTCCATATAAATCTTCTCATCTAAATCACCATGAAGAAAAACAGTCTTGACATCCATTTGCTCAACCTCTAAATCTAGACTTGCGGCTAAGTCTAGAACCACACGAATAGAAGACATCTTCACAACAGGGGAGAAAATTTCATCAAAGTCAACTCCTTTCTTCTGGCCAAAACCTTTAACAACTAACCTCGCCTTGTATATAGGCGCAGAGGTATGATTATCTTGCTTTATTCTGAATATCCATTTGTAGATGACAGAATAGTTATTCCGTTCTATCCTGGGAGGAATTAATCCGAAACATTGGGCAACTGTGAGGGTATTAAATTTCTTAATGACACACAAAAAATTTGTGGGCTCGAAAATTTTTCCGTTTTGTTTTCTTAAACTAATGTTTACTGATTTTCTGGTTTTGAATATAGTAAGATAACAAAAAGAAACCCAAAACAAATTGGAGTCTATTAGTGACATGAGCTTTGACGAATTCTTGAACCAATTGATCTTCAGTAGCCAAAAAAAATTGTCTGTTCGTGACTGCATAATCTTTTTACATAATTTGTGTTTAGAATGGACATAATTATATCTTTAGCGAGTAGAACTTATAGACATAATTTGTCGCTTAACATTAAGTATAAAATATTTATACTTTTATAATAATATAATATAAATATAGATATAAATAGATGCATAGTTTTATAAGTTTCATGATTCAGAGTGCTAGAAAATATAATTTTGTTCTTTTATAGTGGCTTACTAATTAAGAACCTTCATATATGAAAAAAATTACTCCATAAAGAATTAAGGACCTTCATTAAAATGTTCCTTGATTGCGATTCTGGTGCTTTTCGAGTATTATATCTTAGAAAAAGTTTTTTTTGTACCCTAGAAGTCTGAACCAAAATATTCATTTCCAATAAGACACTTTTCTCATTCTAGAGTAAGAAATGTTACTTCCTTGTATTTGATAAGACTTTTTAGAGAATACTGAAGAATTACTGTCTAAAATCCATTTAACGGTAAGTATCGCACACACCAAGTGCTGACACTAACCATGATTAACGTGCTAAAAGTTTATCTGCAACACATGACATTGCGCTTATTGCTTGACCCTAAATACTCGGTAGGGATAAATTATTAACTATTTTAATTCTCACTATTTAAACTGTGTTTGTTCTTAAAAACTAGTGTTGGTGCATAAATTATATGCACCAACACTAGTGGGGATAAATTATATGCTACACTTTGTATCGTCAATTAAAGTGTTCAAGCTACTCTGGCTTTGCTATCTTTCTTGTAGGAACTATTGCAGTCCCACACCGAAAGAAGCAAATAAGTCGACAGCTGAGAGGAGCTATAAAAAGCGAAGCCCGTTTACGTTTAAAGCATACCTTTCTCGGCCTTTTGGCTAAGATCAAGTGTAGTATCTGTTCTTATCAGTTTAATATCTGATATGTGGGCCATCGGCCCACACGATATTAACTTAATTTTTTAAGGGGGAAAGTCTACTAAGGTAGCTTGCTATCTGGGCTTTCGCGCGTCGCCCATGCGTTGCACTGCTGCTTGGGCCTGGCGCACCCCTCCAAATCAAGTTAAATATTTCGATTTATCTGGTCTTCAGCCCAATTCCGGCAATACATTATTTTGCCTTGTCTTGAAACTTCTGTAAGAAAATAATTTGACCATAAACAAGTTAAATCTCAAAAATATAATTTATTGCAACGAACAAAATATTTGAAATATAATCTGACCTTAAGTAAAGATTATAAAATGTGTATATATTATGTATTGATACATTTGTCGAAAAATTATAAAATGTGTATATATTGTATTGATACGATGAAAATTTTAGCTCCCCCAATAGAAAATAATTAAACGATTTATGTTTAGTATGGCTATGACTCATAATTAATCCAAATGTTTTCCCGCAAATGGAAGCAACATGTGGTTAATTTATAAATAACAGCTCCTAGTACCATTTTACAAAATGGATCTTGCAATAGCAAATCATTGGCCCTCTAAACACAAAAAAATATGCTCAGATACACTAACTACTAGCTATTCAAAAATACAATTGCTTGGCCTGTGACATATTAATGTACATTATACTACGAACAAAAGACAAGATCCTGGACCTCTTTTTAGAAACTACAGCAAGTTGATGTTTCAACCGGAACATTTCTCACAAAAATAAGACTTTCAGAGCGCTCTCTATAGCTAAATATACATTGAGAGTATATATATCTGCACGTATAGTAAGCCGTAGAATGTCAATTAGGAAGTTCTGATGCTTTCTCCACACCCTTGGATCTATAACGAGCTATCGTATGAGTTGCTTGCTGCAGAGGAACCAGCAAATCGTTGTCAACGCACTCATACCTGAAAAAAGTCAAATTGAGGAATCAACTTCAATACTTAAAAATACGATATACCTGATGCTGCTGCAAATATCTACACTGCATTTGACAAATTAGATGTATTAATGTACACTCACAACTTTTTGCAGAGATCATCAGTTACCGTGGAGAGAGTAATGATCTTCATTCTTGTCTCCATAAGTTTATCTTCAGGATAGTTAGCAAATAGCTCTTCTAAAAACATTGAAAGTCTTTCAATATTTGTTTCAAGTTGCTGTTGCTGATCCTCAAAAAGGTTTTGCTTTATTTGCCTTTCCTCTTTTGTGATTTCATTTGCGAAAAGATCACCAAAATAGTAGTATGCAAATGGATAGGAACATGCGACAGCTCGCCTTGATAAGGAGAGTCTATCAAATCCACTCATTGCCCAGCTGAAATCTTTTAACTGCAATTCCTTTGCTTCGAGACTACGGACTTTATCAAGTATTTTTGGCTTTGATTCAGATGCTTCAATCTTCAATGAATCAATATGAGCCTTATAGCGACGATAATAGTGAGTAAGGCGCCAATAGTCCTCTATGGTATCTGCACTTTTCAAATGGCTTTCTTTGTATCTGCCACAAGTGTGACCTTGTATACTACTCCATGAATGTTCTAGTCCAGTAGCTTCACCACAGAGCCAACTAAAAAAGAACATTTTGCAAAAAATGTTAATATGATCATAAGCATCAAGTAAGAGGAATTGATCTACTATATTTAAAGGGCAGCCCAGTGCACTAAGCTTTCGCTATGCGTGAGGCCCAGGGAAGGGCCGGACCACAAGGGTCTATTGTTCCCTGCATTTCTGCAAGAGACTGATTCCTCGAACCCATGACCTCCTGGTCACATGGCAGCAACTTTACCAGTTACGCCAAGGCTCCCCTTTAATTGATCTACTATATTTGTCTTACCAAAATGGCTGTCCACATATACACTGTACAAGGTTGCAACCTCCATCCTTTTCGACAATTTTATGACATTTGGGACAATGCTTGGTTTTCTCTGACATCCAAGTGACGGTTGGTGCTTCATCGTCGCACTTCTTAAGCCAAAGGTCCCACATCACACATGAACAGGGTGAGTGCAGTTCACACAAGCAATTGAAACAGAATTGTTTACCACATGCACATTCAACTTCACAGTACTCGTCATCCTCAACACGAATTGCATTTCCACAATGAGGAACACTAGGGCACCATTTAACCCTCTTATTATCCTCAATATATGATTCTAGGATAAAACGATCAAACTTCTCCGCCAAATTAGGATCCTTTGCAGTGACTAGATCCCTAATCTTTCCTTCATCGCAGATTGCTTTGCACTTTTGAGCCATGCATGTTATACGTCTACTCTTCCCATCATTTATCTTTACGATGAAATACTCCGTCCAACCTACGCAAGAAAAATGAAAAAAACCAACCTTTAGGCTACACCATTCATAAATAGGAGTTACAAATCCATAGAACTGAGAGCAACATGTAGCTCAATCAAACAAATCTTGTTGTCTAACTTTAGAAGACAAGAAATATCACTATCATACAAGACTAAAAATGCAGAAACCTTAAGCGTGACCAAGTAAGGAAATGGCCTCTACATATGGTTCATGCCATTACTTAATGATGCAGTAAAATGAGAAGGATCATAAGGCTCACACATGACAACAGAAATGTAAAAGGGCTGGACAATAACCTATAAAGGAAGTTAACAGCATTGTTGTATGCTGATCAATAAGCGGACACGTGATTCAAAAGCAAATACAGAACGAGAGATTAGGGGGAATGATGAAAGATGCTTACAATCATTGCAAAACCTATGATTGCAATCCATCATCGTCGTTTCCTCAGCAGGGAAATCTTCAAAGCAGATTTCACATGTTATTTCAGTTGAGGGCTCGGATGCAGGATGCTGATCATCTTTCTCTTCAAGTGATACACCAGCTTCCGCATACAATTTTTCTTTCCCTCTTTCAACAAACACTGCAAAGACCTTATCAACATCCCATTGATAATGAATAAGCAACGTCCGTGCATGATGTTCCTTCAGAGAAAGCAAGTCCACCACTCTCTGCAAATCTTCTTTCTGCAAATATATAGAAATGCTTCACATCTCTGACATTAATAACAGATTGAAAAAAGGAAATTTTCGGACAAAGATGTGCTCACCTGTGCTGCTAAAAGGGACTCTTTCCTGATTACCTGCAAAAGCCAAAAAGAAGGACTAATTCTCACATTT
This sequence comes from Nicotiana tabacum, assembly GCF_000715075.1. Classification (NCBI taxonomy): domain Eukaryota; kingdom Viridiplantae; phylum Streptophyta; class Magnoliopsida; order Solanales; family Solanaceae; genus Nicotiana; species Nicotiana tabacum. The sequence continues at coordinate 7,026,222 of NC_134095.1, read as the reverse complement.
AAAAAGACACGAGACATCACACAACTATCAGCATATCAAATACCAAAGGTCACATAATTGAAGGGCCATTTGCTTTCTATAAATGAGTTAAGAGGAAATCAATGCCATTTTACAAGAAGTCAAAATATATCCTCAAGCAACACCCTATCCTTATCAAACTAAAACAGGTTAGTTCTTAATTACTCAACCGAGCAAAAAACAACCGCAACAACAACAATCCAAACTTTATGGAACCAGCTGAATCTTTAATATGCAACCTGCTCCATCTGGACGCGTTTCATTTAAATACTCCCTCCGTCCCCATTTATGTGACACTTTTTGCTTCTCAAGAGTCAATTTTACTAATCTTTAAAGCTAAATTGAATTAGATCAACTCAATATTTTAAAACTAAAGTTTAGGTATTAAGAAACTATACGATTAGTACCATACGTTGCAATTCTTCTCAGGTCGATATGATGAAAAATATATATTTTAAAATGATGGTCAAAATTCACATAATTTGAATCTAGAAAAGCATAGTGTCACATAAATTAAGACGGAGGGAGTAATTAATTATAAGTTCTTTAACATTAGAAGTTTTCTCCATTTTCTAGTGACACAATTTTTTAAACATAATTAAAAAGGCTCACTAAATAGTGCAAACCTATAATACAACTTAATCAAGGAAAAACCATCCTTTACCAGCCATGTAAGCAGAATTCAAGAACTTAACTTCATAGTCAAATTTAACACAGCATTATATTTCTTACCATAAGTTTAAGGGGGGAAAATCACAAGAGGAAAAAGGCAGAAGAAAATGATTTCTGGGAAAATTTATACTATACCCTGCAAGAAGGAGCTTTGCCACAGGACACGTCACTATCATATTCAGGTTCAGGGTCACGATCATATTCATTGTCGTTTTCATCATCATCGTACGCTCCATTATAGTATTCCTCGTCACTACTGCCATACATAGAATCCTCCATTGGAATAATTTATGGGAAGCTCAAAAATGAAAAATATGGCAAAAAAATGGTAAATTAGTCAAAGGTTAATTCTTTAGAAGGGAAATTTGCTTCTTTTTAATTCGTCACCAATTCAAAATATTGGTGACGAATTTTGGAGGGGAAGCAAATAACCCCTCCAGTTAGAGACAATCTTTGTCTTTTCTTTGTCTGTGTACTTTTTGATGTTACTAAGGTTGTTGATTTGTTGTTTCCTAGGAAATTAATGAGAAAAGCAGAGTGATTTTTGCTTCTTGTGATATTCTTGGCCTTTATATAGGTTCTTTGTTCACTGGCACTCCTTGCTCATTGGTTAACCATTTATTTTCTTTTAAAAAATTAATTAGAGCGAAGGTGGACCGTAAATAGTGTAGAAGAGAAGAAGGTAGAAGAAAAGGCGCTAAACCATATACTGAACAACTAATTTTGCCTCAGTCTATTACTTGTATTTATTAATTTACTTTTTGGTGATTTGATAAAAAAAGTGTTTGGAAATGAAGATAGTTGTGAATAATGTGAAGAAAATTTGATTAAACTGAGTTGGTCAATACTTATCTACACTCCTTGTTTAAACCAAATTAATTAATTTAATACGGTTACAAATTATAGTGAGGATACAACCATGGTTAGTGATAAATGTATTTATAAGAAACAAATGTTTTAAATTCATTCATTTGATGTAAGCAATTATTGTTGTTGTTGTTGTTGTTGTTGTTATTATTATTATTGCGGTAACTAACACAAAAAATTGCCCTAATTTACAATCATATCTCAATCCAATAGCTGTTAATAGTCGACATTTCTCACTATTCATATGGCTCCATCTGGAGTCTGGACCCATTTCATTCAAGGCTTTAAAAATTAACAGGTAACAAAATCTTCAAATTATATTCAACTGTCTCGGTGAATGTTTACAATGTAAATCTAGACTTATAAACTCAATAACAACTTCAGCAGATTCAATTGTACTTCTGAGTCAAGACTGATACAAAATTTACAAGAAGCATTTGAGTAATGGATCGGAAACATTTCCAATCTTCAACAGTCGAACCAGATCATTGATATGGTATTTCCCCAATCTGCGTTAACAAAACCACCTAAACTGAAAACCAAAAGCAAAAAGAATTACAAACACAAATCATGGTTTACATCATTCTTTTATTCACAAAAGGGGGAAAAAGTGCATTGGGGAATCCATAATATGGTTGTGAATTTCATGCTGATCAATCCGTTACGTATTAATAAAGCAATGGTCTATGATGATTTCCATACCTTTCTACGAAATGCAACAACGGTAAATAAGAATTTCCCAACCTAGAAATGGAAAGAAAAGAAAGCGTGAGTAAATCCCATTAGAAGCTCTTGCACCTGTGTGCTTCAGTGGAAAAGCGCACAGGTTTTCGAACTGATATTTTATTTGGAGAATGACCTCAACGCTTGGAAAATTGTGGACGCTTGCGAGCCTTCTTGAGACCAACTTTCTTCCGCTCCACAACTCTGGCATCTCTAGTTAGCAGGCCCTCTTCCCTCAATGGTTTTCTATGACTCTCACTGACCTTCAGGAGTGCACGAGCAATGCCAAGGGAGATTGCTTGAGCCTGCCCAGAAAGACCACCACCTTCCACCTTGACAAAAATATCATAGCTAGCCTCATATCCTAAAGTGGCCAGAGGAGTTTTAACATATTGAATCCACAGCGGATTTCCTTGAAGATATTCCTGCGATTCATGACAAGTGTTAGTCTCATAGAATCAAAGTAACAAAGCAATGAAGAAAAAGATAGCAATACATTACATAAAAAAAGAAGCAGGCAATGTTAATCAGAATGTTAATGACTTGCCTCATTGGGCACCGAGTATATGACAGAGAACTCAATAATGTAGATGCACTTCCATAGCAACATTTACTTTTTTGATAAGGTAAAATAAATTTCATTAACAAAGTACCAAGGAGGTACTTCAAAAAGAAAAAGTTACAGCATTGCTTGTTACAATTACACTCCCAAAAAGTCGAGAGTTCCCATAGCAACACTATAGAAGTACAAATTTCACACACCTTTTGATCCCAAGTTAAGGGTTTTCGAGTCTGCTAACGACAACTTCATTCCTTATATTAACTTAGCACGTCCTGCATATCTAATTATTCAACTTCTGCCATGCTTTTAGTCATGTAATTTGAAACGGAAAAGTTTTGTTCTTATGTTTCTGTTATAACTTATATGCACCGATGATTCAGAGAACTAGTTTACGCATGCATTTCTCAGAAACTCAAAGTTATCAATTATGCTTCCTCTGCAACTTTGCTATCATTACTTTTCCAAGTCAAATCCCACTTTACAATCTCTATACACTCTAAGAGAGGTGTCCTTCCATTATAAATTTCTTCACATAGAACATTATGAAGCACTACTTGTCTTCCTAAACCCTGCTATCTACATCCATTTTAAGTGACCAATTTAGCAAACAGCAACTTTTAAATAAGACACGTGAAAATCATGGTCAAAACATGATATACGAATGGGCTACCTGCTTATTTTATGAAACTGAGCAACATACTACCTAATGCAGTTGCTTGAGAAGCGAAAAAGTTTTTCCAAATTATCATCTGCAATAAATTGTTCCAATGACAGATAATTTTATATATGTCGGCTACATGAATCTTCTGTAATCATTCAGCTTCAATCGGTTCATTTCATCCAAAAAAAAATAAAAAAAATTGCCAACTTAGCCACGTTAGTGCCTGTGTGTATGTCTTCTACATATATATATTGCGAACTGGTTGAAGCACTCTGCTCTAATTGGTCCATTTCATCGAACACTAAGCAATTTCTCAATCAAGGCACATTAGGTTCTCTACATCTCACACTAATTCAGCATACACAAATCTCCACTGAAACTTTAAAAAGGCAATTCTATTTTACCGCTATAATAAATTTAAGAAATACAATTTCTATAAAGCAAAGCATATCGTTAAATGCAACTGAGAAAGGAGAACGAAGCGGACCTTGGCATCACGATAATTGATGATGATTTTTCCAGAACCTTCCTGAAGGACAACACGAGCACTGGCGCTTTTACGTCTACCAGTTCCGAAAATAGGCTGTGCAGCAAAACCGCCGGGAAGTCTACTTTTCACAAGATTCAGAAGTTCCTCTCGCGTTTCTAACTCCGGCGCCGCTGGTGCTTCGGCGACGGAAGCTGATACTACGAGTGTAGGGATTTTGGAAGTGAGAGATAAAGGGAATGGCTTTGAATGTGCGAGAGATATGGCATAGGGTTTTTGAGAAATTTGTGAGGAGAAGGAGAGAGAAGCAAAGGATGAGGTGAGAGAAATCGCCATTTTCGATTTCCTCTCGGAGAGTGAAGGGTGGAATTTTGAAGGGGAGCAAGAGCAGCGGATAATGTAAAGCAGATGGGTAAGGGCCTGTTTGGTTGAACGGACTGTTTAATCCCCGATCCCTTATCCCAACACGGCAATACCCAAGGAGACTCAGAAATTTCTTTTTTTTTTTCTTTTGAATAATAATAATAATAATTTGATATCCTGATAACTAGTCTCATTGATGTATTGCACCGTGAAGGGGAAAGCACTAGAGATTTATTCTACTTTTATTGCTTATAAAATAAAATATAAGTCCTCACATAAGTTATACATATATTAATATGCTATCATCCAAAATTGCAGTAGCTTTGCGGTGACTATTAGTATTTCTTATGTTGTCGCAATAGCTTTACGATGATTCTTAACTATCCAAAAAGAATATTTTTATATTTCTTATGCGATCAGTTAAAAATTATATGATCTTATGTGAGGATTATATGATTTTATGTGAGGTATAATGACCAAAGGAATATTTAGGGGCAAGTGAAATGCCCATCCTCTTGGAGGCTAAAAGGAAGAAGAGGAGAAAAAGGTGTTGAAACTGTTTATCCCCTTAAATATGAAAAATAAAATTTCGAAGTAGAGGAATGAGAATGAGACGAAGGTACTGAAATAAGAAGAGATACTCTATACAATTTGGACAAAACTTTATAAGCTTAATGACATGATAAATAGTAATGGGACGATAGCATTTTAACGTGTGATAAAGTTATTATATAGTCGTTGGTTTGTATCGTGTACCAACCTATTCATATGGGGGTTTAGCATCAGCAAAGAACAAGAGGGCTCCGTCGTCCTCTGAACCATCTTCCCTATCTATGGGACTAGTACAAATATGCAACTTGTATTTTGAAGACTTCACATACTGACCATATGAGATAACGAGTTTTCAGTAACACCGAGTATGAAACATCTTTCTGTTTCCAATACCTAGGCCAATCATGTTGGTGCTTTCATCTTAACATCTGTGTCATTAGACAACCTAGCGCAGTTTCTACATTATATGCTAAACTAATATAGCCAAGTTCATACTTGAAAACCATAGATCTTACTAGGCCTTAAGCTCTCTAGCTTTGACATGCTACCGATTAAGGATCAAGGTAAACAATTTCAGCTTGTACTGAAGCTCTCCTGAAGCGAAGCAACTCTTTTAACATCTCCCATGCACCATCAACTGAAGCAGGCTTAACTGTCATCCTTTCAAGAATAGGTGAATTTGCAAGCAGAAAATTGATGAAATTCAGCTCTTGTTTTACGCCAGAAATACCAGCAATTTTAACATGCCGCAGTTGATTAAACATACAATTCTGATAGTTCTCTTCCATAACATTGGCCATTGTTCTCAGATCAAGTTGATCTTCTGTACGTGCCTACATAACAACAACGACATGAATGCATAAAACTTTAAAGGCACAGTTCAACATAGACTGAGAAATATACAAAAGCTGCAAAATAGGTATGAGTTATATGAATATATCAATGCAGTCAAGCGTGGCGATGCCAGTTTAAGATTGGTCCTAATGAAGTTCAAGTGATATCTGAAACTCACCAACAGCTCGAGCTCTTGTAGGTTAGGGGAACTTCTGAGAAGGCAAAGTGCTGCCAGACACTCATCAAAATGGTTGAAATTTATGCGTATCGAAAGAAAACTAAGCTCGTTACAAGGTGTAGATAGTCTTCCTGGTACCTTACCATCAGCCAGATACTGTGGGCATAACAATGATTAGCATTTGTAATGAGCATAATATCCAATGCAAAAACTTCCTCCAAAGTTGACTTAGTTTCTCCATTTTCAAGCATCCAATAAATAATGCAGGGAGAGAATTTGGCAAAGGCATCCTTTAGCAAATTTTTGCATTGAGTTTAAAAAATAAAAACAGTAAGGGCCTGTTAGGCTGGGTACAAGATATATTACACAACAGCGTATTTGTCAAAATCTTTTCAAGAAACCATTCTTAAACAATTTCCAGTGAATCTAAAATGACGCCAATGGCAATAGTAGAAAGTAATGGCAAATGTGATGATAGTGTATTTTGAAATAGTGAATCATAACTGGTGATTACAATGGTTCAGATAAGGACTAGTGAGTACTAATGGGCAGCGACAGTGGGAGATTCATAATAAAATATGACTTGCACCGTAGGACACAAGTCATTTTTCATGTGGTAGTATTAAATGACTTTGACCATAGTCCATAATCATATTGCAGTGTGTTAGACAACCAAACACCAGAAAGTATGAAGTTTTACAGAAAACAAATGTTTGGGAAGAGAAGTTGCCATGAACTCTCGGGAAATCGGCAATCATAACACGAAAAATAAGTATGAAGAATACCTTCAAGAAAAAGCTCTGTACTTCGAGCCTTTGAATACGAGGCAAATGAGCAAAAAACTTTACCAAATTTCCAGCACTGCCTAGAGTAAGATTTCTGTCAAATCCAGGATTAACATACAACCCAATTGAAACGATGGCAAGATTGAATGTGTCCATAAAATTGATGTCTTCAAAGACGCCTCCAATGTCAAAGAAGAGGAGATTTGGTGCATGGATTTTAAGATCAGAGAAACCCTCAAAATTCATTAGTGTAAGCCGCTCAAGTAAATAGCAGCTCGATACAAGGTGCTCGAATGCATCCTGTTCCATGGTGATGTGCTGAAGATCAAGGCTTTTCAAGCTTCTAAAGCCACTAAATGAGAGAGGAGGTTTTAGAAGACAATTAAACAGCTCCAAGTGGATCAACTTTTGACAAAGATATATAGAAGAATGGAGTTTGTAGCGGTGTCCTTTCCATATTTCAAGAATAAATTCCTTCACAGAACCTCTTGATAGAAAGAGAATCCATCTATCAATATCACACACCCCTTGAAGATCCCGGTGAGAAAGCTTGAACTTGTGTATGGGACCAGAATGAAGTAAGAGAACATGATCAACAATGTTTACTATCTTATTTTTTATGAAGGTTTGGTCTTGGGAAGAGATCAAAAGAGAGTGATTGTCAAATACGAGGTTTGGAAGAGTAACCCATTTATATCTCCATTTACTGGATAAAACACTTGTCCTCACAGCATCTCTAAGTGACAAATGAGACAAAATCTTGTCAACAATCTGTGCTGGTAAGTTGCTGATCTTGTCCACCTCCACTTCTGCATTGCAAGGGTGGTTCGGTAGTATCCTTTGCTTCTGAATAGTGATAAAGAAAAGTCCATTCAAATGAAAGAAACATGTCTTGTTAGTTTATAACATAGATCCTTGCAAATATGTTAATATGACAACCCAAGAGATAGAACTCATCACAACGGGCTTTTGAGCAAGAACAACATAATTCAGACCAGAACACTCGGAGCAATAAAATTTTAAAAGAAACAATCTGTGTAGCTTCAAGTTACAATTTGAAATGAGGCCTTTACTTTTGCTGGAACGTGTGGTATGAAGTTAATGGCTCCCAGATGCTAGGTCGACAAGTGTAGCTTCTGGTTGTATTTATGAAATTTTCACCAAATTGAATATTTCCCAATTTGCTTTTTGTTGGTGCCTTGCATTGTTTGGGGTTCAAGAATGCGACTTGAATCCTTGATATCCACATATTGTGTCCATTTATTTCCCTATCTCATTGTTGCTTTGCATGCTTGAGCCGAGGATCTATCGGAAACAGCCTCTCTACCCCTTGGGATAGGGGTAAGGTCTGTGTACACTCTACCCTCCCCAAACCCCACTTGAGGGATTTTACTGGGTTGTTGTTGTTGTTAAACATATGATGCTACTAGACTTTTTGTGGAACGAGACCAGTTTAAATATCCTGGCCAATATTTATGCAATTATGAGCAATACCCCCTGTTCAAGTAGTCATTTATTTGGTAGCGCTCAAGGGACAGGAACTGCCATTCTAACTCTTCTCATGGGGTTCCACCGACAACCACCAAGTTTAAGGATAAGCAATACTGCCCATCATCAATCATCTATTGCATTCATTTTTCCCGTTGCACAACCTCATCTTGCAATCAAGGCTGAGCTAGTGATGGCGACCTCTAAAATTATGTAAGATAATACAGCAATGGAGTTTGTCAAACTTATCAAAGAGTAAATAAGGTAATATACTCTGTCAAAAAATGCAGCAAATAAACTAAAAACTAGGGCGATCAATTATCACTAGAAAAAAGATGTACAAAAGAAGCAATTATCAGTGGAAAAAATGAATTTATCACATTACGCAGTTCACCGTGAAAGGAAGCATGGGACTTACCACCACACTCATTTTCGGAAATGAGATCGTCAAGAATGGCACACCTCAGACAGTTCAGAGTAAAAGCTCTATTTGAGGATCTGGGCTGGTCTGCCTGATTCATAAAAAAGGGACAAATGTAACAGTAAGCCAACAAGTAGCATTAGTATCCATAGAGTAGTAGAAGGCACACATCCACTTGCATAAACATTCAAACTCTAGCTCTTTACTATTTTCCAAAAGAACCATCTTATTCCTTCACCACCAAAGTTTCATTGTTCTAAAAATGCTGAATTAGATTTAAGTCATAATTTGAACTTATCCATCAACAGAAGCAACCACTTTAAATCTTGGTTTGAAAAGGGATGCTCTAACTACTAACTTCATCTATTAGCTAATGAGTTCATTACAGAATTTTGCAAAATTGTTTGGACAACTTGTGAAAGAAATTTTCCGTAATTCCCTTTTTCTAAAAAAGACATCAAGCAAAAATAAAATGTGTTTGAATAGTTGTAGGGTTTTGAAGGTTGTAAGTGTTTTGTAGGTCGGGGAACTTTCTTAAAACAACCTTACACCACTTCTTCAAAAAATAAATGGCAGCCCGGTACACTAAGCTCCCGCTGTACGAGGATCAGGGAAGGGCCGGACCACAAGGTCTATTGTATACAGTCTTACCCTACATTTCTACAAGAGGCTATTTCCACGGCTCTAATCCGTGACCTTCTGTTCACATTGTATCAACTTTACCAGTTATGCCAAGGCTCCCCTCCCTTCTTTGAAAAATAGCTTCTAAATTTTTTTAAACAAACACATATTTGTACAAATTTCTTCAAATATTTTCTTTATTAGGTTTTAATAGATGTTATGCTTGTCCTTCGCTAATTGAGGTACGATCTTCAAGCGAATCATTTAAATTTGCCACTTATATACTTCCAGTACAATGTACATTCAATTGATTAAATCATATGGAGAATCGCTAACATAACTCACAATTAAAATCTTCCGAGCAAATCAAAATCAGAGGCAGTTAACCAATGGATAAAATTTATTCCATATCCCAAAAAATGAGCAATTAGACAATATGCTACGCTTAAGTTACTAACAGAGAGCAGTAGCAGAAGAAATTAGTGTATTAATACAGTAAAAGTTGTTTTCTGAAAGGACAAAAAAAAGGACCTAAACGAGCCCAGGCAAATGAAATTAACTTAAAAGAGCATAATCCACAAACAACATTTGTTTTCTTAGCTGCTTCAAAAAAAGATCCGTTAGACCTAAAATGGTATTTAACACAAAAGTGCAAGAAATGATTACTCAAAGATTCTAGAGCTTTCTTCCTGAACCATAGTTAAGGGCTAAATTAGCAGATAGGAGAAGACGAATACCTTTAGCTTGACGAATTTGATGATTCAGGTGAGCCGGAAAAAAGGAAGCTATTCGGTGTATGAAGGAGGGAAAACGTGTAATAGAGCACAGTACAGAGCAGTGGCACTACACCGTTTATACTACCCCATAAGTCCCCTCACCTTAGTCCTTCCTACTATATTTTATTAATCTCCCAGTTCACTTTTACTTGACATATCTTAACGTTTTCGCCCCTTAAAAAATAATAAATAAAATATATAATTTATTGTGATATCCATATTGATGCATATTTTATTGAAATTGAAAAAATAATTTAAAATGAGTAATAAATACTGTGGGTATAATAGAAAAAAAAATTATCTTCTATTAATATGCGTAAAGTAACAAGTAAAAATAAAAATCTATTTTTAGTATATATACCAAGTAAAAGTAAACAGAAGGAGTAATAAGCTAGCGTTTCGCCATAAATTCTCAAATTTGTTTTGAAAAATCTGATTTGAGTGAAGTTTAGTTTGAACATGAAAATGTGTTTGGACATCAGTTTTCAAAACATATTTCCCAAAATTTATTTTAGAAAAACATGAAACATGACTTATACCTTCTAAAACCTATCACAAATACTTAATAGTACTATTATCAATAACATTCAATATATTATCGCAAACTATAGTCCAGAACATAAATAAATTTGGTACAAAATTATCATTTTTATAATGAACTACATGATACACTATAAGGTGACCGAGAAGAAGAAGCAACATTGTTACAAAATAATAAATTGTAGGCTCTTTTATAAAATATAAAAGTCTGGAGCAATATTTAAAAAATATAATAGTGATATTTTGGCCCAAAATCAGCTATTAAGCTGGTTTTGATATTTGGGATTTGGGATTTTGCCAAAATGTAGGTAAAATCTATGACCAAACATGTGTTTGCCAAATAAAACCCAAATTTATTTTGACAAAATCTATAGGCAAATAAGTCCTAAGTATAGTAAACTAAAATTTTATTTGTTAGAACTTAGGACAAGTAATTTGAACCACCGGAGCTACTCATAATAGCCTCTTTGGCTAAACAGTCAAAAATTGCTTATTTTTAGAAGTGCTTTAAAAAAGTACTTTTGCAAAGTATATTTTCGGCCAATTCATTAAATATTACGTTTTACTAGCAAATTGTATTTGGCCAATCATTACTACTAGTACTTTTTGAATATCAAATTATAAAAAAAGGATAGTAAAAATTTAGTTCGCAATTAGTATTATTTAAAAGAGAAAAAATTAAATATTAATTATAATAAAAATATAATTTAAAGATTTTAATTAATATAAAATATAATTATTCCAAAGCGATAATATTGTGGCTTCTAATATTACTTATTATTTACATGATGATTTAAGTATATCAAAATATATCACTCGATATAAATTAAAAATCGACTCATTAAATCACTATATATGTCACGGCCCAAACTGGAGGGTCATGACTGGCACCCGGGCCATACCTGCCGAGCACCAACGTACATTTCATCTAATCTTTCTTATTATCTATAAGGGCCGACGAGATCAATATAAATGGTAGACATGAATCCTAAACAACCAACAATGACAGATAATAGCATGAACATATATAACATGGGCCGACAAGGCTGTCATGAAGCTATATATAAGGTACGTGCTGACAAGCTTCCATGAGAGACTATACAACAAAAATCAGTCGACAGGGCAATCCAAACTATACATGAGTTGACACGTGTCTATGAGCCTCTAAAGGAACATAAGTGTTGCAACATTGCCGGAACAGGGCTCCAACATACCCATAATGTCTATAACAAAAATGCATACCAAGACCACGGCAAATCCGAAGAAGGGATCTCGCTAATAACCGCTGAACATGGCAGCCTACTATGGTGAGGTAGTTGCGTCTACCTGTCTATCAGGATCTGCAGCACGATATGCAGCGTCTAAAAATAAAAAGGACGTCAATACGAATAAAGTACTGGTATATAAGACAGGAAAGCATAAGTAAGAACAATAATGTAAATAGGGATAGAGAATATACAATCTGTAACATCAAGGTACCTCTGAGGGCTACTAACATGCAATGCCTAATACATATATATACATACATACATACATACATATATATATACATACATACATACATATATATACACTTTTAAAACATATGCCTCTGTGGGCATCATCATTATATCATACGCGACCGTAATAGGCTCGATAAAAATGTACCCGGCTATCATAAGGCTCAGTAGAATTGTATCTGACCATGTGGAGCTCGGTAAAATCCAACTAATCAGTGGGTGCACAATAGGTATCGTACCCAACTAACTATAGCGCGGCTCAGTAGAGTAAAATAGGTACATATATATAATGCATGATGGGCTTATAAGAATCACATTCTGAACCTTTAGGAGTGACGTAAGGTCGGTAACCTCCGTACACGTTATTAGGACTAACTCTTCGTCATGGGTCTTATAAGAATCAGGAAGTACCAACAACATTGATAACATAAGAATAAGAGAAGTAACATCAATATCAATCGTTCTATAAGAAGGGAAACAATATAAGTACCGCTAGCTTCTAAGAGTGGAGTATCTTTGGAAGCTCGTTCATTACATTATGTACAATTGGAGTCGTGCAAAAGAAGGAAAGGGATAGCCTCACATACCTTGTATATACTTCCTAATCTTAAGCTATGCAAATGTCATGACTCCCTAGTCTACAATAAGAGAAATGACACTATCGTTATTGTTTAGCGTCGTAAAAATGATGTTAGTACGAATAAAGTACTGGGTATGTAAGACAAGAAAGCATAAGTAAGAACAGTAATGTAAATAGGGATAGAGAATATACAATCTGTAACATCTAGGTACCTCTGAGGGCTACTGACATGCAATGCATGATGCATACATACATACATATATATATATATATACATACATATATATATATACATACATATATATATATATATATATATATATATATATATATATATATATATGACATAAACTTTTAAAATATATGCCTTTGTGGGCATCATCATCATATCGTACCCGGCCGTAATACGCTCGGTAAAAACGTACCCAACCATCATAAGGCTCGGTAGAATCATATCCGGCCATGTGGAGCTCGGTAAAACCCAACTAATCAGTAGTTGCACAATAGGTTTCGTACCCGACCAACTATAGCGCGACTCGGTAGAGTAAAATAGGTACATATATATAATGCATGATGGACTCATAGGAATCACATTTTGAACCTTTAGGAGTGACGTAAGGTCGGTAACCTCCGTACACGTTATTAAGGCTAACTCTTCGTCATGGATCTTATAAGAATCGGGAAGTACCAATAACATTGATAAAATAAGAATAAGAGAAGTAACATCAACATCAATCGTTCTATAAGAAGGGAAATAATATAAGTACTGCTAGCTTCTAAGAATGGAGTATCTTTGGAAGCTCGTTCATTACACTATGTACAATTGGAGTCGTGCAAAAGAAGGAAAGGGATAGCCTCACATACCTTGTATATACTTTCTAATCTCAAGCATGCAAATGTCATGAATCCCTAGTCTACAATAATAGAAATGACACTATCGTTATCGTTTAGCGTCGTAAAAAGGACGGTAGTACGAATAAAGTACTGGGTATGTAAGACAGGAAAGCATAAGTAAGAACAGCAATGTAAATAGGGATAGAGAATATACAATCTGTAACATCTAGGTACCTGTGAGGGCTACTGACATGCAATGCATGATATATATATATGTATGTATATATGTATGTATATATGTATGTATGTATGTATGTAACATAAACTTTTAAAATATATGCCTCTATGGGCAACATCATTATATCGTACCCGGCCGTAATACGCTCGGTAAAAACGTACCCGACCATCATAAGGTTCGGTAGAATCGTATCCGGCCATGTGGAGCTCGGTAAAACCCAACTAATCAGTGGTTGAACAATAGGTTCCTTACCCGACCAACTATAGCGCGGCTCGGTAGAGTAAAATAGGTACATATATATAATGCATGATGGACTCATAGGAATCATATTCTGAACCTTTAGGAGTGACGTAAGGTCGGTAACCTCTGTACATGTTATTAAGGCTAACTCTTCGTCATGGATCTTATAAGAATTAGGAAGTACCAATAACATTGATAAAATAAGAATAAGAGAAGTAACATCAACATCAATCGTTCTATAAGAAGGGAAACAATATAAGTACCGATAGCTTCTAAAAATGGAGTATCTTTGGAAGCTCGTTCATTACATTATGTACAATTGGAATCATGCAAAAGAAGGAAAGGGATAGCCTCACATACCTTGTATATACTTTCTAATCTCAAGCTATGCAAATGTCACGACTCCCTAGTCTACAATATGAGAAATGACACTATCGTTATCGTTTAGCATCATAACTATTATGTATCGATCGCAACCTTTTTACGATGAAACGGACAACACCTCCTCTATTTATTTGACTTCCACAAGTTAAAACAATCACCAAGCAACATTAATAATAATCATATTGAGCCTCCCAAAATAGTCCACCAACCAACAACATTACTAACAAGCATTTCGATGTATAACTCACAAGTTCTAGTTTCAACGACTTAGCCGCAATTTGAATAATCTTAAATGCATGTAGATTAAGAGGTTACTTACTTTTAAACAGATAGAACAACTTCAATTTGACCTTAATTTCCCATGAAATATCCTTCCAATGCTGCCACAAAAACAAAGAAGCGAAACTAGCAATCAATTCGGGGTTTTCAGCACTAGAATCACTTTGTAAGACTTGAAATCACTAGGATTGGTGTAAGCACGTGATTTTTGCCCTATATGAAAATTACTCCCAAAAAATTCAAAAATAAAGTAATTTTTCTTGGTGTGCAATTTTGTGATATTTTGAATAATTATTTGTATTTGTCTGTGCATGTTTATTTGTTAAATTAATAAAAATACAAAAATACGTCGCATTGTGCATGTAGGATTTAATTCTACAATTGTTAGTAATTAAATTAGTTTTACAAAAATTAAAAATTACAAAAATAGGCATCTTTTGCATTTTTAGCATTTAATATCCAAATGAACAATTTTATGCTTAATTATTACTTAATTGTGCGTTAATTGTTATTGAGAGTTAATTTGCGCTTTTATAACTTAATTTAGTTCTTAATAATAATTTAAGTACTTTTATAATTTAGTTTTAGAAAATAAAAGAAGAAAAAAGAACAAAAATACAAAAGAAAATCGGATTGGGCCACTTCTTCAATTGTAAGCCAAAGGCCCAAAAAATTGCCCAATCTTCTCCATGACCCAGTCCACTTCAGATCGGGTCGACCCGGTCCGCCCCATTAACCCAAATGCCCAACACCCATTCTTCATTTGTCAAAAACACAAAACAAAACAAAAAAAATAAAAAAAAAACAAAGCCAAAAACCCTAAAACTAAGAAAACATCCGCTCCCCACACCCATTTTGCTCTTTCTTCTCCAAAAGCTCAAAGACCCCATCCATGGCTGACCCTTTTGTTGCTGCTTCGTCTCCAAACGACCACCATCCACGTCGACCTCCCCATCTACTTCGTCGTTGCGTCGCCGGAAAACCCTCGGCCAAAATGGAAGGAAAACCCAATCGCTGCTTGTTTCATCTCCTTCCTCGACGAGTAGCTGCGACCCTTCTGCTTCTTATTGCTTCTGCTTCATCTTCCCCATCCGAACGACCTCCATTACTGCTTCGTCTTCGACTGCGAACAGCTCGAACAACCACGGCTTGTTTCGCGAGCTGCTGCCCCACTGCGTCGTTTGCTCCAATTGTCACACCTCCTTTTTCCGCTCTCGCGGGTGTACAAGGGTTTTTTTCAATTAAAGGACAGTCGAAACGGGATTTGTTTATTTATTTCAGAGTCGCCACTTGGGAGATTAATGGTGTCCCAAGTCACCGGTTGAATCCCGTACCGAGGAAATTTATGACTCTGTTAACAGTCCGCGAACCAGAAATCCGAGTAAGGAATTATGTTAACCCGGGAGAAGGTGTTAGGCATTCCCGAGCTCCGTGGTTCTAGCACGGTCGCTTAACTGTTGTATTTAATTTTATCTGATTTTGATACACGCTATCTTATGTGCCTGTTATTAATTTTGAACCGCTTTTATTATAATTATATTTTAGAAGAATTGCGACGTCGTGAAAATGCGTTTCGAACCGCGTCGCAATCAATGCACCCGTGGTTATCGACACATTTCGACTTCATCGAGATTTGGATTTGGGTCGCATCAATGCGCACCCGAGTTTAAGAAAGTGATTTAATTAAATCGTGTCTAAAGATACTAACGTAGTGTTACTTTGGGGAAAAGCCATGAAGTTTGCTAAACGATCATCCTAAATTCTAATTATTTCGATAATTATTTACTAAGGGCTCGACATTTATTTATTTTGTGCGGTAAAGCTCTTTTCTATCATTATTATTTTATAAGAATTACGATGTCGCGAAAACGTATTTCGAACCCCGTTGCAATCAATGCGCCCGTGATTGTCAACACATTTCAGCTTCATCGAGATTTGGATTTGGGTCGCATCAATGCGCACCCGAGTTTAAGAAAGTTTATTCAATTAAATCGAACTCAAAGATTCTAATGTAATAAGATTTTAAAGAGGACGATGGAATTTGCTAAATGGCCCTCCCAATTTCTAATTATTTTAATAGCCCATTGTTGACAGTCCGTGCATGTGAGTTATTCCGGCGAGGCTAGTAGCAATTCTGAAATAGCTACGATTTTCTACTTATTTGTATGCCTCTAAAAGGCTAGTTAATTTGGAAAGGGATTGCAATGAAATAAAATAAGGACCAAATTTAAAAGAGAACTGGGCCTGCCCGTGGCCTCAGCGTGATCCAAGCAACTCAATGAGGATGAGTTTATTTCTATTGTAGCAATGAATCCTTATACTAAAAATGTGAATTCCCAGAATCCCTAAATGATTTATCCTACACATTGCCTATCACGACCTGCTGTTTTCAATGAATTAATTCAATCATGAATGAGTTTGCTTCATGATTTCCAACTGATTTCTATACCAATTCACTTACCATAATTATGATCTTCCAAACGATTTCAGAATCTTAAAACAAAAGCAGACCTTCTATTACACTATAATGACAAAATACCAATGACTAGGCTAAATGTCATCAAACTTGCTCATGAATTTCATGTCATGTACACAGGTCTAATTGCTTCTGATGACTAAGGGAACTCATACGAATTTTCAGATCAGCTCAGGCCCATGCTCGAAGCTTTTCAAATGTCCAGTTTAACAGTTCTAAACTATGCATCATTCAACATGTAATCTACCTTACTGAACAAATTTAATTATACATATTCTACCAATTATATAACAGGAGACTACACTACTACTATCATTTAAAGATACAAGCTACTTTCAGTTGAATAACAGGCCTTGGAACACTTCATTTCAACTTCAATGAACATACATCATTGAGATTCAGGGAGATGCACCTGGAAATTGGAATGTGAAATAAAGAAAAGGTGAGGATTCAGGTACTTTGAACAGCAACAGCAACAAACCCAACAATGTGATATCACAGAAACACAGACAAATTACTTCGAAAATCAGAAATGTAAGCAAATTCCCACAGATCAGCTTAACAGACTTCTAACACTTCCCTGACCCTCACAGCTGAAACCCAGGATTAGTGATAAAGCTGTGAAACTGTTTCAAATCTCCATATTTTGGTGTTTTTATTTTTGAATAACCTCAGAACTGAAGTCTTAACTCAGTTTTTTTTTAAAAAAAAAATGAAAGCTCAAATTAAAACTGTAAGGCTCAAGGCAGAAGAATGAGAGCAGACCCCCTTTCCCAAGGCATCTAATGCCCTTTTATAGGCAACCCCAAAGAGAACAAACTAAGTTCTGATTTTCTAATTAGTCCCTCTCTATTTTCACTTTGGTCCCTCTATTTTTATCTTGCTAAACAAGTAACTGCAGTGTACTTATTAAGATTTACACTTGAAACCCATTCTAGAAGGTCCTAAAGCATTCCTCTACCCATACAATACCCATACTGCCCTTCCCTATACCTTGATATTACTATTCCTATCAGAACTACCCTTTTCCATACCCAGATTACCCCTGAGAGCCTTTTAGAATCACTGACCCTACCCTTATCCTTAATAACCAAAACCCAATACCCTAACCCAGTCTGAAAATAACTAAAATCAATTAGCTAACAATCAGAAACCAGCTAAGATTAATCAAATGACAATCAGAAACCAGCTAAAATTAATCAACTAACAAACAGAAACCAACTAACCAGACTGACTGCCCCAATTACGTTCAATTAACCAACTCAATCAAACTAAAAATGAAATTAAACTGAACTTAAGCCACCACGATTAACATTAAAAGAACTTAAACTAATTCTTAAACCAAAACTTATACTCATTCAACCAATTAACAAACTCAGAGTCAACAGTAATTAACAGAATCTAACTATCACAATTAAACCATAAAATTAACAGAATAATAATGAAACAACGATTGCAAATAAAATTTTAATCATGCGAGCTAAAGAAGCAGTGAAAAAAGAAAAGAAAAACTCACAAAGGCAAAAGGGGTTCCGGCCAGTCATGAACATCTGAATCCTTTCAGATTTTTAACGCGTAACATCCCTAACCATGTGTTCTTACACGAGAACACATGTTTAAGGGTGCTACGGTTCGAAATCAAAAGGATTTGATTTTAGGGTTTGGGCCGCGATTCTTAGATCTAAGATTTGGGTCATTTCAAGGTGATTTGAAAGGAAACAACCACAGATTAGTGTTGAGGAAAGGCTGGGGGTTGTAGGGTGTGATTTTGGGCCGATTTGGACAAACTTTCACTTGGCCGGAAAACTTCAAATCAAGATTCGAAGAGTTCCGGCCCTATTCGAGGCAAACCAACGGGTGTAATAGAAAGAGGAGGGTGAGGGGAGCCCATGGTATTAATTTCAGGGTGAACGGCGTAGTTCGCGTTCACCGCCGGCAAGGAATTTTAGGGCGGCGCGGATTAGGGTTTGGGGAGAAGGGGTGGGGTGAGGAAGACGATGTAAATGGGGGTAGGGGGGTCTGGTTTGGACACTTAAATACTAGAAACCTCGTTAGTTCCGGACCGTTGGATTGATGAGATCCAACGGTCCTGATCCAAAGGACTTGAAACAACACTGTTTCATTTAACAGGGGGGGCGGACCGGGTATGGACTTGGGCTGGACTTACTTTCCAAAGTTTAATGCGTTTGGGCTGGAAGTATTTTGTGTATTTGGCCCAAATTTTCGGATCTCAAACAAGCTCACTTCCATTATATATTTTCATTTCTTTTTGCAATCTTGTATTTTTTGTATTTATTTTCTGATTTTTTCAAAGATGTGAATTTAAACTAACAATTAAGCTAAAACCAATTAATGCCTAAAATTAACTTAATAACTATTTGTGACTGTTTCTCAATTAAAATAATAAAACGCCAAAGTAAACTATTTTTGTCATTTTCTTCACATCCTATTCTAAAACAAGTTAATGCCTAATTAATACTAAAGTATAAAATTAAATCCTAAATGCAAAATAAATACGTATTTTTGTATTTTGTAAAAATTAACACGCACAAAATAACAATGCAACAATTATCGGAAGATGACACCAAAACGCACAAAAACAGTAAAAATAAAGAAAAATTATTTTGTTTGGGATTTTGGGAATTATTCATATATAAGGCAAAAATCACGTGCTCACAGCTGCCCCTCTTTGCTCGGAAACACGAAAGGTTTCCGGGCAAAGACAAGTGAGCAAATACGAGCGATTTTTGCCCGTTCGAAAATTCTATGTGAAGCATTTTGAAAAGCTTGACCGCATCCTGCTTCGGAGGTTGCCTACATATCCTGGGCTAAACAGGAATCAGGTCAGTGTAGTTCAAGAGTGTCTGGTAGTTGGGACTACCAGGAACTGTGACTGCACTGTGCTTGTTGCCGTTACTGCTGCTGACCTCCCTTATTACATCGTGTCAAAGATAAAGAAGCTAAACTAACTATGCTCTATGAATTATAAAAATTCTATCTAAATTCTTCAAACTTGCTCTTGTACTTCCTTGTCGTCTTGTTCTTCCTCGATAAAAATCCATGTTGCTATTCCCTGGTTGACTGAGATGTTATTCCCTTTCTCCCCACTGCTGAACTTAAATAAACTCGAACTTGAATGTATTCCTCTGTTATTCAGGCGGGCTCCTGACTGCCGAACTTAAACTATCTAACACCTCCATTTTCCAGGCGGGCTCCTGATTGTTTGAAATTCAAAATACGTGTCTCTGTTCTCCAGGCGGACTCTTGACTTCAAAGTTGTAACTTGTATGTCTCTGTTCTTCAGGCGGACTCCTGACTCCCAACGCTTGAACTGTATGTCTCTATTCTCCAGGCGGACTCCTGATTTCTGAATTTGAAATTGAATCTTCTCCCATATTATCCAGGCGGGCTCCTGATTGCTAAAACTGAACTGCAGGTCTCTATTCTCCAGGCGGACTCCTGATTAAAATGTATGTCTCTGTTTTCCAGGCAGACTCCTGATTACCAAAATTAAATTGTATGTCTCTGTTTTCCAGGCGGACTCCTGATTGCTAAAATTAAAATGTATGTCTCTGTTTTCCAGGCGGACTCCTGATTACTTGCATTTATTCTAATCAGGCAAACTTCGCAACCAAGTTCCATTCCTCTTATGTACTTCAAGATTATATTTTTAATCAAACCGCGCTTTGTGGTCAAACCTGATTACTGCTTGCTTTTCCTTCTTGGAGAATTCCTCTTTAACGACTAACTTTCTGCCCCTGTTACAATCAAAAAAAATTTCGTCAGTTTAAAATGGTGGTTAGTTGATGACATTCATGCTGAAAGATCCTTCCCCTGCATTGCTTTGTGTTGACTGATTTTCACATACTGTTCTTGAACCGCTCAATTTTCTGAGACCTTTTGTTTGAGCTTTTGCCTTTCCCACGACATTTCCCAATCCCCGATGAAACTTTCGTTAATTTCCCCAATTTCTGACCACCTGAATGCTTTTATACCCATACTGTTGTCTCATCTTTCCGATCCTTTTGCCTGAAACTTCACATTTCCCATAATATTTCCCGAATATTCTGCCAATGCAACTTCCGGCGACTTCCCTTATTCCATTTTACCTCATGTTGTTTTGACATGCTCTGACCACATTGTGCTTTACACTTCCAGAAGCTGGTAGTGAGCCTTGAAATCCTTTCCCTCTTGCTTTTGAACATAACTAACATTAGAACATTTAGGCAAGCAAAAACCTCCAAAAGAGGATGAAATGCAATGGTTTTACAGGTTAAGGATAAGAAGAATCCAAAACCGGATGACTACTAAAATGAAGTAAAGAAAAGAAACTTATCTGACCGGAACAGCTAGCACCAATGGTCATGACATGCATTTCGGATTAATTGGCCCAACCAATCCGACTAAACAACTCTCAGTTGCCATACCTCATTGCCCATAAATTCCATCAATTGTTTGAACTGCCCAGACCTTAACCTTGTTTTTCCTGAGGTACCGCAAAACGGTTTCCATCAACAAACCTTTTCTCAGTTTGCCATCTTTCAACTCACTTTTGCCTTTAGGTGCCCGTGAAGGTTTCACCACTAAGACTCTCTCATTTTATTTTTTCTCAGCTTCCGTCGCCTTACGGTGCCCGCGAGGGTTTTCACCGATAAGACTCTCTCATTTTGCTTTCGTTTTTTTTTCCGCTTGAATCAGAGTGTCGCCGCTGATACGAATTACCGTCACCTACTCGACCTGACATTTCTTAGAGATTGATCAAAAGGTCTTTCTTTGGACCGTAATGTAGGCTTCTGGATGGGGTTAGAAAGAAAGGGTATAAAAGGCTCAAAACAATTTCAAAATGGGTTAAAATTACAACTTTCGGAATCCAACTTCTCACAACAAAAACAATTTCTGCCCCAGTTTCTTGCTTGGGGACTTTTGGATTTTTGTTTTGGTATGACTGAACCTCAGAGAGGCTGCCTACGTATCCTTTCGGGATCAATTCAAACGTAGTTCACTGTATTTAACTTCTGTTGTTGTGATTTTCTTTCTTTCTTTCTTTTTCCTTTCCTTTCCTTTCTTTTCTTTTCTTCTCTTTTACTTCTTTTCTTTTTTCTTTTATTTCTTTTCTTTTCTTTTTCTTTTTCCTTTCCTTTTCTTCTCTTTTTTTCTTTCTTTCTTTTCTTTTCTTTATGTTCGGCACCTGTGTTCTCTGATAGTGCCGCTGATTCCGGAAGAGGGGTATGAAAAATAAGTAAGGCTCGAAGGGGATAACAAGGGATAAGAGTGTTTGGATAGCAGGACAAAATGCCTTCATCATTTCAATCTTTAAGATATGCCAAATACAAACAGATACATTCAGAAAATATAGAAATCATACATAGTATCTCTTGACCGC
The DNA here is from genome assembly GCF_000715075.1 of Nicotiana tabacum. Taxonomy (NCBI): domain Eukaryota; kingdom Viridiplantae; phylum Streptophyta; class Magnoliopsida; order Solanales; family Solanaceae; genus Nicotiana; species Nicotiana tabacum. The sequence goes on along the minus strand of NC_134095.1, from coordinate 7,003,761 downwards.
ATCAGAATTGATGGCCATTTCTACACATTTTCCTTCCACATCTGTCAAATACAATGCTCCGTTAGACAACACTCTGGTTACTACAAATGGTCCCTGCCAGTTCGGGGCAAATTTTCCTTTCGCTTCAGCCCAATGAGGCAAGATCCGTCTCAGGACTAATTGCCCGACTTCGAATTTCCTTGGACGCACTTTCTTGTTGTATGCTCTTGCCATTCTTCGTTGGTACAGTTGGCCATGACACACTGATGCCAATCTCTTCTCGTTGATCAAACTCAACTGCTCAAAACGGCTTTTCACCCATTCGTCATCATCGATCTCAGCCTCTGCAATGATTCGCAGAGATGGGATTTCCACTTCTGCGGGTATTACTGCCTCGGTACCATATACCAGTGAGTAAGGAGTCGCCCCCACCAAGGTACGAACGGTGGTGCGATATCCTAACAATGCAAAAGTCAATTTCTCGTGCCATTGTCTGGATCCTTCAACCATCTTCCGGAGTATTTTCTTTATATTCTTATTGGCTGCTTCAACCGCACCATTTGCCTTGGGACGGTATGGAGTAGAATGCCTATGAGTAATCTTAAACTGCTCGCATGTCTCTTTCATCAAATGACTATTAAGATTAGCCCCATTATCTGTGATGATTACTTTTGGGATCCCAAACCGACAGATGATATTTGCATGCACGAAGTCAACTACAACCTTCTTGGTCACAGACTTGAACGTCTTAGCTTCCACCTATTTGGTAAAATAATCTATAGCTACCAAGATAAACCTGTGCCCATTTGATGCTGCTGGATCAATTGGCCCAATCACATCCATGCCCCATGCAACAAAAGGCCATGGCACAGACATCGTATGTAATTCTGATGGTGGAGAATGAATCAAATCTCCATGTACTTGGCATTGATGACACTTACGCACAAAATCGATACAATCTCGTTCCATCGTGAGCCAATAATAACCTGCTCGGTGAATCTTCTTTGCTAGAACATACCCACTCATATGCGGTCCGCAAACTCCGGAATGCACCTCAGTCATGATAGTTGTGGCCTGCATACATCTCAACAAACCAAGATCTGGCGTTCTTTTGTACAGTACCCCTCTACTAAGGAAAAACCCACTTGCCAACCATCGAATTGTTCTTTTCTGATCACCGGTGGCCTGCGTTGGATATATTCCTGCTTTGATATACTCTTTGATATCATGGAACCACAGCTCCCCGTCGATTTCCTCTTCTATCATATTACAGTAAGCATGCTGATCACGGACCTGAATCTGCAACGGATCAACATAAGCCTTATCTGGATGGTGCAGCATTGAAGCCAAAGTAGCCAAAACGTTGGCAACCTCATTATGAATCCTTGGAATGTGCCTGAATTCTATGGCCTGAAAACACTGGCAAAGCTCATGCAGACACTGTCGATACGGTATAAGCTTCAAGTCTCGTGTTTCCCATTCCCCTTGAATCTGGTGTACCAGTAGGTCCGAGTCACCCATGACCAAGACTTCCCGTACACCCATATCCACAGCTAATCTCAATCCCAATATGCACGCCTCATATTCTGCCATGTTGTTTGTATAGTAGAAACGAAGCCGGGCTGTAACAGGGTAATGCTGACCTGTTTCCGAAATAAGTACTGCTCCTATTCCCACGCCCTTCATATTTGCAGCCCCATCAAAGAAAAGTTTCCATCCTGACTTCTCAGCTTGTTCCAATTCATTAATGTGCATCACCTCTTCATCAGGGAAATAGGTTTTCAAAGGCTCATAATCTTCATCGACGGGGTTCTCAGCCAAATGATCGGCTAATGCCTGTGCTTTCATGGCAGTCCGTGTCACATATATAATGTCGAATTCCGTAAGTAAGATCTGCCACTTAGCAAGCCTTCCTGTGGGCATGGGTTTTTGGAAAATATACTTCAATGGGTCCAAGCGAGATATGAGGTAAGTAGTGTAGGATGACAAGTAATGTTTCAACTTCTGTGCCACCCAAGTTAGGGCACAACATGTCCTTTCCAGATGAGTATACTTAACCTCGTAAGATGTGAACTTCTTGCTGAGATAGTAGATAGCCTGCTCCTTTCTGCCTGTAACATCGTGCTGCCCCAGTACACAACCAAATGAACTGTCCACAACTGTCAGATATAGAATCAAAGGCCTCCCTGGTTCTAGCGGAACCAACACAGGTGGGTTTGACAAATACCCCTTTATCTTATCAAAAGCCTCCTGACATTCATTAGTCCATTTGACCGCAGCATCTTTCTTCAACAACTTGAAAATTGGTTCACAAGTTGCCGTGAGCTGAGCAATGAACCTGCTGATATAGTTCAATCTTCCCAACAAACTCATCACCTCGGTTTTGTTTTTTGGAGGTGGAAGCTCTTGAATAGCTTTGATCTTTGACGGTTCTAATTCAATACCCCGCCGGCTGACTATAAATCCCAACAAATTCCTAGACGGCACCCCGAAAGCACATTTCGCAGGATTGAGCTTAAGATTGTACCTGCGCAGCCTTTGAAAGAATTTTCTCAAATCTCTGACATGGTCGGATTGTTGTCTAGATTTCACGATCACATCATCCACATATACCTCGATTTCCTTATGTATCATATCATGGAAGATGGTTGTCATGGCCCTCATATAAGTTTCCCCAGCATTTTTCAAACCAAAGGGCATGACTCGATAACAATATGTTCCCCACGCCATGATGAATGCCGTCTTTTCTGCATCTTCCTTGTCCATTAGAATCTGATGATAACCCGCATAACAATCCACAAAAGAGCCAATATCATGTTTGGCACAATTGTCGATCAGTATATAGATGTTGGGCAATGGGAAATTATCTTTTGGACTTGCCTTGTTAAGGTCTCGATAATCGACGCACACCCTGGTCTTGCCATCTTTCTTTGGCACAGGCACGACATTAGCTAACCAAGTGGGGTACCGTGTCACCTGAATGACTTTTGCCTCAAACTACTTGGTAATCTCTTCTTTGATTTTCACACTTATGTCTGTTTTGAACTTTCTCAACTTCTGCTTGACAGGGAGGAGTGCTGGATCAGTGGGCAATTTATGAGCCACCAAATCAGTGCTTAGACCCGGCATATCATCATAAGACCATGCAAAAACATCTTTGTACTCATGCAATACTTCAATTATCTCCTCCTTGAGTTGTGGCTCCAAATGAACACTTATTTTAGTTTCCCGTACATTGTCTTGGTCCCCTAGATTAACCGCTTCTGTGTCATTTAGGTTAGGTTTGGGTTTTCCTTCAAAATGACTTAATTCTTTACTAATTTCCTCGTAAGCTTCATCATTGTTACAATCCACCCCATCATCACACTCGACCTCTTGTATTATCACTTCTGAACTAGATTGGCTTTTAAAACTGGGCCGAAGATTTTTCATGCATGTCATGTCATTGATATCAGCATAAAAAGAACTGTACAAAGAACAGAAAAGAAAATAAAATGAAAAGAGAATTAGGAACGAAGAAAATTACATTTCATTAAACGTAAAGACAACAAGGTTTTAACTCATCCAAACGGACGGAACATAGCAACTGGATTACAAACCCTGGAATAATCCAGGTGACAAAAAGGAAAACAAAACCCACTACCACGACTCCCTCCGAACTAGAAGAGGAGTAGCTTCCCAATTGCTGATGTTGGCACGTGGTCCGATGTACTGTATGTCTTCTCTGCTTGACCCCTCCCCGGCCTCAACCATGTTTACTTCAGCAAATACTTTCTCAAACACCTTATCCAAATTCCCCTCCGCCTCAATTAACGAACCTGATATCTTTGCCAATGACTGTTTCTTGATACCCGGCCTGACGAAGGACCTGGACAATCGAGGAATTGGTTTAGGGAGCACCCAAACTTTCTTCTTCAATTTACGGGCCTTTCTGACATCTATCGCTGTTGGTTTGAACCCTAACCTGAAGGTGTCCAGATTTTTGGGCAAAGACACAGGTTGAGTAATGCCCTGCAGTTGAACCCCAAAACCCTTTCCGGGCACGAACCCGTTATTCAACATTTCTGACACTACCATGACGGTTGCAGCTGACACCCTGGGACATAGCATGCTTTTACCCTCAGGCACCCTGCTCACCGGAATCGTGTCGAGGATCTGATACACCCATGGCCCCTTATCATCTTCGGTCTCTATAAAGGGTACAATGGCATCATTCATGGCGCATGTGGAATCTTCCCCATGTAACACCATTTCTTGTCTGTCCCACTCGAATTTGGTCATTTGGTGCAGTGTGGAGGGAACAGCTTTTGCCGCATGAATCCACGGTCGACCCAACAAAAGGTTATAGGATACTGCAACATCCAACACCTGAAATTCCATTGTGAACTCGACTGGGCCAATAGTCAATTCGAGTACGATATCCCCTACCGTGTTTGTTCCTCCTCCGTCGAACCCTCGAACACAAATGCTATTTTTACGGATTCTATCCTCATCAATCTTTAACTTGTTCAATGTGGATAACTTGCAGATATTAGCGCTCGACCCGTTATCGTTAGTGCCCGAGTAACCATTGAACCTTCACATTTGACCGTCAAATACAGAGCCTTGTTGTGTTCTGTGCCTTCCATAGGCAATTCATCATCAGAAAATGCTACCCTGTTCACTTCAAAGATCTTGTTGGCAGTTGTCTCTAAATGGTTCACTGAAATTTTGTCAGGCACATGAGCCTCATTCAATATCTTCATTAAAGCTCGGCAGTGCTCCTCAGAGTGAATTAATAATGACAACAACGAGATTTGGGCCGGTGTTTTTCTCAGTTGTTCAACAATGGAATAATCTTGTACTTTCATCCTTTTCAGAAACTCTTCTGCTTCTTCTTCCGTTACAGCTTTTTTAACTGGCACTGGATTGTCTTTTGTGCCCTTAGCCTTTCTCAACTCCTCGGGAGCGAAACAACGTCCCGACCGGGTTAGTCCTTGTGCTTCACAACTCTCTTCCTCAATTTCCTTTCCTTTGTATGTCACCACTACCTTGTCATATTTCCACGGTACGGCTTTGCTATCCACCATGGGTAACTGGACTACCGGTTTTATGACAACCGGTTCTACATAAGCTCCCTTCACAACCACCTCGGGCGCTGATACTGACCCTGGTACCACTATCTTGACTGGCTCCTGCTTTTTTTCGGCCACAAACGGTCCCTTCCCCATTACTAACACTGGCTTGTCTTTTATTGCTTTTAACTGAACCACTGGCCTTGCACTCACTGTCTTTCCTTTGGCTTCCGTAGAACGAATCACCATAACCACCTGCGAAGGTTTCTTAGGCTCTGCCCCCTTATGTATCAGTTCGATCATGTTGGCCTCATAATGCGCTGGTAACGGGTTTTGATTGATGTTCGGGGCCTCTAGAGCTTGTACCTCAATACGGCGATTATCAATGAGCTCTTGTATCGCGTTTTTCAATTTCCAACACTTTTCAATATCGTGCCCCGGCATCCCTGAGCAGTACTCGCAGCTAACAGAATGGTCCAGGTTTCTGGGAAGGGGGTTTGGTGTTTTGGATTCAATTGGGGTCAACATCCCCAACTGTTTCAGTCTATGGAAGAGGGCAGTGTAAGATTCTCCCAGTAGAGTAAATGTTTTTCTGTTTGGGGCTTTCTCACTTCTAAAGGCTTGGTTTGAGCGGAAGCTGGTTCCTGGTCTGTTTGCCCTGGGAGGTGGATAGGTGTTTTGTGGGAGTGGATGTGTGTTTTAGGGGTTCGGTGTACGCCATTGCGAGTGCACCGGGGGCTGAGTGTAGGTCTGGGCGTGGTGAATAGAAAAGTGTGGTTCTGGTGGTGGATAATAGTGTTGCGGCGGGCCATATGGGGTATATTGGTAATTTGGGTGGTGAGGTCTGGGTTGGTTGTAGTAGGGTGGAGGGTTATTGGGTCTGGACCAAGCACTAGCCTCAACTGCAGCAACTTCTTCTTTCTTCTTTTTCCCAAGCACACCACTAGTACCGCTTTGGATGGCCTGGGTGGTTGCTTTCAACGCCGAGTAGCTCAATATCTTGTTAGATTTCAATCCTTCTTCAATCATGGCTCCCATCTTTACCACTTCATTAAACGACTTTCCGAAAGATGTCACTAGATGACAAAAATAGGTAGGTTCCAATGTTTGCAAGAAGTAGTCTACCATCTCACTCTCCCTCATGGGAGGATCAACCCTTGCGGCTTGTTCCCTCCAGCGGAAACCAAACTCTCTAAAACTCTCCCCAGGCTTCTTTTCCAGTTTCAACAATGACAGACGATCGGGGTACTATCTCGAGGTTATATTGAAAATGGCCAATGAATGCCTGGGCCAAATTATCCCATGTATACCATCGGCCGGGGTCTTGTCTCGTGTACCATTCTAGTGCTGACCCGCTCAGGCTTTGACCGAAATATGCTATCAACAACTCATCATTTCCCCCGGCACCTCTCATTTTACTACAGAAACCACACAGATGGGCTACTGGGTCACCGTGCCCCTCATACAAGTCAAACTTCGGCATTTTAAACCCCGCAGGCAACTGTACATCAGGAAAAGGGCACAAATCTTTGTATGCGATGCTAACTTGGTTTCCTAAACCATGCATGTTCCTAAAGGATTGCTCCAGGCTTTTGACTTTACGAATCACCTTCTCTTGTTCTGCATTCTTAACTGGTTTCTCAACATCTCCCGGGATTTCAAAATGGGGAGAGTAGGTATACGGCTCAGGCGCTTTGAAGGTGGGTTCGGGAGGGTAATATTGGGTGTCGTGAGCTTGGAATAGCGGCTCACTGGATGATCTATGTAGTGGAGCTGGGGGAGGTGCCACAAAGACGGGAACCATGGGTGGTGGAGGGTTTTGTTTGGAGGGTGGAGCTGGGGGAGCGTATGACGTGGTACCATAACCCTGGGCCTGATAAGGGAAAGCTGAAGATGCGTGGGGAGTGGTAGGCTCCTGAGCTTGAGCCAGGGGTGGGATGTAAGATGGGTTGGCAGGATATAGTGGTGCTGGGTGTCCCTGCGACCATGCCCGATGCATTTCAGCCATTTGTGCCTTTAATTTCCTCATCTCTTCTTTCATAGCACCCACATCTGTTACCTCAACCTCATTCGAAGGGTCTACGATGCTGATTTCCGAATCTTGCCCTGTCATTTTTACTTGATCTTTCGACCGGGTGTTGTATGGATGAGTTGCCAGAATTGCCAATCAACTAACCACCTGCCTGATATCACACATTTAGACAACCACTTTGTTAGCGATTAGGTCTCAACAGATTTAACAACCACACGTTTGGCATGAATGCACTTATACAGTTAATCCTTTCTATCATGCGTTTGCTTGATCGCATGCGTCATCTCGGTCATTTTATTTCTTGTTTCGTTTTTCTTCTCTTCGCCTTATCCCTCTGTTGTGCTTTTTCTTTTCTCTCTCTTGTTTTTCCGCTCTTTTCTTTCTTCCCCTTTTTGTTTTTCCACTCTTTCTTTCTTTCTCTCGTTTTCGGTTTTCCTTCTATTTTCACTTTCATTCTTTTTTGTTTTCCTTTTGGTTATGGTCAAATCCTATGGAGATTGCCTACGTATCGTGACCCCGCACGAATCAGACCAAGCGTAGTTCGTGAAGATAAATGTGAAAACAAGGGTGGAAATAAAATGCTCAACTTTCATTAATAAACAGACTCTTACAAACTTGACATCTTTGGAAAGAAACTAACAGACGCAATCTGACAGCAAACCAAAAACTCTAAACCTGCAAACATACTCAATTCAGAAAGGTAACAGACGTACAAAAGACTGACTCGAAATGGTAGACACTTATAGACACGGACTATGCATATTCTAGTGCTTCAAACTTAGGTATCCGCGGGGCGTCGTTCGGCCTCGCCGTGGGTCTAGGATCCAAATCCCTTTCAAGCTGCTCTAACTCATTCATGGTTCACTTCACATAGATCATCACTACTGAGATAAAAGTAGTATGGGTCATGTCTTCACAAACCCGGCACCTCCTGACAATAGCATGAGCAATGACTCTAATCCTGTCTTTTGTTTTCTTCTTTTCTATGAGCAAGCGTCTTATCTGATCGCTGCATGTTTTTAAAGCTCGGGAGTCTTGCAAGTGCTAGTCTTACAGCTGTTGCACTTCTGCCTCCATTTGGGCCAACAAATTGTAACAATGTCCGCTTTCAGTTTCGAAGTCTCTAGCCTGCCTAACCGCTTTACCCTCAAGGGCAGCCACTTTTCTCTTTAAATTGGCAACAATTTTCTCATGGTCCCTTTTCAACTGATTCAATTATTGGCGACGCTCCTCGGTTCTTGTCGCCCACTGGGCCTTAAGTTCTGCCATGGCCTTTTCAGATTTCCCTAACTCATCCCGCCGTTCTCTGACTTCGCTTTCCAATCTTTTTACCAATTGTTCATCGGACCGGCTCCGGGGTTGCTTATCAAAGGTTATCTTCAACTATCGGATCTGGGCCCTAAGTGCTTCATTTTCTTTGGCTAGTCTATTCTTTTCACCTTGATCCGCGGCCATCTGTACACTGTTCTCGAATTTCAGACTCTCGACTTGTTGCTTTAATTTACCAATCTCAACTCGATAGCTTTCTTCCTTTGCTAACCAATCCCACTGCTCTTGGGACGACTTGGTGAAATCTTCGAGATGAGGTCTTTTGGTTGGCATCCCATATGCCACGTCACCTCTGAACCATTCGTGATACCCTGGAGCAATTTCCCCTTCGACCCTATCAGACACACAAGTGTTTGCCATCAGATATTGACACTCACTCCAAATTTGACGAACCTCTTCCTCGGGGAATCGACCGTCAGGACTAATTTCGATCACTTGGGTACTCAAATCTTCATCTCTCGGTATTACTTGATATCTACCGAGTTGCCTCAGAACCCGATATGGTGCATAAGGTTGTATGCTTTTGAGTCTCATTAACAAAAAATGCGGTCGGGCTGCTGGCATATATATGACTTCCTCGACAGACAACCATCCAAGCACCCACTGTATCTGGCTAGCCTTGAGGTTCCGAAATAATAATGCCCAAGCCGTGACTCCTTCAGGTAGACTAGCCCCTTTGATTCTCGTACAAAATTCCCCTATACAAGTTTTCTCAGCCGAACCATAACTCAATAACTGAGAGCGCGGGCACAAATGCTCAATCATCCACATCTGTAACAATAAGTTACATCCCTCAAAAAATTTGCCCCCAGCTTTGCACGCAGTGAGAGCTCTGAAGATATCAGCCACAATCATAGGTACTAAAGTGCTTTTCCCCATGGTTTGCAAGGTACTGACGATGCCTGCTATTTTCAAATCAATATTGCCATCTTTCCTTGGGAATATTACGAGACCCAAAAAAGCTATCATAAATGCCACTCGTCTGTGGTCCTCCCATTTTTGTCGGCTATTTCTGCTGCACAGCTTAATGTCTGGATTATTGAACCCGCCCACATGGCCATATCTATCATACATGAAGCGGAAACTGTAGAAACCCTTTGCAAAATCTGGATAATGAACTGTTCGGGGTATTTTCAAGGAATCCAGGAATCGGTGTATGGTAATGGCCCTAGGAGCAATCAAGTATTTGAATCTCAATGGAGCTTGGTCACTTCCAATGTACCCCGCTATTTCTTCCAACGTTGGGGTGAGTTCGAAGTCTGAAAAATGAAACACATTGTGTGCCGCATCCCAATGGGTGACCAATGCCCTGATGATATCCCCCGAGGTTGAATGTTTAATAAATCCGGAAGGTCTTTCAAATATTTTCTCACTTCGTCTTGCCCTTCGTTACCCAAATCATTCTACCACAATTGCAGCTCAAAAGGGATTTTGGTCATTATCGAAAAAGGCTCATTCATCATCGTGCTCATCCTGCACATTTATTAAAGCGTTTAAGCAAAAGAAAACTTTTATTTAACTCAAAAAGAAGAAAGCTATCTATATTATTGACTCAAAAATTACCCCCCCATATTTCCAAATGAAGAACTCGATTCTCAATTCTAAAAGTTTTAGATAAAAGACCCGATATTGCGACACGGCCTTCCTGCGCCTCAGGGGCGAAAATTTTAAGGCTGTGAGGGTCAAAAATCAAAATACGACCAAAGGTGGCTGTTTATGCTAAGTCAGCCCTCCGGTGCTCTGTTTGGGAACATTCGGCTATTTTTGACAAAAACGGCATCACCTAGTTTATTTATGACAAAAATTAAAACTTTGATATTTTTGGTTATTTTTGCAAAGGGGAGGTTGGACCCGTTGAGGGTTGCCTACGTATCTCACACCCTGTGAGAATCAAACCATGCGTAGTTCGGGCAAATTAACCGAACTATTTTAAAACATGATTTCTATTTTTCCCTGGCAAGACAACCTATTTTCCTTTTCTGCTTTTTGAAAACAAGACAAAATGACGATTTTTCCATTTTCAACAACCAATAACACAATCTATTTTTTCCAAATTAAACTAAAAGACTTCTTCTTTTTTTCTATATATTTTTTTAGTAAAACAAAATAAAACACATTTTTTTTCAAAATTTCGGCAGAGTTTCGCCAGTAATTGGTCATTGACTTTCCTAAAATAATCAATTAACTCCCTAACTGATATTTTATTTTTCACTCTTTTCTCTTTTTTTTTTAATTTTCCAACATTCCCGAGATTCAAAAACCGGTCAACATGCAAGTTCGAAGCAAATATATGTACAGAGCGAGTAGCATGCATCAGAATGGTCTTTTCATTTCAGGTTGCTAGCCCTAGACGGACCCAACCCCTGTGTTGAGTCCCCTAAGTCTAATGCAACGTGATGCAAATAAGCGTTCCTACTAGGGATCCGGCATGAAGTCACGTTATTCTATATTCAAAACCTGAGTCAGTGTACTAGACTGTGTACCCGAGCGGACAACTCGAGTTGAGGAGGGGGCAACTTACGGGGAACCAAAAGGCCATCCGGCTTCGTAACTTGTCCGGCCTATTTCTTATTTCAGGGTATGACACTAACAGAATAGGGAGTCTCAACCAGTAAGCACATCCCCGGAGGTGAAGAGAGAAGAGTGTCGGCACAGTTTATATACAGTTCAGATAATATCAAAGCGGTAACATTTAGCACATTCAGCACAAAACATGTAGGAAAATCAGATACAACCAAATACAACAATTTATCTAAGCTCGAATTCTGAACCCTTAACCACGTGGTCGTGGGTTCGGTCCCCAGCAGAGTCGCCAGAGCTGTCACACCTCTTTTTTTACTACTTACACCCCCAGAAAGGGCGTAGAGGAGTTTTTCCAATTAAAGGACAATCGGAGCGGGATTTAATTATTAATTATTCAGAGTCGCCACTTGGGATATTAATGGTGTCCCAAGTTACCGGTTGAATCCCGTACCGAGGAAATTTATGACTCTGTTAACAGTCCGCGAACCAGAAATCCGAGTAAGGAATTCTGTTAACCCGGGAGAAGGTGTTAGGCATTCCCGAACTCCGTGGTTCTAGCACGGTCACTTAACTGTTGTATTTAATTTTATCTGATTTTGATACACGCTATCTTATGTGCCTGTTATTAATTTTGAACCGCTTTTATTATAATTATATTTTAGAAGAATTGCGACGTCGTGAAAATGCGTTTCGAACCGCGTCGCAATCAATGCACCCGTGGTTATCGACACATTTCGACTTCATCGAGATTTGGATTTGGGTCGCATCAATGCGCACCCGAGTTTAAGAAAGTGATTTAATTAAATCGTGCCTAAAGATACTAACGTAGTGTTACTTTGGGGAAAAGCCATGAAGTTCGCTAAACGACCATCCCAAATTCTAATTATTTCGATAATTATTTACTAAGGGCTCCACATTTATTTATTTTGTGCGGTAAAGCTCTTTTCTATCATCATTATTTTATAAGAATTACGATGTCACGAAAATGTGTTTCGAACCCTGTCGCAATCAATGCGCCCGTGATTGTCAACACATTTCGGCTTCATCGAGATTTGGATTTGGGTCGCATCAATGCGCACCCGAGTTTAAGAAAGTTTATTCAATTAAATCGAACTCAAAGATTCTAATGTAATAAGATTTTAAAGAGGACCATGGAATTTGCTAAATGGCCCTCCCAATTTCTAATTATTTTAATAGCCCATTGTTGACAGTCCGTGCATGTGAGTTATTCCGGCGAGGCTAGTAGCAATTCTGAAATAGCTACGATTTTCTACTTATTTGTATGCCTCTAAAAGGCTAGTTAATTTGGAAAGGGATTGCAATGAAATAAAATAAGGACCAAATTTAAAAGAGAACTGGGCCTGCCCGTGGCCTCAGCGTGATCCAAGCAACTCAATGAGGATGAGTTTATTTCTATTGTAGCAATGAATCCTTATACTAAAAATGTGAATTCCCAGAATCCCTAAATGATTTATCCTACACATTGCCTATCACGACCTGCTGTTTTCAATGAATTAATTCAATCATGAATGAGTTTGCTTCATGATTTCCAACTGATTTCTATACCAATTCACTTACCATAATTATGATCTTCCAAACGATTTCAGAATCTTAAAACAAAAGCAGACCTTCTATTACACTTATAATGACAAAATACCAATGACTAGGCTAAATGTCATCAAACTTGCTCATGAATTTCATGTCATGTACACAGGTCTAATTGCTTCTGATGACTAAGGGAACTCATACGAATTTTCAGATCAGCTCAGGCCCATGCTCGAAGCTTTTCAAATGTCCAGTTTAACAGTTCTAAACTATGCATCATTCAACATGTAATCTACCTTACTGAACAAATTTAATTATACATATTCTGCCACTTATATAACAGGAGACTACACTACTACTATCATTTAAAGATACAGGCTACTTTCAGTTGAATAACAGGCCTTGGAACACTTCATTTCAACTTCAATGAACATATATCATTGAGATTCAGGGAGATGTACCTGGAAATTGGAATGTGAAATAAAGAAAAGGTGAGGATTCAGGTACTTTGAACAGCAACAACAACAAACCCAACAATGTGATATCACAGAAACACAGACAGATTACTTCGAAAATCAGAAATGTAAGCAAATTCCCACAGATCAGCTTAACAGACTTCTAACACTTCCCTGACCCTCACAACTGAAACCCAGGATTAGTGATAAAGCTGTGAAAATGTTTCAAATCTCCACATTTTGGTGTTTTTATTTTTGAATAACCTCAGAACTGAAGTCTTAACTCAGTTTTTTTTTTTAAAAAAATGAAAGCTCAAATTAAAACTGTAAGGCTCAAGGCAGAAGAATGAGAGTAGACCCCCTTTCCCAAGGCATCTAATGCCCTTTTATAGGCAACCCCAAAGAGAACAAACTAAGTTCTGATTTTCTAATTAGTCCCTCTCTATTTTCACTTTGGTCCCTCTATTTTTATCTTGCTAAACAAGTAACTGCAGTGTACTTATTAAGATTTACACTTGAAACCCATTCTAGAAGGTCCTAAAGCATTCCTCTACCCATACAATACCCATACTGCCCTTCCCTATACCTTGATATTACTATTCCTATCAGAACTACCCTTTTCCATACCCAGATTACCCCTGAGAGCATTTTAGAATCACTGACCCTACCTTTATCCTTAATAACCAAAACCCAATACCTTAACCCAGTCTGAAAATAACTAAAATCAATTAGCTAACAATCAGAAACCAGCTAAGATTAATCAAATGACAATCAGAAACCAACTAAAATTAATCAACTAACAAACAAAAACCAACTAACCAAACTGACTGCCCCAATTACGTTCAATTAACCAACTCAATCAAACTAAAAATGAAATTAAACTGAACTTAAGCCACCACGATTAACATTAAAAGAACTTAAACTAATTCTTAAACCAAAACTTATACTCATTCAACCAATTAACAAACTCAGAGTCAACAGTAATTAACAGAATCTAACTATCATAATTAAACCATAAAATTAATAGAACAATAATGAAACAACGATTGCAAATAAAATTTTAATCATGCGAGCTAAAGAAGCAGTGAAAAAAGAAAAGAAAAACTCACAAAGGCAAAAGGGGTTCCGGCCAGTCATGAACATCTGAATCCTTTCAGATTTTTGATGCGTAACATCCCTAACCATGTGTTCTTACACGAGAACACATGGTTAAGGGTGCTACGGTTCGAAATCAAAAGGATTTGATTTTAGGGTTTGGGCCGCGATTCTTAGATCTAAGATTTGGGTCATTTCAAGGTGATTTGAAAGGAAACAACCACAGATTAGTGTTGAGGAAAGGCTGGGGGTTGTAGGGTGTGATTTTGGGCCGATTTGGACAAACTTTCACTTGGCCGGAAAACTTCAAATCAAGATTCGAAGAGTTCCGGCCCTATTCGAGGCAAACCAACGGGTGTAATAGAAAGAGGAGGGTGAGGGGAGCCCATGGTGTTAATTTCAGGGTGAACGGCGTAGTTCGCGTTCACCGCCGGCAAGGAATTTTAGGGCGGCGCGGATTAGGGTTTGGGGAGAAGGGTTGGGGGTGAGGAAGACGATGTAAATGGGGGTAGGGGGTCTGGTTTGGACACTTAAATATTAGAAACCTCGTTAGTTCCGGACCGTTGGATTGATGAGATCCAACGGTCCTGATCCAAAGGCCTTGAAACGACACCGTTTCATTTAACAGGGGGGCGGGGTACCGGGTATGGCTTGGGCTGGACTTACTTTCCAAAGTTTAATGCGTTTGAGCCGGAAGTATTTTGTGTATTTGGCCCAAATTTCAGGATCTCAAACAAGCTCACTTCCATTATATATTTTCATTTCTTTTTGCAATCTTGTATTTTTTGTATTTATTTTCTGATTTTTTCAAAGATGTGAATTTAAACTAACAATTAAGCTAAAACCAATTAATGCCTAAAATTAACTTAATAACTATTTGTGACTGTTTCTCAATTAAAATAATAAAACGCCAAAGTAAACTATTTTTGTCATTTTCTTCACATCCTATTCTAAAATAAGTTAATGCCTAATTAATACTAAAGTATAAAATTAAATCCTAAATGCAAAATAAATACATATTTTTGTATTTTGTAAAAATTAACACGCACAAAATAACAATGCAACAATTATCGGAAGATGACACCAAAACGCACAAAAACTGTAAAAATAAAGAAAAATTATTTTGTTTGGGATTTTGGGAATTATTCATATATATGGCAAAAATCACGTAATCACAAACATTTCTCCGAAACCTTACAAGATCAACGTTAAATTTCAGAGAGAAATGCTACAAGATCCAACGTGTTATACTAATTCAAAAAAAAGCCCGGTACAATATTTCTCAAGAATATCATATAAATTTTTTCCCATTTTGATCCGTCGTTACGTGTTTCCGCAAAAGAGAATCAGTTCAGGTATGTTAAGGCTATCCCTTCTTTCCTTTTGGCATGATTCATATGATACAAACGAAACGAAAAAATGCACAACTTCCATAAATGACTCTATTTATAGAAGTATTAGAAGTGCCTATATTTTTGAATTCCCATGTGTCTTATTATTTTATCATCTATTCATGGGTCTTAGAAAAATACGCAAGTTAAAAAATTTACTTCATGATATTAATCAGAGGCATAATGATCTTATGACGTATCGAGAGATTTTATTAACGTATTTCACATACGTTTCATGCATTTATACATGCACATTGACCCATGATCAAATGAGGTTATATACGCACATATATATATATATATATATATATATATATATGTATGTATGTATGTATATATATATGTATACGTTGATATACTGTGACGACCCGGCCAGTTGTCTCATGAGTTACCACTTCGTTTCCCCCATTTCTGCTTCATTATGCTTCGTTATCCGTGTTTTATGTGATCGAGTTGAGTAGTTTGCGTTCGCAGTGGATTTGGTAAGAAATGAGACACTTAGTCTCTTTTAAGAAGGTTTAAGTTGGAAAAGTCACCCGGATGTTGACTTATGAGTTAGAGGGCTCGGATGTGAGTTCCGATAGTTCGTTTAGCTTTGGAAGGTGATTTATGACTTAGGAGTGTGATCGGAATTGGTTTTGGAGGTCCGGTGTAGAATTAGGCTTGAATTGGCGAAGTTAGTATTTTGGCGATTTCCGGTTGGTAGGTGAGATTTTGATCCGAGGGTTGGAATAGAAATCCGAGAGTTGCTGTAGCTTCGTTATGTCATTTGGGATGCGTGTGCAAAATTTCACATTATTCGGACGTGGTTTGGTTGGGTTTTTGATCAAAAACGTATTTCGGAAGATTTCTCAAAAAGTAGGCTTGAATCCGATGCGTTTCGGGTAATTTGATATTATTTGAGGTGCTTTGATGATTGGAACAAGTTTGAATAAGGTATTGGGTCATATTGGTGCTTTTAGTTGAGGTCCCGGGGGCCTCGGGGTGAATTCGGATGGTTACCGGGAATATTTTGGACTTAAGAGATCTCAGAAGTTGATGCTTCTCGTATTTTTGCACCTGCGGATTGGGGACCGCAGGTGCGGTGCCGCACATGCGGAAGAAGAGTCATAGAAGCGGTTTGGGAAGAATAGCCAAGGACCGCAGATGTGGCATATGGACTGCACCTGCGGAGTCGCAGATGCGACTCGTGGACAGCAGATGCGGAACCTGGCCCCTAAGTGATTTTCGCAGATGCAGAGGAATTACCACAGAAGCGGTACCGCAGAAGCGGTACCGCAGGAGCGGTGGTGGGATCGCAAATGCGAAAACCCCTGGGCAGAAAGTTTATAAGTCATTTTATCCGCGATTTTGAGCCATTATTTCCTCCAAAGCTGAGTATTTTGAGAGCTTTTTGAAGGTGATTAAAGAGGGATTCAAGGAGAATTGATTGGAGGTAAGATTTTCGAACCTAAAACTCGAATCTATTGTGAAATTAACCTAGAAATTCTTGGAACTTAAGATAAAAATAGAAGAACTAGGGCTTGAGATTTTGAACTTTTGAATTGAGATTTGAAGGACCATTTGAGGTCGGAATTGAGAACTTTTGATATGTATGAACTCGTGAGGAGATAAAGAATCTAATGATGTAAAAATTTCTGAGTTTCGAGAAGTGGGCCCGAGGCTCGGGTTTTGCAAATTTCGGGAATTTTGATATTTTTCAATTGTTTTCGCTTGGGCTTTGTTCCTTTAGCATATTGTGACGTATTCGTTCTGATTTTGGATAGATTCGACGCGCGTGGAGGCCGATTCGAGGGGCAAAGGCGTCACGAGCTAGAGTTGTAGTCGGTTCGAGGTGAGTAATGATTGTAAATGATGTCCTGAGGGTTTGAAGCCCCAGATTGTACATCGTAGTGCTAAGGTGAGACACGCGCTGAATGATGAGCTTGGGGTGTTTTACTACTGGGGATTGAGACTGGGTCCGTCCCGACTGATGATTTTACCGCATATTTGACTGAAACTTATTTGTTATCATCATGATTTGGGCTAATTGCCATATTTGGGCTTCGTGCCAACTATTTGAACCCTTCGGGTATTTTGACTGATTTTTTCTCACTATACTTGTTAAAAATCATATCGTTGGTCATGTTTCTATCTGTTTTAAACGATTCGAGACGGTTTTATCATACTATTCCTAAATGAGAGGAATTTGTGGGCCGAGATCCCTATCTTCTATTATTGTGTCCGAGAGGCTGTGAGGTTAATGACTGAGAGGGGTTGAGAACCCAGTGGTGAGGATATTATATATGTTATGGATCGGGCTGCACGCCGTAGCAATACTTAAATGGATCGGGCTGCACACCGCAACAATATAGCGCTTGGGCTGTAGGAGCCCCTCCGGAGTTTGCACACCCCCAGTGAGTGCAGTCGACTATCTATATGGATCGGGCTGCACGCCACAACGATGTACGGATCGAGCTACACGCTGCAGCGGTTATTCTGATTTCTGTTATTATGAGAGATATATGGGTCGAGAGCTGAGAATGAGCACTAAGTGATGAGAGTGAGCCCGAGGAGCTGATACTGTTCTGAGTGATTGTTACTGTGCCCGAGGGGCGTATTTCTACTTGTTATTTACCTGTTAAATTACTTGTTTTACTTGGTTTAAAGGAATTTCATTTGACTTCTTCATGGATTTACTGCTTTAAGTGATCTTATTACTTGATATAGAATTGCTTTGTGCCTTTACGTGTTTTCTTGCTTTTAGCCATTATTTATGATTATTACTTACTGAGTCAGAGTACTCACATTACTCCCTGCACCGTGTGTGCAGATTCAGGTATCGCAGAGTCCACTCCTGAGTGTTGATCCTTCCAGTCCAGACAGTATTTTTCGGAGACTACGAGGTAGCTGTTGGCATCCGCAGCCCCCGTGCCTCCCTTATCTTATTATTTTTATGTTCATGAACTTCTGTATCAGATTTCGTATCTAGTAGACTGGTATCCAGATTTATTAGTTGCTCATGACTTGTGATACCCCGGTTTGGGCTGTGTCGGGATGGCTTTTACTGTTGTTATCGTTATTTCCACAAATTATGGCTATTATATCATGTTTTAGAACTATTTATGGTATTTAATTGTTTTAATGAGATGTTCTCTTTCGGTCTGGTTGGCCTTGTCTTCACGAGAGGCGCCATCATGACCAGGTTCGGGGTTAGGGTCGTGACAAGTTGGTATCAGAGCCTAGGATACTTAGGTCTCACGAGTCATGAGCAGGTTTAGTAGAGTCTTGCGGATCGGTATAAAGACGTCTGTATTTAGCCTCGAGAGGCTGCAGAACCCTTAGGAAAAACTTCATATTCTTGAAATTCTTGTCGTGTGAACTTGTTGGTCCAAGTACTAAACTTATGATATTCCATTCTCTCACAGATGGTGAGGACGCGAGCTACCGGATGAGGTGGAAAACCACCAGTGCCACCAGCTGAGCCCACCAGAGGCCGTGGACGCGGTCGTGGTCGCGGCAGAGGCAGAGCAGCGAGGGAAGCACATGTAGATCCACCAGCTGCCCTAGCTCTAGATCAGACTCCAGCTATGGATGCTCCAGCAGCACCAGATTAGGCACCAGCTGTGCCCATCGTGATTCTGAGTCTTCAGGAAGCCTTGACACAGATCTTATTAGTTTGCACTAGCCTGGCTCAGGTAGTTTCAGCCACTACAGCAGCAGCTACTTCACAGGCCAGGGGAGACAATCAGACCCCCGCTACTCGCACGCCTGAGCATGTAGTGTAGGGACTTCAAACACCGGGGACACCTCTAGCCCAGCCGGTTGCACCAGCTCAGGAGTTTGTTGTGCCAGTTATGCCGGATGATGAGCAGCGTCGTCTTGAGAGATTTGGTAAACTCCAGCCTTCGTCATTCAGTGGTGCTGAGGGCGAGGATGCCCAGAGTTTTTTGGATAAGTGTCAGCGGATGCTCTGTACAATATGGATTCTTGAGTTTAGTGGTGTGGCATTTACTACTTTTCAGTTTTCTGGGGCTTCCTTCACTTGGTGGGAGGCGTATGACAGGCGTAGTCCTGTGGGAGCAGCGTCCCTCACTTGGCAGGAGTTCTCCACTCTCTTCTTGGAGAAGTATGTACCGCAGTCCCACAGAGAGGAGCTACGTAGACAGTTTGAGTGGTTGCGACAGGGGGATATGACTGTGTCACAGTATGAGTTGAGGTTTTCTGAGTTGGCTCGTCATGCCGTTTGGATGGTTCCGACAGATCGTGAGAGGATCAGGAAGTTTGTTGATGGACTTAATTATCATCTTCGTATTCTTATGACCAGAGAGAGAGTGTTGGGTGCTACGTTTGAGGAGGTGGTTGATATCGCTCGCGAGATTGAGATGGTTTGCCATCAGGATCGAGAGGAGAGGGAGGCCAAGAGGCCTCGAGGATCGGGCAGTTATAGTGGTGCTTCTTCGAGGGGCCAGTTTCAGCATGGTAGAGGCTGTTCTTTCAGGCATGCTCAGTCAGCCCGCCCAGAGTATCGCGGGGCATCTTCGGGTCATGGTCATCATGGATCTCAGCGGGGCCAGTCATCACTCAGTGCCCTTCCAGCCCAGAGTTCATCTCGTGCCCCATCAGCTCAGGGTTCTTCTATGCTGAGTGCATTAGCTGGTCATTCCGGTGCTAGGGGTTCCCTTTATTTCCCATCTCCAGCAACGGGTAGTTGTTATAAGTGTGGAGAGTTTGGACATATAAGGAGGCAGTGCCCTCGACTTCATGATGGTCAGCTTCAGTAGAGGGTCAGCCCTCGATTTCTGCTCCAATTACTTCACCACCACCCAGCTAGCTAGGGGTGGGGGTCAGGCAGCCAGGGGTCGTCCTAGAGGGGAAGGTCAATCAGGCGGTGGTCAGGCTCATTTTTATGCTATTCCAGGCAGGACAGATACTATTGCTTCAGATGTTGTCATTACAAGTATTGTTTCAGTCTGCCACAGAGATGCCTCTGTATTATTTGATCCGGGTTCCACCTATTCTTATGTGTCCTCGTATTTTGCTCATCATTTGGGTACGTCCCGAGAGTTTCTTGCTTTACCTGTTCATGTATCTACCCCGGTGGGCGATACTATTGTTGTAGACCGTGTGTACCGGTTATGTGTGGTGACTATTGGGGGTTTGGAGACCCGAGTGGATCTATTGCTATTGAGCATGGTGGATTTTGATGTCATTTTGGGCATGGATTGGTTATCTCCATGTCGTGCTATTCTAGACTGTCATGCTAAGACAATCACTTTGGCTATGCCGGGTGTATTGCGGATCGAGTGGCGTGGTACTACTGATTATGTTCCTAGTAGAGTGATATCTTTCTTGAAGGCCCAATGTATGGTTGGGAAGGGTTATCTTTCATATCTAGCGTTTGTGATGGATGTCGGAGCTGAGACTCCCAGTATTGATTCTGTTCCAGTTGTGAGGGATTTTTCCGATGTGTTTCCTGCAGACCTGCCAGGCATGCCACCGGACAGGGATATTGATTTTGGTATTGACCTGGTGCCGGGCACTCAGCCCATTTCTATTCTGCCGTATCGTATAGCACCAGCGGAGTTGAAGGAATTGAAAGAACAGCTTCAGGAACTCCTAGATAAGGGGTTCATTCGGCCTAGTGTGTCACCTTGGGGTGCGCCCATTCTGTTTGTGAAGAAGAAGGATGGAACCATGAGAATGTGCATTGATTATAGGTAATTGAACAAAGTAACAATTAAGAACAAGTATCCTTTGCCTCGCATTGATGATTTATTTGACCAGCTTCAGGGAGCGAGAGTGTTCTCCAAGATTGATCTACGTTCGGGTTATCACTAGTTGAAGATCAGGGATTCAGATATTCTTAAGACTGCTTTCAGGACCAGATATGGTCATTATGAGTTCCTTGTGATATCTTTCGAGCTAACCAATGCCCCAACAGTATTCATGCATTTGATGAACAGCGTGTTCCAGCCTTATCTTTATTCGTTCGTTATAGTATTCATTGATGATATCCTGGTGTACTCGCATAGTCAGGAGGAGCACGCGGAGCATTTGAGAGTTGTGTTGCAGAAATTGAGGGAGGAGAAACTTTATGCAAAGTTCTCCAAGTGTGAGTTTTGGCTCAGTTCAGTGGCTTTCTTGGGGCACGTGGTGTCCAGCGAGGGTATTCAGGTTGATCCGAAAAAGATAGAGGCAGTTCAGAGTTGGCCCAGACCGTCTTCAACCACAGAGATTCGTAGCTAAAAAAGATAGAGGCAGTTCAGAGTTGGCCCAGACCGTCTTCAACCACAGAGATTTGTAGCTTTCTTGGGATGGCAGACTATTATCGCCGGTTTGTTCAGGGATTCTCATCTATCGCATCGCCCTTGACCAAGTTGACTCAGAAGGGCATTCCATTTGTATGGTCGGATGAGTGTGAGGAGAGCTTTCAGAAGCTCAAGACAGCTTTAACCACAGCTCCAGTATTGGTTTTGCCATCAGCTTCAGGTTCATATACCGTATATTGGGATGCCTCGCTAGTTGGGATTGGTTGTGTATTGATGCAGGAGGGTAGAGTTATTGCTTATGATTCTCGTCAGTTGAAGCCCAATAAGAAGAATTACCATGTTCATGATTTGGAGTTGGCTGCCATAGTTCATGCATTGAAGATTTGGAGGCTTGTATGGCGCATCTTGTGAGGTATTCACTGATCATCGCAGTCTTCAACATTTTTTCAAGCAAAAGGATCTTAATTTGAGGCAGCGAAGATGGTTAGAGTTGCTTAAGGATTATGATATCACCATATTGTACCCTCCGGGAAAGGCCAATATGGTGGCAGATGCTTTGAGCTAGAAGGCAGTGAGTATGGGGAGTTTGGCATATATTCCAGTTGGGGAGAGACCCCTTGCAGTTGATGTTCAGGCCTTGGCCAATCAGTTTGTGAGATTAGATATTTCGGAGCCCAGTCGGGTGTTGGCTTGTGTGGTTTCTTGGTCTTCCTTATATGATTGCATCAGAGAGCACCAGTATGATGATCCGCATTTTGCTTGTCCTTAAGGACAGAGTGCAGCATGATGATGCTAGAGACGTGACCATTGGTAATGATGGTGTGTTGAGGATGCATGGCCGGATTTGTGTGCCCAATATGGATGGGCTTCGGGAGTTGATTCTGGAGGAGGCCCATAGCTCGCAGTATTCCATTCATCCGGTTGCCGCGAAGATGTACCAGGATTTGAGGCAGCACTATTGGTGGAGAAGAATGAAGAAAGATATTATGGGATTTGTAGCTCGATGTCTCAATTGTCAGTAGGTGAAATATGAGCATTAGAGACCGGGTGGCTTGCTTCAGCAGATGGTTATTCCCGAGTGGAAGTGGGAGAGGATTTCTATGGACTTTGTTGTTGGACTCCCACGGATTTTGAAGAAGTTTGATGCTATTTGGGTGATTGTGGATCGGCTAACCAAGTCCGCACACTTCATTCCGGTGTGTACTACCTATTCTTCAGAGCGATTGGCAGGGATTTATATCCTGGAGATTGTTCAGTTGCACGGTGTTCCGGTTTCCATCATCTCAGATAGAGGTACTCAGTTTACTTTGCAGTTTTGGAGAGCCGTACAGAGAAAGTTGGGTACTCAGGTGGAGTTGAGCACAGTATTTCATCCTCAGACGGACGGACAGTCCGAGCGTACTATTCAGATATTGGAGGACATGTTGTGTGCTTGTGTTATTGATTTCGGAGGTTCATGGGATGAGTTTCTACCACTTGCAGAGTTTGCCTACAACAACAGCTACCAGTCGAGTATTCAGATGGCTCCGTATGAGGCTTTGTATGAGAGACGGTGTAGATCTCCAGTTGGTTGGTTCGAGCCCGGCGAGGCTAGACTATTGGGGACAGATTTGGTTCAGGATGCCTTAGAGAAGATGAAGGTGATTCGGGAGAGGCTTTGTACAACGCAGTCGCGTCAGAAGAGTTATGCGGACCGAAAGGTTCGAGATGTGTCCTACATGGTTAGTGAGAAGGTCTTGCTGAAGGTTTCGCCCATGAAGGGTGTTATAAGATTTGGGAAGAAGGGAAAGTTGAGTTCGTGATTCATTGGGCCTTTTGAGGTGCTTCGGAGGACTGGGGAGGTGACTTATGAGCTTGCTTTGCCACCCAGCTTGTCGAGTGTGCATCCGGTATTTCAAGTTTCTATGCTCCGAAAGTATATTGGGGATCTATCTTATGTTTTAGACTTCATCACGGTTCAGTTGGATGATAATTTGACCTATGATGTGGAGCCAGTAGCTATTTTGGGTCATCAAGTTCGGAAGTTGAGGTCAAAGGATATAGCTTCAGTGAAAGTGCAGTGGAGAGGTCGGCCCGTGGAGGAGGCTACCTGGGAGACCGAGCGGGATATGCGGACCAGATATCCTCACCTATTTGAGGCTTCAGGTATGTTTCTTGACTCATTCGAGGACGAACGTTTGTTTAAGTTGGGGAGGATGTGACGACCCGGCCAGTCGTCTCATGAGTTACCACTCTGTTTTCCCCATTTCTGATTCATTATGCTTCGTTATCCGTGTTTTATGTGATCGAGTTGAGTAGTTTGCGTTCGGAGTGGATTTGGTAAGAAATGAGACACTTAGTCTCTTTTAAGAAGGTTTAAGTTGGAAAAGTCAACCGAATGTTGACTTATGAGTTAGAGGGCTCGGATGTGAGTTCCGATGGTTCGTTTAGCTTCGGGAGGTGATTTATAACTTAGGAGTGTGATCGGAATTGGTTTTGGAGGTCCAGTGTAGAATTAGGCTTGAATTGGCGAAGTTAGTATTTTGGCGATTTCCGGTTGGTAGGTGAGATTTTGATCCGAGTGTCGGAATGGAAATCCGAGAGTTACTGTAGCTTCGTTATGTCATTTGGGATGTGTATGCAAAATTTCAGGTCATTCGGACGTGGTTTGGTTGGGTTTTTGATCGAAAACGTATTTCGGAAGATTTCTCAAAAACTAGGCTTGAATCCGACGCGTTTCGGGTAATTTGATGCCGTTTGAGGTGCTTTGATGATTGGAACAATTTTGAATAAGGTATTGGGTCATGTTGGTGCTTTTGGTTGAGGTCCGGGGGGCCTCGGGGTAAATTCGAATGGTTAACGGGAAGATTTTGGACTTAAGAGATCTTAGAAGTTGATGCTTCTGGTATTTCCGCACCTGCGGATTGGGGACCGCAGGTGCGGTGCCGCACATGCGGAATCAGAGCCGCAAAAGCGGTTTGGGAAGAATATCCAAGGACTGTAGATGCATCATATGGACTGCACATGCGGAGTCGCAGATGCGGCTCGTGGACCGCAGATGCGGAACCTGGCCCCCTAAGTGATTTCCGCAGATGCGGAGGAATTACCGCAGAAGAGGTACCGTAAGAGCGGTGGAGGGATCGCAGATGCGAAAACCCCTGGGCAGAAAGTTTATAAGTCATTTTATCCGCGATTTTGAGCCATTTTTTCCTCCATAGCTGAGTATTTTGAGAGCTTTTTGAAGGTGATTAAAGAGGGATTCAAGGAGAATTGATTGGAGGTAAGATTTTCGAACCTAAAACTCGAATCTATTGTGAAATTAACCTAGAAATTCTTGGAACTTAAGCTAAAAATGGAAGAACTAGGGCTTGGGATTTTGAACTTTTGAATTGGGATTTGAAGGACCATTTGAGGTCGGAATTGAGAACTTTTGATATGTATGAACTCGTGAGGAGATAAGGAATCTAATGATATGAAATTTTTTGAGTTTCGAGAAGTGAGTCCAGGGCTCGGGTTTTGCTAATTTCGGGATTTTTGATATTTTTCGATTGTTTTTTCTTGGGCTTTGTTACCTTAGCATATTGTGACGTATTCGTTCTGATTTTGGATAGATTCGACACGCGTGGAAGCCGATTCTAGGGGCAAAGGCGTCGCGAGCTAGAGTTGTAGCCGGTTCGAGGTGAGTAATGATTGTAAATGATGTCCTGAGGGTTTGAAACCCTGAATTGCACATCGTAGTTCTATATTGAGGTGAGACACGCGCTGGATGATGAGCTTGGGGTCTTTTACTACTGGGGATTGAGACTGGGTCCGTCCCGATTGATGATTTTACCGCGTATTTGACTGAAACTTATTTGTTATCATCATGATTTGGGTTAATTGCCATATTTGGGCTTCGTGCCAACTATTTGAACCCTTCGGGGATTTTGACTGATTTTTCCTCACTATACTTGTTAAAAATCATATCCTCGGTCATGTTTCTATCTGTTTTAAACGATTCGAGCTGGTTTTATCATACTATTCCTAAATGAGAGGAATTTGTAGGCCGAGATCCCTATCTTCTATTATTGTGCCCGAGAGGCTGTGAGGTTAATGATTGAGAGGGGTTGAAAACCCAATGGTGAGGATATTATATATGTTATGGATCGGGCTGCACGCCGCAACAATACTTAAATGGATCAGGCTGCATGCCGCAACAATATAGCGCTTGGGCTGTAGGAGCCCCCCCGGAGTCTACACACCTCCAGTGAACGCAATCGACTATCTATATGGATCGGGTTGCACGCCGCAGCGATATACGGATCGGGCTGCACGCCGCAGCGGTTATTCTGATTTCTGTTATTATGAGAGATATTTGGGTCGAGAGCTGAGAATGAGCACTAAGTGATGAGAGTGAGCCCGAGGAGCTGATACTGTTCTGAGTGATTGTTACTGTGCCCGAGGGGCGTATTTCTACTTGTTATTTACCTGCTAAATTACATGTTTTACTTGGTTTAAAGGAATTTCATTTGACTTCTTCATGGATTTACTACTTTAAGTGATCTTACTGCTTGATATAGAATTACTTTGTGCCTTTACGTGTTTTCTTGCTTTCAGCCATTATTTATGATTATTACTCACTGAGTCGGAGTACTCACATTACTCCCTACACCGTGTGTATAGATTCAGGCATCGCAGAGTCCACTCTTGAGTGCTGATCCTTCCAGTCTAGGCAGTGTTTTTCGGAGACTACAAGGTAACTTTTGGCGTCCGCAGCCCCCGTGCCTCCCTTATCTTATTATTTTTATGTTCTTGAACTTCTATATCAAATTTCGTATCTAGTAGACTGGTATCTGGATTTATTAGTTGCTCATGACTTGTGACACCCCGGTTTGGGCTATGTCGGGATGGCTTTTACTGTTGTTATCGTTATTTTCGCAAATTATGGCTATTATATCATGTTTTAGAACTATTTATGGTATTTAATTATTTTAATGAGGTGTTCTCTTTCGGTCTGGCTGGCCTTGTCTTCACGAGAGGCGCCATCACGATCGGGTTCGGGGTCAGGGTCGTGACATATACGCACCACCACCTGATCAGCTGGTATACATTGATGATTTTGCCCACAGTGGCTGAGATAATATGATGGGATACCCTCAGAGGCTTGATGATGTTATGAACACGTGTACCTATGCACGACATGACATTCATACGCATATACATGATACCATAATTATTTCATAATTTACAGAGTTATTCAGACTTACAGGTTGAGTCATTTACTCTATACTTCTTCCATGTCTGTTATGTACTTATTTATGTGCCTTACATACTCGGTACATTGTTCATACTAACGTACCTTTTGCCTGGGGATGCTGTGTTTCATGCCCGCAGGTCCGATAGACAGGTCGAGAGCTCTCCAAGTAGGTTATCAGCTTAGCGGAAGATGTTGGCGCGCTCCATTTGCTTTGGAGTTGCTTGTTAGGTTAGTATGACTTAGACGTGTATTGTTTGGTATGGCGGGACCTATCCCGACCTTTATGAGAATTATGTATTCTTAGAGGCTTGTAGACAGATGTCATGTACGTAAAAGATTGTATGGCCTTGTTGACCTTTGTTCAGTGTACGAGTGGCTATTTTGGTCTTATATGGCCGAAGTCTTATGTATAGGTTGGTATCACATGTTGTATTCTGCTTATTTCATGGCAGCCTTCCGGCACAATTATCTATGATAGTATAAAATGAAAAGATACGTTATGTTGGTACTCAGTTGGGTAAGGTACTGGGTGCCCGTCGCAGCCCATCGGTATGGGTCGTGACAAAAGTGGTATCAGAGCAGTTATGTCCTAGGGAGTCTACAAGCCGTGTCTAGTAGAGTCTTGTTTATGGGTGTGTCGTGCACCACACTTATAAGCAGGAGGCTATAAGGAATTTAGGACTATCATTCTTTCTTCTTACTCTAGATCGTGTGGTAGAGCTCAGTTGTAAGAACTCACTTTCCTAAACTCTATCTTATTCATAATACGATGATGCCTACATCCAGAAAGACGGTTGGTAAGAGATATAGTTGTGGAAGAATTTAGATAGAGGAACTCGAACTTTGCATGATGCATATAATGAGTACATGTAAGGTCTTCACTAGATTATGTGTGTACTAAGACGTGTAAGCCTCTCGATAAGGAGCCTTGAGGCAAGAATATCTATCCACCTATGGTGAAAGGCATTGAGGGATTCAGAAAGTAGATACAAGCTTCAACAAGTAAAAGGAGCAAGATGAGAAGGGTACGGGGTACCTAGTTAATAAAGATTATCGGTATTTTCAACCTAGGCAGAAAAAAACATAAGCATTGTGAGTTACCTTCAATAGTAATAGAGGTATGTATAATTGACCACACCTATCTCAGTTATGCCCCATTGGGAACTAACAGGTGTAGTTTAAGAAAAGGACGGGATATTAGGATCTGGCTGGGGTTAGAGTAACCCAAAATAGGGAATGAATTATTTGTGTTAGTTGACATTTTCGAATGATATTACAAAGATGCTAATAGACCTTCTTGTGAGACACCCAGATGGTGCACTCTAGAATATTACAATTAGATGTGAATACTAGCATGATCAAAAAAAAATTGGAAGATAAGCACTAAAAGTCTGGAAGGAATAAATATTACCTTGATATGGTTCGTGTCCCTAGTACAGCGAGAACGTTAAGCAACCCGAAAAGCCACTAGATGAAGCAAAAGGGAGCTAAAAGCAAGAGAATGTCTTATTGAAGTTTTCAGAATAATGTGATAGACATAATATTAGAGGGAAATAAGAAGAAAGTTAATGAAGCATTATGAGTAAGATATGATATATGGATGACAATGGTAGATCAAAAAGACGACAGTATTACAAAGTTTATAGTCAAGTGAAGGAAAAGGCGAGAGGTTACAGGCCTTGAGACAATAAAAGAATATAGGTAATAAAGTCATAACCTCATTTCGAGAAATAAGTTCATGACTCCAACGTGATTACCAAAAGAAAAGTTTAGACCCCCTAGTAATAGAAATCAATATGGACTGGTGATCAAGATAAACTAAACATGAATTAGTGATTGAGTGATTTGATAATGGTCAGCATCATAAGAAATTTAGATTGCGTTCCGTCAATAATAGAATGGACAACAGAAGAAGATTCGTAAGAAATTCAGAGAATGGTCACTCAAGAAGACGCTTCTCCTAAAGCAAGTAATGTGAGCAAAGTTAAACTTAAGGGACTGTATGTGCCAGTTACACTAAGTGTCACCCTCATGAGTAAGAAATTTTGTTATTCTTGGTATATAAGTATTAACACAAGGCGAGTAAGGGTCATCGATGATGTGAAAAGATGCCATATTCTTAGTACTTCCCTAAAGGATGGAATATGGAGTGATTTGCCATGAAGTAAAAATTAGGTGGTTCTAGTAATCATGAAATAGTAAAGGAAGAATGCGGTAAAACGAAAAAGGAATGAGATTACACTTATTCAGTTCCTACGTAAATGCTATGATTCCAGAGCATTATGTAAGCACGACTTCAAGAAAAAGAAGTAAGGGTTCCTTCCTGGGATATTATTGATATATAAGGAGCCAGTACGTGAGGTAAGTTAAGACAAAGGAAATAACCCAATCATGACTATGTGGAATATGGATTTGATAATGGGCCAAGAAGTAGTTAGCAATTAATTCAAGAAGAGCCTAGTCATGAATGGACGAGAGGTTACAGGCAAATCAGCATATCATGCAAGATAAATATAGTAAACCCCAACATGGAGAATTCTGTCTCGCAGTAATGTCATTATAATACTTGAGATATATCCAAATAAGGGTCAGGGTAGTTAAAGGTACCGTATGAGTGTTACGAAAATAGAAGAGAATGCCACTGGAAAGACAGTCAAAATATCAGTTCAGAAGCAACCATACAAGCCCAAAGGTGTGGAGGTAAGTAACTACGGATAAGTATAGGCAAGAAAGGACATCAGAAGGTCCGTCGAGTATACAATGTAATAGGCTCATAGCTTTACAAGAGTTAGAGGGTCTTTCCTAAGTACTACAATGAAAGACTAGCTAAGGAAAATAAGGAAGAAGGCTTCAACCTAAACTCAGTGACCGAAAGAGGAAACAGTCTTATAACAACAGTCTCAAAACAATATTATATGCACCCCATAAGAAAGTGAAACCTACCATAGCTAATGAATAGGAAGTAAAATTAAAAGTAGTATTCGAGATCATATGAGTTGTACGAAAATTCTAGCATGCATGGGAACTAAGATAAGCTAAGTATGCATGCAACAAGGGGGCAGAAAGACCAGGAAAAGTGATAGCTTGCGTTAAAGAAATCTAAGAAGGAACAAAAGGAATTATTCGATCCATGATCCCGAGTAGTTACGTTATGAACGCACTTAAGAGTTCGGAGTATACGCCATGCAACATATATGTTGACAATCATATAGTCGTAGAAGACTCTGGTATAAGTTAAAAGAAAAAATTTAGTCTAGGTCATAGACAAAGGATTAAATTGTTAGGAGATTGTATCCTAAATATTTCCTAGCATCCATGAAGGGCTAAAGTAATACCATGAGCCACAGATCAGAAGATGGCTTAAGCCTATATAATGGTTGATCAGAAGGAAGAGGAAACTAAAGAGTTACGTCAACCAAGTAAGTCAGGAGTCTGGTTATTGGACCCAAAATTTTTTTATAGACATCATGATCGAGAACATTGCAGAATCACTCTTAATATCAGAGGTACAAGAGATATAGTAAAGTAGCCATATTTTATATTGGCTTTACGATAAAGCCTGTGAGAAGAGTACCAGCTTCATAAGAAATTAGTATGAAGCTCCCACCAGATTGTGTATGCACCAGAGGTGCAAGTATTATAATAGAGCTTCAAGTTATGGACGTGAATTATACCTAGGGGGAAGGGAGGTCATGAAAGAGATAGAAGATACGATGCGAGATTTTAAGGGAAGTAAGGTAAAGGTGAACAACGTACGAGATACTCAAAGGCAGAAGATCATGAATAGTCCATACTTTGGATAAAAGGCTAGAAGCGCGGGGATTCAGTATCCAGGAATGATAGCGGCATCATCAGTAGCATATCTTCCAGCCTATGGTCTAGGTATCGAAAAGCCTGACTAAGAGAGTAAAGAAGAGTTAGACACGATGTGGTGTCTCGTTTAATGTTCCAAAATGACATAAAAAATCTATGATGCAAGCAAGTTTAAAGGTTGCAAGTAATATAAATAGGTATGTGTAGGTCACAAGCTATTGTATGGTGAAACGACAAGGTTCTAGAAGACAGGAGTAAGGATAAGAATGGGCGAGTGAGAAGGTAACAAAAATGGATAAGTCCTCAGGATTAAGCCCATGAAAACAAGAAGAGCAGATGGTTTCTCTAAGTTATACAAAGCTCACTATAGCCTGAATGAACTCAAAGGAGTCTAAGACTAATAACATTTAGAAGAGATGGAATGCTGCTCTGGTAATAGAATGAGCGTGTAATTATGATAGATAAAGGATGACGTTTGGGCCTTCGATTGAGTAATGATTTGATGAAGAAAAGTAAGGGATCTCATGAATTGGATAAGATTAAAATACCCACGCAAGGTGAATCACATTGGGATACTGTGAGAGACGATTATGAAAGCATGGTATCGCCCCATGTAGATCAGTCTAATTATTTCAGATGTTCCCCGATGAACATGAACCCTAGCGGCAGTGTTACAAAAAAGGTTATATTATCAGGGGTAGATTATAGATCAATATTGAGGTGAATCAACAATGGATGGATAAAAGTCATAAAGTATGAGATGAGATTAGGCCGTCATTCTTAAGATGAACAAAAAAATGTGGAGCATTAAAGGACATAAATTTATACGTATTGGATAAACAATGAAAGTAACCTGAAATTTGGCAGCAGACCTCAGTAACGAGAAATCGAGGTAAGAGTTACGGTATAATATGACCTATCTTGATGCAGTAAAGTCATATGGATACATGGATCTATGAAGTAAGGTATAACAATATTCGTAAGTTCAACAAAGTACCAAGCGAAGGACTTCAGTATACCTATTGATAATAGGCTACATAGACGATATTTGCACCCTAATTATACCATGCTTTATTGTTGTTTTATAGGCTAAATGATAACAAAATGCTCTAATTGGTGTTCTTTTGCTTCACATGGATTAATCCAAATTAGGAAGAACTATGGATTGTTTTGGAGTCAATAATGTGAAGAAAACGTCCAATCAAGAAGCACCCGAGCGAAAAGAAGCAAAAAGTGGACTGGGGTTTGAATCCACCATGACCACGGTAGGCTACAGACGCGAGACAGAATGTTTGACTCTCACCGCAGTCTTCCGCGACCGTGGTGAACTGTGCGGTTACTAGAAAATTTTGGGGACCAAAGTGTAACTCGGAAAAAACTTATTCCAAACTCTTATAAACTCTAGAAGCTCGCCCAAGAAATCACTAAGCTTGTTTTTAGACTACTTTGGAGGCTAGAACAAGTGTGAGAAGATCAACCAAAATTAGAGTTTTTCTATCTTCTCTTTATTATTGCAATTTCACATTATGAACAATTTAGTAGTTTTCTCTTGCTTTGTTATGAGTAGCTAAACATTTAATCTAGGGTTGATGGAACCAATTGTTGGATGAGGTTTTGACTCAACTTTGTTATAATCGAGCCGGATTTATTATATGATTGTTCAACTACGTTTTGTATGGTGACTAATTGAATGGGCCCTTGATTAATCGTGTCTAATTGCCTTGTGTTGCTTGAGAGAGAATACTAGGTTAGATTGCTATTGAACAACACCACTTTTGGGTAATTTAAGAGATTCATTACTTGAACTTAAAAGTGGGGTTAGAGATAATGAAACTTTGGTGGGATAATTCAGAGATGCACGAATTGTCAGGTAGAATAGTTCGAGAGAATGCTCTCGTAAATTATCGTAGTTGATTGAGAGATAATTATGATAACCCATAGCTCATAATCCTCATAGAAGTATTACAACGAGATTATAGCCAAAGAGTTAAGACTTAAACTAGCAATTGGGGAAATCAATACCCTAGACCTTTTTACCACTGAATTATCTTTGATTTAACTTATTGTTATTTTTAATATCATTTGAAGTAGTCAAAAAACCCCAATCTTTATTGATAAAAATCTTGCATCTGGAAATTGTTTGAGTTGATAATAGCATTGCCAAGAATTGTAATAGATAGGTTAGTTCCCTGAGGATTCGACTTCGGACTTAAAATCGGATTATGTTTGCAACGACTGCTTTGTCTTTTAGAAGTCATAGTTGGTCGTGATCACCTATAGATCCCCAGAGGGAAATCTTGTCAAGCTCTTCATATGTTTACAAAGTGAGGCCTAGATATGGGCTAAAAGCTAGAGGAAAAAGGACAGAAGAGTCACATAGGCGTACTTATAAGGTCAGAATCGTACAGGCTGCATGATAGAAGGTAGCAACAGTTACAAGATTGGAAGGATTTCGACCACGAGTCATGGTGTGAGAAAAAGACCTAAAGGGGGGAATTCCCTGGCCTTTGGGATACATTCAAAGAACAGTTGCCTAGATGGCAAGAGGAGTACTACAGTATTCGAAAGAGCTTTGGGTTGAGAATGATAAACACATCAGTCAACATTCGAGGACGAATGTTCCAAAGGGGGGAATAATGTTACACCACATATTTTTGTACGTGAAAGTACACCATAAATAAATTAATGAAAGCTCGGAAATGAGATGTTGCATCCCACATTTTTGTATGTTAAAGTTTCGTTGTAAGTCAATCAACATAAGTTCTGGAATGAGATTATAAGCATTATGCTATTTCAAACAAGTAATGAGTAAATTCATGAAAGTGAGAGGGTAGGCAAATCGAAGAAAATGAATTTGGTCGAAGCTTGACATGTTGGGATAAAATATGGCCCGAGCTAAATACCCGGTATTTATGGACTAGTACTATACAAGGTACCATGTGGCTATGATAGTAAGGTATATAAGGTATGTTAGTATTTTAAATAATTTGAGATAGTCCTTAATTATGTGGATAATTGAT
The DNA here is from genome assembly GCF_000715075.1 of Nicotiana tabacum. Classification (NCBI taxonomy): domain Eukaryota; kingdom Viridiplantae; phylum Streptophyta; class Magnoliopsida; order Solanales; family Solanaceae; genus Nicotiana; species Nicotiana tabacum. The sequence continues at coordinate 6,970,059 of NC_134095.1, read as the reverse complement.
TAATGGTGGAGATAATTATGGTATTATGTGTATAAGAGTCTTGTTGAGATTTCCACATGGCATAAGGTTAACCAAGGTGGCAAAATCATGCAAAATAAGTCACTAGGTAAAGCTATAACTTGTTTACACGTAAATATGGCTTGGTATCTTTATTGGATAAGTATTAGACTTTGCAAAGTTAAGCAAAAAAGTATTTTCTATACCATTACAAAGAGATAACAGTGATCCAACGTGAACATTTCTTTGAAACCTTACAAGATCAACGTGAAATTTCAGAGAGAAATGCTACAAGATCCAACGTGTTATACTAATTAAAAAACAGCTTGGTACAATCTTTCTCAAGAATATCATATGGGGTTTTTCCTACTTCGATCTGTCGTTACGTGTTTCTGCAAAAGAGAATCGATTCTGGTATGTTAAAGCTATCCCTTCTTTTCTGGCATGATCCGTACGATACAAACGAAAGGAGAAAATATACAACTTCCATAAATGACTCTATTCATAGAAGTATTATAAGAGCTTATATTCTTGAATTCCCTTGTGTCATATCATTTTATCATCTGTTCATGGGTCTCAGAAAAATACGTAAGTTGAAAAAGTTTACTTCGTGATATTAATCAGAGGCATAATGATCTTATGACGTACCAAGAGATTTCATTAACGTATTTCATATGCATTTCATGCATTTATACATGCACATTGACCCATGACCAGATGGTGTTATATACGCGTGTATATATATATATGGGATATGGGAGAGGTTATGGCGTTATATACGCACCACCACCTAATCAGCTGGTATACGTTGATGATTTTGCCCATAGTGGCCGGGATGATATGATGAGATGCCTTCAGAGGCTTGATGATGTTATGAACACGTGTACCTATGCACGACATGACATTCATACGCATATGCATGACATCATAATTATTTCATGATTTACAGAGTTATTCAGACTTACAGGTTGAGTCATTTACTCTATACTTCTTTCATGTCTGTTATGTGCTTATTTATATGCCTTACATACTCGGTACATTATTCGTACTGACGTCCATTTTGCCTGGGGACGCTGTGTTTCATGCTCGTAGGTCCGATAGACAAGTCAAGAGCTCTCCAAGTAGGTTATCAGCTCAATGGAAGATGTTGGTGTGCTCCATTTGCTTCGGAGGTTCTTGTTTGGTTAGTATAACTTAGACGTGTATTGTTTGGTATGGCGGGACTCTGTCCCGACCTTTATGAGAATTATGTATTCTTAGAGGCTTGTAGACAGATGTCATGTGTCACACCTCCTTTTTACTACCCCCGAAAGGGTATTAGGGAGTTTTTCCAATTTAAGTGACAATCGAAACGGGATTATTTACTTAAGATTCAGAGTCGCCACTTGGGATAATTTATGGTGTCCCAAGTCACCGGTTCGAATCCCAAATCGAGAAAAAGATTGACTCTGTACTACAGTCCGTGAACCAGAAATCCGAGTAAGAAATTTTGTTAACCCGGGAGAAGGTGTTAGGCATTCCCGAGTTCCGTGATTCTAGCACGGTCGCTTTGATCATACTTGGCTTATTAAATTGTCTAATTACTCATTTTAGAACCTATGTGCATTTACCCTTTACCGCTTTTAAATTAAGAAAATTATCTTGAAACGAGTCACGCGTACGTGTACTCATTTTGTTTGGTGCGTCAAAAATCATGTCACGCGTATGTGTCCACAATTAGTAACACTTGGTTATTATTAAGAAAGTTCGGCCAAAGTTGCTCGAATGCATACTCCGGTTTTTGATTTTTAGAAACCATAATCATGTCACACGAACGTGTCCATAATTAGGATAGTATATTAAATGTACATAAGCAAACTCCATTCATTTGTCAATTTTTATATCTAAATAAATACGAGGGCCATGGAAATTCTACTAAATGGCGCGCCTCGATTTCTAAGGACTATTAACTAAGTGAGGGCCACATATTTTAAGATTTGTTTGGTTTGGTGCACCTCGAATCTAATAGATGGACTTAGTTTATTACTTAACAAGGCTAAGAGGATTCGTATTTTCTTCTTTCAATTAAGTGTTCAAACTGAGTTCTAGTAGCCAACGGATTAATAATGAATTCGAACTAAATGTTATTGACGTTGAAAGGGCCTAAATCTGTGTCAGGCCCTATTAAATGGCAGACCGCTTATGATGGTTCTCCATGAGCAATTGGCCCAGCAGAGGCCCAGATCGCAAACACCAGAAAATAGGCGAAGGGTCGAGCCTCTAGACATGCAGAACATCAGAATTATTTGCAATGTTGATGTGGGTCTAGTTCCTATCTTAAATCTGGGCTCAAAGAAAGCCCAATACCATGCTGCAATAGCTCCAATTCCCTAATTTCTAAAGGACTTGAGCTGAGCCCAAAAGAAGGCCCAATTTTGCAATGGCGAACAGGGACTCAAGATCGAGTCCCTATAGCCACATAACCAACGCACAAGCAAGGAACTAGATGGTTCCAAATTGATCCCAAACAAAATAAAATAGACTAAATCTGCTCAAAATGGCTATGACATCCATTTAGCTTCTGAACTTGATCGTTTCAGAAGGATAGAACATATAACATAAAAAAACCCAGAAACTGTAATCATCCTGCAATCATGCTATACATCATTAGACAATTCTGCTTTCTTGTACAGCCATGTTAATCACATAAAGTCAAGCGAGCCTCAAAATGACATTAACCCTTGACAGATATGAAACAAACATGCTTAACGTGTGCTTAAACTTTTATTATAATAATTCCATGGCTCACTTGTCAAAACAAAGATTCAACAACCTGCAAGCTATATGATTGAACTTCAACTCCGCTTAAACCATCCCCATGCTTGTACATTCCCAGAATTAAACTAACGAGCACATACACAGATTTTTGCAAGACATTAACAACATAAGAGAGGGGAGGAAGGGCTGACAAACTAGATAGAATATAAGATTGTATTCAGGACATTACAGAAATGAATGAAATAGAAGAGTAAGCTCAAAAGACAACTTGTATCCATGGTATTCCACACTTAAACACAAGTTTGCATTGCACATATTGTATATAGTTCCAAGAGATACCTGGATTTTAAAACAAAACAGAAATTGATGGTTCAGCAGCAGAACAACAACAGCAATGGCGTTAGCCCAGAAATAACCAAAGAAAACCAGCTTTGAGCCAAGTTTGAACCAACAAATAAGATTCAATAATCCAAACACTAATTTCAGTCACTCGATGGACCAGCAGACCTCAAGACAACTCGACCTTAACCCATATTAGAACCAGCTGACCAGAAAATTGACTTAACACCAAGAAAAACGCAAAAATCACCAAAGAAATCAATGAAACAATGTTATTCTAAGATTTTCAGCCCTTTTCCCTCTCCTCTCAGAATTTTTAGCTATTGAAGTCTATGAAATAGTAAAATTATGCAACTTCTATATCTTCTGGATGTCCAGCTCTCAAAAACTCTCTTGGGTCTGCCTTGAAAGGCAAGAGAAGATGCCTTTATAGGCAAGTTACTAGGGCAACCTTGCAGATTTGTTTTTACCTTTTTAGTCCCTTTTTAAATCTTCTTTTAGCTTAAAACTCCCTCACTTATTGGCTTGTTACTCAAGTTATATTGTTAAAAGTCTGAAATTCACAGAGAAACCCTCACTAGAAACTTCCAAATCAGTTACACTAAAGATTCCTTATGCCAATTCCCTAGACTACCCCCACCTAGACTTCCCAAGTTTCCCCTGAACCCCTGTTAATATACTAGACAGACCGAATGGGCCACGGGTCAATTTGACCTAGGTGTTCAGCCCCAAATGAGCCGGAATAGACCCAAAACCCAACCCTCAAGATCAAAAATCTATTCGGCCCAACTAGCAATTATCTAATTAACAAGTTGAAAACACCAAATAACACAGGACAATTAAAGCTTTAGCCTAAATGATTTACTAACTAAACTTAACCAAACTAACAATTTTAAAACTAATCTGATTACAACCTAACTATACTAACTAAAAACAAGACTCCAATTACTCATGCATGAATAAATAAACTCCGGAACAAATGAAGAATGATTCAAGAAGAGGAGAAGAAACAGAAAACCGAAAAATATACGGAGAACAGATTAAACCAGGAGAAGAAAAGAAGAATACCTAAGAAGAGTTCAGAAAATGAAAGAGGAGGCCTGGGTCTTCAGATCCTTGGATTTTTCGGACAAATCTGATGTTAATCGTGCGTTCTTACGAAGGACACACGAATAAAATCGGATTCAACACGAAATTTCGCCAAAACTTGACTTGGGATTTCTGGGGTTCATTTCTGATCTAAGATTCAAGGAGTTATGGCAATATTCGAGGGAAACCAATCAGGGATTTGGAATGAGGGGGGGTTTAATGGTCATGGGATGCTATTTTGGTAGTGAACGGAGGCGCCGCCGCCGGCGAGTGTGGTGGAAAAGGGGGCGGCGGGTTAGGGTTTGGGAATGTTTCTGAGGAGAGAATAGGGGGGAGAGGGGTGAAGGAGACGAATGAGAGGGGGGGTGGGGCTGGTTTCCGACACTTAAATACTAAAGTTGAACCAGTTCCGGACCGTTTGATCAACTGAGATCAACGGTCCGGATTAACAAGACTGAAACAGTGTCCGTTTGGATACAGGGGGGAACCGGACCGGGTTGGACGCGGGTTTGGGCTGGGTAAAGGGTATTTTGGACGGGTGTCTGGTGCTGGGGGTTTGGGCTTGGGGTAAATTTGGCCCAGAACTGAATTTGCTCTTATTCCCCTTCCTTTTCATTTTCATTTCATTTTTTTTCCTTCTAATTTCTTTTTAAATTGAGATTAAAAATTAAACATAAAACCTAAATTAATTCCTAATCAAATTAACTAACTCTAAATAATAACTACCACAACTAATTAAATACCAAATTAACGAAAACCTCCAAAATTCGAGACTAAAATTAAAAATGCAAAAATAAGTTATTTTTGTGATTTTTTCATTTTTATAAAATAATTAATTTGCTAATTAATCCTAAAATATAGAATTATATCCTAAATGCAAATGCAATATATTTTTGTATTTTCCGTTAATTAAATAAAATAAAATGCCACAAAAATCCACAAAATTGCAAACACTGAAAGAAATTATTTTGTTTTGAATTTCTGGGAGTAATTCATATAGGGCAAAAATCACGTGCTCACATCATGTACGTAAACGATTGTATGACCTTGTCGGCCTATGTTCAGTATATGAGTGGTTATTTTGGTCTTACAGACCCGTATGTCTTATGTATAAGTTGGTATCACATGTTATATTCTACTTATCTCACGGTAGCCTTCCGGCTCAGTTATCTATGATAGTATGACATGAAAGATACGTTATGTTGGTACTCGGTTGAGTAAGGTACTGGGTGCCTGTCGCGGCCCATCAGTTTGGGTCGTGACAGATAAACAGCTTAATGCATTGGAAACTAGACTCATAAATCTTCAATTTGGTGGGTAGATCACCCCATAATTTCAAGTAAATTGGGAGAAAAGCTTAGTAACATTCGACCTAAAGTTTAAGTAACATTATGAACATAAGTTGCGACAACTTTTGTCGACTTTTGTTCATAACTTGTTTGACTTCAAGACTTATGGTACGGATATTATATAATTCAAATAACTTAAAACACGACCTTTTGATAATATTAAGCACCTCTAGTTTTATTCGAAAATACGGGTTACAACATCTTTGATTCGTTTATCTTCTAATACTTGTTAACCACTCTTATACACCCTTATATCATTTAAGACCTATATGATTAACTTCTTATCATCTCAAAGATCATCTCTTCTGAGATTTACGTTGACTAACTTACGGCGTGAACTAACGTACGTGAATATGGGTTGTAACAATATAAAAGAAGAGATCTATTTATATCAGAGAGAATATTCCAGAGAGAAATAACAACAATAAAATCCAGTGAAATCCCACGAGTGGGGTTTGGAGAAGGTAGTGTGTACGCAGACTTCCCCTACCGTATGAGGGTAGAGAGGTTATTTTCGATAAACCCTCGGCTCAGGAATAGAAAAAGGGAACAATAAACAAACAATAACAACAACAATGTATTAGGACAAAGAAAGCAAATAGCCAAGTAAAAACAAAGGTCTAGGAACAGGGAAATACAAGAATAGTGCCAATACTACCGGTAAGAATGACACACCGTGCATCAACACGACCTAGGAATAGTAAGCTAAGACTAGTACTAATACTACAAGTGAGACTAGGAGAAACTCTCGACTACCTGTCAACCCACAACTCTAATACTCGACCTCCACACCTTCCTATCGATTATAGCTCATAAGCTGAAGCAGCGCCATGTCATGCCTAATCATCTCTCTCCAATACTTCTTGGGCCTACCTCTACCTCTACCTCTCCTCAGCCTAGCATAGCCAACCTCTCACACCTCCTCACTAGGGCATACATGCACCTCCTCTTCACATGCCCGTACTATCTCAATCTAGCTTATCTCATCATGTCTTCCACAGGAGCCACACCCACATTGTCTCTAATAATTTTGTTTTTGATCTTATCACTTCTGCTATACCCATACATCCATCCCAACATCCTTATTTCTGCTACTTTCATCTTCTAGACATGAGACTTCTTAGCTGGCCAACACTATGCTTCATACAACATAGTCAATCTAACTATCCCCCTGTAGAACTTGCCCTTAAGTCTTGGTGGTACATTCTTATCACACAAAACACTAGATACGAGTATCCATTTCATCCACCCTACTCCATTAAGATGTGTAACATCCTCTTCAATCTCCCCATGCCTTGTATTACAGACCCGAGATATTTAAAATTCTCTCTTAGGGATGGCTTGTGTATCAAGCTTCACTTTCACTTCAGCTTCATGCGTCCCAATACTGAACTTGCACACCAAATATTCTATTTTCGTCCTACTCAACTTGAAACCTATAGACTCTAGGAGCTGTCTCCACACCTCTAGCCTAGCGTTAACCCCGCAACGCGCCTTGTCAATCAGTACTATTTCATCTGCAAATAACATACATCATGTCATCTCTCTTTGGATGTGTTCAGCACATCCATTGCTAGAGCGAATAGAAATGGGATAAGAGCTGATCTCTGGTGCAACCCCATCACCACTGAGAAATAATTCGTGTCTCCTCCCACAGTCCTTACCCTAGTTTTAGCCCCGTTATACATATCCTTGATCACCATAATGTACGCTACCGGAGCTCCGCTAGCCTCCAAACATCTCCATAGAATCTCCCTTGGGACTTTGTCATAAGTTTTTTTTAGGTCAATGACCACCCTATGTAAACCCTTCTTCCGCTCCCTATATTGTTCTATCAATCTTCTCACAAGATGAATAACTTCAGTAGTCGGCCGCCCTGACATGAATCCGATTAAGGATAATTTAAAAAATACAATCTTAATGTATTTGTCTTAAATAAATTAATTTTCTGCTTCTGCTTCTTGGATAATTTAAAAAATACAATCTTAATGTATTTATATATATTGATTTTGCCGGACCTATTTTTTAAAACGACTATACTATGTAGTTTTTCTTTCAGAATTTGCGGCCAAGCAAGCACCATACGGCAAATCTGGCTTCAAAGTTCAAAGTAGCTACAAGGTCATGAGATTCAAACTCTGTGCACTGTAAATTGTAAACCTCTTGGTTAAGTTGTTCCTTTAGGGTGCAAATGACTATTTTTAGTTTAAATTTGTCTCTAGGGTCATAGGCTCCTAACCTTTATGGAAGATATATTATATACCGGGAATGTTAGTTTTTAAACTATGAAATGATTTTAAAGTTAATTATAAATAATTCTTCACTCTATGTGGATTAGCAACTCAAATAACAATGAAAAAGCTATAATAATAATTACCTAAACTTCATAAACAGTATAAAGTTGGAGTCCCCTTCACTTATTAGTGCTTCAACCTGAAACTAATCAAGGAGGCTGCGGTACGAAAAATTAACATAACGTCGATACAAAGTATATACAATTCGCACGTGCCATGGAGTTGATGAACCTTTACTTAACGGAATCGGTTTTGATCTCTACTGCAGCCTAGTCTTTCAATTTGACCTTTGACTATATTTCAAAATTCAATAAGCTAAGGCTGATTAATTAACTTATGAAACCTTCTCACGTTACTCCACTCATCAAAAGCCAACAAGTGTCCTCTTAATTTTGGTCCCCCCAATGACCTACCAACATTAATAGCTTTTGGAGGGACACGAAGCAACACCAATATTGAGAATCCAAAGGCTTAACATGAAATAAGCGTGCACAAGTTATTTTGCGTTTACACAAGGTTTGGGGGAGTCGCACCTCAAGAGCTGTAATGTAAACGGTCTATTCTACTGCAACAATTAGTTACTGCTTTCACGGCTTGATCTCGTGACTTATAGGTCACACGAAGATAACTTTACCGTAACCAAAGGCTTAACCTGAAGTGTCAACATAACCCAACAATAAAAATATAGTAGTAATATGAAATGATGAACTCAAAAAGTTAGAGGAGTATTTATACTGGTTTTCTTTAAAACTCAATAATTTGCATGGTCATGGCAAATTAAGGCTAGCTATACTAGAATTTTCTTGATCCCGAAGCTCATGATGTCTCTTTCGGATTTGTCACAATGTCTTTAAACATGTCGATGGCATTCTTACCTAACTTAATGACATATCAAATTCCAAGTACTGTCATCATCAAGTGACAAAGCATTTTATACATCTAATTATCGCCAAACCTTTGACTTCTTCTTCTTATTCTCTTTTTCCATGCATTATATTTTCTCGCCGCCCACTAGCTAGTACGTGTTTACATATATATATATACACACACACGCATAGAAAGAGAAGAAATATATAATTTTGAATCTCAAAAGTCAATCGATTCTGATATATCTTCGAACTTTGTGTTTTCCTGCTTAAGCGACTCTAGAATAATCCAGAGAACTGCATTTCTTTCTTTGTTCAATATAATGGAGGGGCTTTGTGTGAAGCTTTTTGAAGCTTCAAGGTTTGATCTACTTTCCTTTTTTTGCTATATTGTCATCAGTTTATGATGTAAAGTTAGTGAACGTTAATTAACTATTGTGGTTGATTTTTTAATTGGATGCAGAAAAAAGTATAAAATGAAGAGACGAAAAGCAGCAATGGGAATGGTAGACAGTTTTGAGGCGAGTCATGAAGGGATAAAAACTGTTGATATTCAGAAACGTTGTGAGTTTTCTGGAAGTTCTGATCTTTGCATCTACTTTGTCACTTGGAATATGAATGGAAAGGTAAATTTAGCACTTAATTAGCGGTCACAGTTTGTTGGTAAAGTTGCTGTCATGTGACTAGGAGGTTACGAGTTCAAGCCGTAAAAATATCCTCTTGTAGAAATGCAAGATAAGGCTGTATACAATAGACCCTTGTGGTCCAACCCTTCATCGGACCTCGCGCATAGCAGGAGCTTAGTGCAATGAACTATCTTTTTTTAATTTCTTCTTCTATTTTCCTATTTTATTTTTCACAAATTTTTGCATGATGTGAAGGTTCCATGCGAGGATATAGCAAAAATAGTTGGTGAAGAACGAAAATATGATCTATTGGTGATGGGTTTGCAAGAGGCTCCTCGAAACAACATTCTCAAGTTGTTGAAGAATACTTTGGCTCATACTCACATGTATGTATAAAAAAAATTTACACTCCTATTACTACAATTTAATCGGTCATAATAGGTTCTTATTATTTTTATTTTTATTTTACTATATATATCAGACATGTTAGGAAGAGTTACTTGTTGTAGTAGGTCAGCTTAATTTGATGATAAAAAAAATGTACATTATCCGTCACAAAATTTAAACTCTTCTCTCTTGTTTCTCTTTTTTATATTTTAAATATTCCAATATTTATGGAAAACATTATTGGGACCAATCATCTTTTCATAGGGTAGGTTGCATGCTTTTGAAATGGAAGGAAATAAATTAAAAGACGATAAGCTGAAACATGAATAGCCAGACAAGAAGCACCTTATAATTGATCTTTGACAATGACGACCCAACTAATATTCACGTGTTCTCACTCCAATTTATATTTTTGATTCTAGAAAAGTCGTGTATTCTCTGACATGCCGTATCTCATGAATTAACCTTCAAATTTTCGTGGTCACATTTTAAATTTTTAGGGGAAAAAAGAAGAAATGCATTGCATCAGACCACTAACTTAATATTATTGAAAAGTACTTGTCATAATTAAGATTAATTTCCTTATTATAGTATTATGACATTTTTTCCTTCATATTTGTGAGGAAGGCTATTAGGAAAAGCTGTAATGCAATCTCTACAGCTGTATGTGTTTGGCCCCAAGAATTCAGAGCAATTTACTAGAGGTATATTTTATTTCTTTATTTTTTTCAATATACTAAATTTTATGCTAATTGAATTGAATCTTGATTCTGTTGTTACTAATATTTGATTGGTTGACTTTATATAGAAGTAAAGGTGGATAAGCATGAAATTGGAGGATTAGGATGGTTAATCAGGAGAAAGAAAGGAGCAGTGGGTGTTAGAATTAGATACAAGGGCATACAAATGGTTTTTATTTCTTGTCACCTCTCTGGTAATTCCTTCTACTCTATTCCTCCTCATTTTAAACATACTAACCCGTTCAAAATTATATTTAAGTAAATAAAAGTGTATACTATTGTATTTTCTAATGATTGAATTTTTTTTACATAATGTGATCATACAATTATTTTGCCGCTAGTTCTACCTTCTTATTTAGACTTTAGAACTTGTATAGGCTTATATTCTTTGAAGGTAGTTTGTAGCTAGGCAGGTCGAATAATTGACCGACAATAGACTAATTGCTTAGAGTAGGTTGACAAATATACTACTAGAAAAACATTTTCATTCCCAAAGAAGAATATGGAAAATCCAGCTCTTTTTTGTTTGTGGGAATTGGGAAAGGAAATTCATTACGCAAAGTTGGTATCGTAAAAATTCAAAGTTTATTGACTTCCATCAAGTTTGGGCCTGAAAAATAGTACGGTCTAGTTAGTTTTCGGACTGGTCATTCAAAAATAATCAGCGTTTGCCAAGTCATTGAAAAATAGTTACTATTTTGCTGCAACAAATACCGGTCCACCATAATATACTGGAGTTCGGTGCGCCTGTGTATGAACTTCCAGCATATTATGCTGGACCGGTATACTTTGCAGGCACCAGTATAATATACTGGAGACTGAAACACCGATGCTCCAAACTCCAGTATATTATGCTGGTTATACTGGAACTCCAGTACATTACGCTGGAGTATTTTTTCGGATTTTGAACAGTGTTTTTGTTCAGATTTATCTTTACATGAAAAGTGGCTAAATTTCGATTACTTTTGAAACTGTGGCTATTTTTGAATGACCACTTGTAAATCTAGCTATTTTTGAATTTCTCCCAAAAAGTTTATATGGCAAGTTACATATTTGGTCGGTTGATCAAAATTAATTATATTCGATAGTTAATATAAAAAAAATACACTAGTATAAAATATATTGTATATTATATATTAATTAAACAAAAAATATGTATTTTACGGGCTATTATTTACTATGTAGTTTTCCCAATAAACTTAGATGTTGCCCACGACGCATCTAGGCCCAAACTTTTTGTGTCTTTGCTTCTATTCTTTTTTATTTGTTATAATAAACATTTAACCGTGGGACAAAAGAGTTTTTACCTTTGAAGTCTCATCAAAGTAATGCAGAGTAGAATTACAACCATTAGAGTCTCCAATATTTTTTTCTTATAGGTGGTCATAATTAAATCATTAAATAAAACTGGTGAATTTCATGTAGGAATTTGGAAATAATACCCTCTTTTACTGTCTCTTGGAAAAAGGCCAAAGGTAATCATAAATTTGCTACAATTGGCTAGAAAGGAATATATTACTCAGAGCTATAAAACATCATGATGTCTATTTCCTTTTTTTTTCAGCTGTTGACATTATTTTTCTGAATGATCATTTTTTTCTTCATTTGACTCCAACTGCAGCTCATGCTCGTAATGTGGAAGAGAGGAACAATCAGTTCAAGCATATATCAAACTCTCTCTTTTCCAAGAATACGAATCCTTATTCTAGACCAGCACAGCTTACTGTATGGTTGGGAGATCTTAACTACAGATTACAAGGCATCAATTCCTATCCTGCTAGAGATCTCATTCATGGAAATCTCCACGAAGTATGTATATTTCATATATTTAAGTTATATACGCTAAAGGGCAGCCCGGTGTACTAAGCTCCCGTTATGCGTGGATTTCCGGGAAGAGCCGAACCATGAGGGTCTTTGTACGCAGTCATACCCTGCATTACTGCAAAAGGCTGTTTTCACAGCTCGAACCCGTGACCAGTGACCTCCTGGCAACAAATTTACCGGTTACGCCAGGGCTCCCCTTCTTAAGTTATATATGCTGACAGTGCAAATTTTCTTAATGTATATAACTTAACTTTTCATATGAACTTCCTTTAGATCAACTTGGGTTTTTGGAAGGAAAAAGAAGGCTATTTTAAACAATTACTAACCTTCCAAATTTTTTGAATATTTGTTTGACTAAAGCAGATGCTAACTAGCAAAGATCAGCTTTTACAAGAAGCAGAAAGAGGTGAGATATTTAATGGGTATTGCGAGGGTGCATTAGCTTTCAAACCAACTTACAAATATGATATTGGAAGCAGCAGCTATGATACCAGTCACAAGGTAATTAATTAGTCTAAATCTTATTACTTCTTCTCTCCCAATTTATTTAACCATTTGATAGTTTAAAATGTTAATTTGACTTGCGTAGTTGTGAAAAAAAGGTTAAACTACTAGTTGAAAAGTTGATTAAATAGAGAAAAATCAAATTAAAGTACTATACATTGGTTAATCAAATAAGCTTGAGAATTTGAACTTACAAAAATTGTTTAAAGCATTACTTAAGCGAGATATATTGGAAATGACACCAAGTAACCACTTTTAAGCATGCTATTTAAAATATATCCACACTTTATAATGTACTTAAATATTAGATAATTTTGCTCAAATTTCAGGACACGATGTCCTAGACTTTAAACCTCAAAATCCAAACTTCAGGACATCGTGTCCTAAAGTTCGAAAATTATGACCCGAAATTTGAATCTTATGTCCTAAATTTTAGCCTAGTAGTTCAGAAATTCAGGACACTTAGTCCTGAATTTTAAATTAGCAGCTCAAAAATTCAGGACACTAATCTTTAAACTCATTATAAATTGGGAATATATTTTAAATAGCGGGCTTAAAAGTGGCTATAGCTGCACTTCATCCTTAGATATACGTAGAAATGATTCCTCTTTGGATAATAGGTACTGTAGCTGGTATTCTTGTAATCGGTTTAATAGGTATTTTCTTTTATGATTCATATTCCGGATTGGGTTCATCCCTGTAGTAATCGAATGAATTGAGTCGTCAACATGAAAGCGTAAGTACTCAACGGGATTCCCTTCTTTGTTTGTTTGATTCGAAGGAGAAGGGCCCGTTGAGTTCTTAAGAATCATAATATTTTTTTCGTTTCAGGTAGCCACTCTAAAGGGCTGCTATTTAAGAATTAGCCAGTGCATCCTGGATTTTAATTTTTCAGTTCAAGTTTTCAGTATAAAAATGTCCTGAGTTGTCCTGAAGTTAAAATTTTTAGTTTAAAATTTCAGGACAAAAATAACTATTGGATAATCCCTAAATAACACCCTTCAAAATGGCTATATGTACACTTACCCCGGATATACTAACATATGACTAAATTGAATAATAGAAAAGTACTGTGACCTATAAATTAGGATATAGGAAATATTTTCTTTTAATTACAAAACACTTAATTAAGGATTTGGTATCTTGATTTGACATTAATTGTTTTGTTATCTTTATCGTTAAACAGGTTAGAGTACCATCGTGGACAGACAGAATATTGTTCAAGATAGACAGTAACAAAATCAATGCAACTTTACATTCTTATGAAGCAATTGAAAGCATCCGCAGCTCTGATCATAAGCCAGTGAAAGCTCATCTATGCTTAAAATTGACAGATATTCAAACAACGGATTCACAAATCTTGTTGCAGAATCATCACACTGATTAATGCTTTATTCTTTAAACATTCTTTTATTGTTGTCCATTCATGTTTTACGACGGAGTTACGCATTCTTTTTTCCTGCGTCTTCGTGATCAACTGTAATTTTAAACCTTTGTTAGTACCGTCTTTGTCCAAGAATTTTTGTAAATTATATATGGTAACAATAAATTTGGTCTTTCTTTTCATGGCTTAATTCCTTTAAGATATACTTCGATAATGCATCTTCTTCTTTTAAAGGACAGGCTTTACTACTATATATAGTTTCTTTGGCTTATATATACCAACAGTTAATTTGAAATTTTTACAATGAGATCGTAGTAGAATATAACTTTCATATTTTGTCAGAATTGTTGTGGGGGGGACCATATAATGATTCAGTGATATGATTTGATTTTCGCAGTTATACATGAGGGGATACTTCTGGATATATAGTGCCAGAAACAAGAGAAACGTATCTCTAAACTAAAATTTGTACTCATCTGCTTCTTTGCATTGAATTTCATCCATGGACAGACTGTCCTCTCAAAAACAACACTATTAATTGGACGCATCTATCGGCAATGTACCCAATAATATTGGGAAGTATATATAACCCAATGTTAATATCTTGATAGTATATGAGAAGTGATAATTAACTTTGTTTAGTAAAATATTGTGATATTTGTGAGCAACACATATACTGGAAAATCAATGACCAGGAAAGGAGCCGATTCAGAATTTAGATGACATGAGTTTCGAGTCAAGAGAGTAACTTCTAAGAGGCATATCTAATTCTATATATATATATATATATAGTTATTGCGCGTATGTGTATAGTTCGACTGTCAAGTACTAGATTCTGCCTAATTTTAAAACTCACGGTTGGATCTGCCATAACCAGTGTAACTCGTGTCATGTAACGCAGTAACATGCCCTAAGAGATGATGCCATTTTGGTGTAAAGCCATTATTTTTATGCTTGTTTGAAAGCAACCATCCACTGAGTTGTTTAATGCTAAGTTGAGGGAAGCCGCAATTATTGTGTGAATGCTAACCAATCAAACCAAGACCAATAGTATTACTTAAGATTCATAAATTCCGACAACGACATATGTACTGATTTAGTGACATGTTACTCGCATATACCAATTAAATGATAACGCATTGCCATGCCTTTTTAAAAAAATTGAAGTATCCTAAGTTTCATAACTAATCTTCTAGAAATTGAAATACTTTAAAGCAATTTGGGAAAGTAGGTTAATTCTTTTGTTGGGAGTTGGGGGGAAGGGATTATTCCCCTTCTGATTGTGAAGTCTTTAACTTCTACTTCTTCCGGTCCAAAATAAGTGATTTTTTGATATTTTTACACATATTAAGAAATCCACCTTTTAGCATTAATTAGCAATGGAATTGACCATATTAACCTTTACTGTCTCACTTAAATACTCCTAACACATATTCCAACACTATTTACTCCAAGGACAATATAGAAAAAAAATAATTAATTCATTCTTGAAATCTGGAAAAAATCACTTATTTTGGACCACAAGAAAAAAGCCAAAAAAATCACTTATTTTGGACCGGAGAAAGTAGCTATCTAGACACAAGAATATTTTACTTGCCAAAAAAATACTGTTTTTGTAAATATATATGGCTTCTTCTTTTTTCAAAGTTTAACAAGAATTTTTTTTCTTATAGAGATGGCATAAGATATTGGTCAGTCCTCACAACATTTTTCCTTATTGACCCACATTAAAGAAAATACTACGACAAATTGTTATATACTAAAATCAAAAGGCTGCATATGATAATCTCAAATATTAAATGCTAAGAGTTGCGGATAATTTAGCTTAATATATTAATTGTCATATAGATGATTAGAGAATACAATAAGGACAAAGCGTAGCTATCTTCATCGGTATTGTTTTGTGATTCTGTTGAATAATTTGGCCAATGACAATACTCAACAATATTACTGATCAGAGTTCATACCTAGATTCATAAATAAGTATTTCAACAGCTAAAAAAAAGAGAAGAGCTACAGTATATATAAGCACATAGATATATTTGTGTATAACAAACTAGCCAACTATAGCACTCAACTCACTACATTTCCATAAATTATCCGCATGTCCTTTTTTGACATAATAACCTACGTATCAAATTCACCAAAATATTATACGATTACAATTCCCCATTTATACAATTGATATCCAAGTAATCCAACCTTATACACGTAATTGCTTACATTACTTTTCTTATTCCTATATCTTTAAAATTGTTGATTAATATGCTCCAAAGTCTCTTAATTGGAACTGAGTTGTCTTCCTTGGTACATTTTCCGAGTGCCGTAGTCCCAATGTGAGTGACACATCCCCAGCTGGCTGAGAACCAAATGCGGTATTTGAATTAGCAACCAAATCAGCCGCGTCGGCCGCCGTGAAGTAGCGGTTGACGGTGGTTGAAACGTCGTGTGTGGCGGAGGATGCGGTGGCGGTATCATCTTGAAGCATTACTAGTTGGTTTCCCAAGGCGTACTGCCTATAATTTATGATGTTCTTTGAAAGGTCTCTTTCATTAGCATTAAATTCGGATCTTACTGATAATGGCATTGTTGTTGTTGTTGCCGATGTAGCCATGTTGCTAATCTTGTCGTGCATTAAAGTTTGTGCAGACACTTGATTTTCTTGCTCCTCCTCTTCTTGATCTTGATCCGTTTCCTCTTCTTTTGTTTCTTGTTGGTACATCTCTTCCACCATAGGTTTCCACAACCGAACCCTAGCATTTATAAACCAATTTGATACCTGAAAATCGTAACAATTAGAATTTAAGTTCTATGCATTGACATTATAAATTTTTAAGAATTCAATGATAAGCCCATAAAATTTATAATTGATACGATGATATAATAAGATGTTAATTACACTGACAGGGTAAAACCTGTGAATGTATATTAACAATGACAGTGACCATATTAAGAATTCACTTTTAGCATTAATTAACAATTGAAAATATAACAAATACTCACAAGTTCTTTACTCCAAAAGCAACTTATGAAAAAAAATTATTCTTAATATCTAAAAAATCAAATATTATGAACCATAAATAAAATAAAAAATTAATTAAAACGGAGGGAGTAACTTTTATCACAAAGTTGAGGGGATCTAATTAATAGAGTGGATGAAGTCATAAATGCTAACTACTGCACTTAATTTGTTGAGGACACATTAATTACATGAGACCAAATTAATGCAAGAGTGACAGTATTTAAAAATCAACCGTGCAAATGTCCTATGCTAAATGAAGGGTACTGAAAATCAGACAAAAGTGTTGGATCTATCGCTCTGCCAGATACTTGCAGTAAATCAGAGGAAATGTGGCATCTATTTGTCAAATAGCTGCCTTTTACCTTTCCATTCTCAAATAGGATTACTGTACTAGCTACAGTAGTTAACAGCGAAATTAATAATCACATCCTTACGCTTAATTACACACAGCTTCAATTAACACCAGTTAAGTCCTTTGATAATGGTGCATTTAATATGACCTGAAATGTTTTCTTTATAAACCTATTAAGCTTGTAGTATTTTATTGCTTTAAATAGACAAATATCTTACAATTAATTGTGAATAGAATTATAAATCTACTATAAGTAGGTCACTGATGCAGCTACTAGGAGCACCACCTATCGTAGCTATAGGGAACAACATGGGGTGATCAGTGTATTAGCTAAAAGAAGGTGCTTAGAAGAAGCTCTTTGACAGACTAAGCTACTAGGGACAGGGGCGGAGCTGAAGCTCGACTACGAGTTCAACCAAACCCAATAATTTTTACTTAAACATTATATTTATATTAACAAATTCATTAAAGATGTACAGATATTATGTTTTGAATTCAGCTATTAGCACTTAAAGTCGTGTCGTTTTAAAATCCTAAATTCATAAAATTAAAATATTAGCTCCACCTCCAACGAGGGAGGGGCACCACCAAGAATTCATGTATGATGCAACCACGGCAACACGACCCATTAAAATTCTACAATTGGGGTTTGGGGTGGGTAGCGAGTAGGCAGACCTTACCCCTACCCCGATAGAGCAGAAAGACTATTTCTGATAGACCCACGGCTCAGGAAGGCAGAAAGAAAACGAGAAGAGACAATATATCAGTATCGTCAATAGAAACTATAAATCTAGTAGCAACATCATAAAAATCATAAAATAGATGACATGCAATAACAATAACCAGTAATTAAAGCCCGGAGCTATGAAAAACAGAAGGATAGTATGGACACAACCTTAACCACTGTCCTTCTGAGATCATCCCTATCAAACTAGCCGCACCCCGGTACGAAGTAGAAAAAAGCTCGACTACCTCCTAGCTTACAACCCTAATGCTCGACCCCCACACCTTCCTATTAACGGTCATGTCCTCAGAAATCTGTAGCCATGCCATGACCTGCCTGATCACCTCTCCCCAATACTTCTTAGGCCGCCCTTTACCTCTTCTCGTATCCACCAAAGCCAACCGCTCACACCTCCTCACTGGAGCATCAGGGCTTCTCCTCTGTACGTGCCCGAACCATCTGAGCCTCGCTTCCCGCATCTTGTCATCCACATGGGTCACGCCCACCTTCTCCCGAATATCTTCATTCCTAATCTTATCCATCCTAGTGTGCCCGCACATCCACCTCAACATCCTCGTCTCTGCTTCCTTCATCTTCTGGATATAAGTGTTCTTAACCGGCCAACACTCTGCCCCATACAACATGGCCAATCTAACTACCACTCTATAAAACTTACCACAAAATATATTATATACTACTCCATCCGTTCCAATTTATGTGAACATGTTTGACTGCGCACGAAGTTTAAGAAAAAATAAAGATTTTTGGAATTTGTGGCCCTAAACATGTCAGAAACGAGTCCAGAGTATTTGTGTGGTTATAAAAGCTTATCACTAATGATAGACTTAGAAGTTTAAGCTAAATTATTTTCAAATTTAAAAATGGATGATTCTTTTTGAAACGGACCAAAAAGGAAATAGATTCACATAAACCGGAACGGAGGGAGTACAAGTTTTCCTTAAAGAATTGTCCTAATAATTTAAACACGTGGCTTATAAGACTCACTAGATAAGTTTAAATGCAGGATATTGTCCTCATCCCTCTATATTAGGAAGTTTAGAATACAAGAACGGCAAGCATTCCGCTTCTAAAACAAGATTAAAGTGTCCTCTCGCATCAGAAGGCCTAGAATACCCGTCAATGAAGAGTGTCATTAACAAATTAAGGGAGTCCTTTTCTTTTTTTTCACGGCTAAGTTTGCTCATGAATAATCCACGTGTGGCTGCTAATATGATCATCTCCAAAAAATTTGCCTTAATGTGTGGTAGATCAACTATAAGAAGGATATATGTGTGGGGAGAAGACCCTCACTAAGTTACTGATAAATAATAATCTGATATTTTTATATGTCTATAGTGATTAAAATGTAATTGTGAGTATTAATGTTGAATATAGCTCTTAAAATTGCTGAATTAGAGTGTGAAAATGTCATTTCGTATAGTATAATGTATTGAGTTCAAATGGAGAGCCAGCGGAGGATGTTTTGTTGTTTTAAATTTCCCTCCCTCTTTTGTTTTTGAATATTATGTACAAGATGTCAAGACATAAACGGATAAAAAATCAACCAGGAAAATTCTATCGTGTAATATGAAGCATAATTAGTAGTAGTAATATTATCTTGTGAAACAAAAAAAAAGGTACATTTGAGTTAAGAGTGTTAATTAGGAGCATTATTGGAAGGCAGTAAAATTCATTTTGAAGTACTTAAGGTGATCTATATGTTGGATTGACACTCAAAGCTTTGATGTTTTATTTGAAGTAAATTTTAAATAACACAAGAACTTAACTATATAACTATTGAACCAAACACTTGAGAAACTCTATTTGTATGAAAAATACCTTTCTTGTCCTGAATGTGCCATTGGATAAGTACCTTTAGAAAACCACAAAGTACTCAAGCACTGAGCCTTAATGTTGCTATAATTTTACAGCTATCTCAGATATTACTCCAGATGATGACATATGTAAATAGTATTACCAATAATATACACAATCTTAAACCTGGTGGTATTGAATTTTCCACAGGTTGCTGCTATCATATGATCATATTATGCGTTCACATTCAACCGTAGTTTTGGACTAAGTTAGAAAGTATAGTATATTTTTCCTACCCGAATTATTTTTCATTAACAAATATTTAGTGTCACATCAAACATGCACGTCCTAACTACCTATTCAATAATGTTTTATAAGGGCTAGGCTTTTTATGTAATTTATATTCGTTGTTTATAGCTATATTGCTGGTAAAGAAGTCAGTAATTAACAGCTTCAGATTAGTTTTATACACATCATATATAACGTGAGAATTATCTTATTATTCAATCAAATGTTAAAACTAGTCACTACTGTCAGAACTAGACGTGGAAAAGTTGCAAATGCCTGCTGCTGTAAAAGATAACGTAACATGAAAGCCTATATACCAAGTTAATTTCACGTAGAGCTACTGAAACTTACCCACCATAACAGTAAATTATCAAAAGTTTAGGACATTAAAGTAGCATATGTAACTTTACCCACTATACTTACATTTTTGTTTTCCAACATTAATTTTATTTACATTCCTATCTTGATGGATTAAGGCACTCGAAAATAAGTTTTTCTTTATAGAAGAAAATAAATAAGTAGTTATCAAACTAATTAGAAAGCAAAATGAATATTCATAGGCTCGATTAAAAAAAAACAAAAACAAAAAAGAAGAGCTTTTGATGGTTTCCCTTTTAACGATAATTATAAGAAAAGAAAACGTAATTATGTGGCATCACCTCTGATCAAAGGTATCCTACGGTCTGTCATCCTACTCCCCTACAAAATCTTCTTAAAATAGTAGCAGGAAGAATGCACTGAAAAACTGGTTTGAAAAGGTCAAATAGTAGTAGTAGTAGTACTAAAATAGAAAAATGTATCTTCTACTTAAGGTGCAACCTCACCAAATTCATTTCTTTTACTTTTTTCTATCATCTACCTTTTCCAGCCCCAAGGATAAAAAATCACGAAGGAAGAAAACACTAGGTTTAAGAAAGAGTTTAATTTAAAGCAGATCAGGATCCACGATTTAAATTCAATTAGTTCAACTTTGCATAATTTTTTTTTATAATAGTAGAGTTATGAGTTCAAATCTAATATTCGTTAAAATTTTAATATATATATATATATATATATATATAGAGGACGGCGTGATGTATATATACACACACTTCATATCGAAAGTTTTGATATCAGATGAACTCATAACTAATTGACTACATTCGCATCTAACTTAAATTGTAAAAACAATTTACACTATCAGATATTTTATAGGACAACTTGAAGTAACTATTCATACTAAGTGAAAAAATTATACTAGTATTCCTTATAAGTAAAAAAAAAAAAAAGATAAAGGATAGAGGACATGCGCCAAGGGAAAAGGTAGCGCAGATAAATGACTACAACAACAAAGATGAGTTATCCTTTTCAAGAGATATGACAGCATCTGATATATAGTAGTAATAGAGAAAAAGATGTAATGAGTACCTGATTTTTGGATAAACCAGTCTGCCTAGACAACAAATGCTTGTCTGCTTCACTTGGATACCTGAATACACAAAGGTGTAAAAAGCAAAGGCTTATAATGACATCACTTTCCTCCCATTTCATAATCCGACAACAATCCTCAATACAATTCTTGCATGGCAAAAGTTCATATCTTCTGCTGCTCTGTCTGCACTAATCCATATATAAGATTCCAATGCATCTCTTCCTACAAATTCCATATTCACTGATTCACCCACCAACCATGTCTAAATTTATGTTTTCTCGAATTCTTCAAATATAATATTTTTGAAGGATTCAATATAGGCAGTGACGGAATCACATTCAACCAAGGGGCCCCTTCGCCGAAAAGTAACACTATATTGCTAAATAAATTTTTATGTTTTATGAATATTTACTATATGTTCACTTCCCTTAACTCTTCGGTATATCTACCTTTTTATATTTTGATACCTCTTGGTGAAAATTCTGGTTCCACTACTTAATATAAGTACGACAATATTCTAGAGAGTCCGAGCAACATCGATCTCAATGACATCCAATTTGCAAACGTTTTCTTCTTAATTAAATGATCTATCTATTGTATGATGTAGATTATTGTTATAGATATATAAGAGCTGGCAAGAGGTTCTAGATTCAAATATTACCGTTACTAAGAAGTTTAAAATATTTTCACATGTTATCCATGAAAAATAATTAGATATACTTGAGAGGCGTGTTCAAATATAATATATTCAATTATTAAAAATGTACTCTCTCAGGCTACTTAAATATGTAGATGATGTGATCTCATTTAATCATGAATATTAGCACATAGTTATAGAAGTGATAAAGAATTGTTTTATATATATATATATGGTTGAAATTTTATACCGAAATGATAGGGGCAAAATTAATAATTTTTAACTCATTTATACCTAAATGATATGAAATCACTTTAGAGAAGTACTATCTAAAAGACATGTTTCTCCATGAAATGATCTCTAAAGAGCACTGTTAGTAATGTAACTGATCATTTTCTACTTGCCATTTGCTATTTTTTTTCTTCCTTTGGAGATGTTTTTTGTTATTCTTCCTTTTGGATTTGTCATTTGTGCTACAATAATGTGCATAATAAAGAACAATAATAATTGAATCAAAGAAAGAAAACTTTTCAAAGATTAATAATAATTGAATCAAAGAAAGAAAACTTTATTGTTGGACAGAGAAACTCTTTTAGCAAGCATATTTTGACTAAACTATATTAAGAAAATATGGAACCACCTCATAAAACTCTTTAATAAATTACCTAAAAGAATAAGTGTTGAAAATTAAGGACAATTGGATCTCTTTTCTTATTGTATGGAGTAGTTCTAAAATAGAGGACTGTGAAAATTAGTAATTACTTATACAAGTGCTTGACAAAAAGTGTGTTATGATTATGCATAAATTTGAGGCATAGGCAAAGTCAGTCCTCCCCTTAGAAGGAAATATGAAATCTTCCCTTTCTCTCCTGACAAAATAAAAGATACGCATTTGGTAATTGAGGGGCCGGAGACTATCTGATTTTTCCTCAACAACCCAAAATGAAGGAAGAAATGGGAATATATATGCACATAAAAGGCCTAGAGATGTGTCATGTGTGATGAAAGATTTAACTTATATACGGTAACAATATAATATAAATATTGTTTATATTATAAGTGTTTTATCTTCTTGTAGGAAGTTAGCTACTTTATTTTCCGATTTACTAATCCCAATTACTATGGAAAGTATATATTATTATTATTATTATCTTTTAAGAGACTTGACCATGTAAAGGTTCAGAATAATAAGGGCAGTGCAAAAAGAATTTTGCGTTCACGCGGTATTTAGGGAAGGGTCGCACCTCAAAAT
Organism: Nicotiana tabacum; assembly: GCF_000715075.1. Lineage (NCBI taxonomy): Eukaryota > Viridiplantae > Streptophyta > Magnoliopsida > Solanales > Solanaceae > Nicotiana > Nicotiana tabacum. Next base: position 6,946,402 of record NC_134095.1, on the reverse strand, counting down.
GGTGTGAGGTAGGCAGTCAGAAGCAGATGTAGTGTTCTACCGACGAGTTCGATTGATCTCATAACTTTCGACACAGTAAGAATTTGTATATAAATATTCATTAAAATTAAAAAAATACGTAGTAGATATGAATCTATAACTAGAAAAATATAATGAGTTCAATGCTAAAAACTTAAAAGTTGAACTCATAGAGTTTAAATCATGGATCCGCCCCTGTAGGCAGCCTACTCTTATACAAGAATAGTGGCTAATTTTATGGCTTGAATCGGTATCCTATAGGTGAGACCGAGATAATTTGACTATTGCTCCAAGACTACCTTCCTAAAGGTTCAGAATACTAAATATGAAATTTTTTGTGAACCTTTAAGCAGTGTGCATGTGATACGTAGCAGAGTATACTGTCTGCGCCGCAGGCACCAAATAGAAAGCAGAAAGAAAGATAAAGAGAGTGAGAGTGGAGAACGTACGGATGAAGAAAATGCTCAAAAAGCCATGCCCTTAAAACATTAACAGATCGTTCAGGCAACCCTCTTTGCGGCCTCCAAGCATCAGAATCCAACATTCCCATTTGGTGAAGTGCCTTTTGCTGCCTCAACTTTTGGTCAAGCATTTTCAACCTCGGCGTCTCTCCTTTAGTCAAACCACCACTTCCCGTCACATCTTTCTCCCCAAGATACTTACATGTCTGCTTCAGCTGAGCTACAATGGCATCTTTTATACACCTAAAATGCCGCGACATCGCCTTCTGTGCTAACGCCGTGTACGGCGCTGCTGCCCCATATCCGATCATTGAATCAAATGAGTTCACCATCGCCTGCATTTGCTCACAGTAACGCGTGTATCTTGCATCTACCTGTTAAGAATAATATTAGTACACCCAAAAAAATGTTTTTTAATTATATCAAACACATGGTGTGCAATTGTGCATAGATCTGAAAAAAGCCTAAATGATGGAATATGCGTAGCACGAAGCATCGTTGTGTTGCACTTTTCCAGCAAAAGATCAAAGCCGCGGCTTCACATTTGTTATAAAATTAATTTACTGACATCTTCTTAGTACTACAGGGAATTTAATGAACGTGGGGAGCAATTGATATTGTGTGGCTTGTTGTCGGATAGTGGATTATTTAAACAGATTTTTCAAGATTTTAGCAGTGTACTATTTCCTAAAATGACACTTTAACAAAGGTTAAGCATAATAGGAAACCATCATTGTAACAAAATTAAACACTGTTGGCCTCAATAATTCACGATTATATATATAAAAAAAGACCTCAATCTGGAAGAAAGAATCAAGAAATGGTCCCAAATGTAGCAGTTGATAAATCATTAGCTTCTTTTAATAACAAAATTTTTATTAAAGATTTTTCCTAATAGCTTCCTAAATACTAAACTACAACCTATAATGGGGGCATGTCGTTCGTTGCTCGACATGTACCCTTCCCTTATGGTAAATCGTGTTAAGTGACACGTAAAAAGTGCAACAATAATAATTAAAACGTAATTAGAGGTAAGGTGTAGTACAAATCCTATATTAATCTAATGTCATTAGGTAATCAGCTTTTGTCTATTTTTGAAAATGGACCCTTTAACAAGCTAGTTTTTGACGTTTTACTAACAAGAAAAAGAGAAAGGGATAAATTATAAAGAAGTTACATGCCTCATCTAGCATAGATAACAGCTTGATTTTTCTCCTTTGATATTCAGATCTTTCAGCAGCCGACAATGGAGGATGATCTTTTAAGGAACCACGATCTTCACTCTCTGTGTTGGAATTAGGGTTTTCATCTTCATATTTTTTGACCCTTTGGTTCTTGAAATTTCCCCTCCCAACACAGCAAAATTCTTCTAGTAATTCTTGAGCAGCTTTTACATATCGGGAATTTCTGAGAACATTTGTCATTCTAGGAGATGCTGCTGCATATCCAACATGAACTTGATGATTACTGTGTGGAGCAGTACGATGATCCATAATTACTCCTGAATGTAACAGTTGATGGTGGTTGTTGTTGTTATTAATCGCTCCGAATAATCCTTGATTATTGTTCAAGTAAATTCCTCCATTTCCAATCCTTAAATCCTCCAGTTTTGCAGCTGCTTCAAAATTCCTAGAAAGTGACAAAGATAGACCTTGACCATCTACTACCCTCCCAATTCTTGTAGAATTGTCTTCTCCACTACTACTTCCTGTCGAAAACATAATTATGGTATCAGAGCTGGCAGAAGTCTGAGTTAGAGTTTCACCATCACCCTTTATTAAAAAGAATTCTGAATCATGTGAGAGGCGTGTTGAATACCTGGAACCCATGTGAACTGAGATGGAGGTTCCACAGCTGTGGAATTAAGCAAGTGAAATCCTTGATGATGAAGAAGACTGTTAGTGTCTGCTGAGTTGGGAAGTAACATGTGAAGTGAAGACGATGAGCGAGGTGGAGATGACGCTTTAATATGAGAATTCATGAGTGGTAGCTGCATGAAAATTTCCGGTGTTTCAATTAGCCATAAAAGAGAAGAAAAAAACCTTCTACGGTAGTAAATAGAGTTGAAGTAATCCAGTGAGAGTCAAGGTCAAGGTTGATTGATAAGAATCCCATTAAAAATAATTGATCTAATTGCGCTTTCAGTCTCCAAATTTTTGACGATTACTGCTCCAATATTTGATGAGTACATAGTCTTATCTAATTAATGATTACCAGTTAATTACCTCAACTTCGTTTATTGATGGTGGAAGCAGCTGCTGCTGCTCCTTTTGTGGCCATTGCCGATAATTACTTGATTGGATCTGATCATCCAAAATGTCCGTGGCGGCTTTCCGCCACGCAGACGGGTAACTGATAATCTCCGTCAACATACCTCCGCCGTCATAAACCGCACCTGACGGCTCTTCTACTTGCTGTGGCGGTGGCGGAAGTGGCTCAAAGCCTTGTATTCTTAACATGTCCTCATGCTTCGTCGCAGATCTCTCATATACACTAGAGAAATTGTAAAATCCTTGTTGAAAACTTTGGGACATCGAATTTTCCTTTTGAGGAATTAAGTTCTCAAGGAAGGTATACTAAGCTTGTAACTTTTGCCTATGTATTAAAAGAATTATTTGAGTCCGTTCATATGGTTTTATCTCATCTATATATCAATAGATGAGCTTGTTTGAGAGTTGAGACCAGACCATTTCTTGTCTTGAAGCTGCTCAAGTTAAAAAAAGAAAAAGAAAAAGAGAGAATATTGTAAGATTTATCAGTACAAAAAAAGGTCAAAAAATAGAATGAAAATGAACCAAAAAACAAGCATAAACCGCTCAACAAATAACATATATGAGGAGTTGAAGGTATGTGAAAAAAATCCATTTGATTTGGTTGATAATAGATAAATTGAAGTAGAATAAATACCAGTAAAAGATACAAGGATGAGTAGACTTCAGCCTTGAATAGAATTCAAGAATTTTTTTTTCTATGTGCAAATCTTGTAAGGGTTTGATCTTTGTTGTTGGATATAGGAAACTCCTTTAATGGAAACTGAGTATTATTTCTCAATCAAATAAGAAACAAAGACAGAAGAAGAGAATGGGTCGCCTTCTCTCTTTCTCTTCACTATCACCTCCCTTCGCTTTCACCTAAACTTTTTTATATCTAAGATATATAATATAGTATAATATAATTACCAACTTATCATTTGTATATGTGCTTTTAAAGTATAAAAAATGTAAAAGAAACAAGTGGTAGTGAAAGTCACTGCTAATAAAGGTTGAAATTTTGTTATCCTATGAAAAGCACTACTTCCATAGTTCAAGGCTTTGTTATACCACTTCTTTTAATTGTTTTTACTAATATATATATCTTTCCTTTTTTTTTTCTATAATTAATGGGAAGTCTCCTTTATAAGGCACGCACACAAGGTAAGCATACATTAGTTTATTTTTATATGGTTTTTAACCTTACAAAAAGGGTTTAGTGATATAAACACCACTTTTGGTGACACAAGTTAAGCGTATCTTTATTTGTTTATTGTTTCCCTTTCTGAAAATTTAAATGGTTCTTCATTTTTTAAATCCTTCTTTCGTACACCATTGAGAGGTTGGTTCTTAATAATGATATGAAATTACAATTAATGATCTATGCGTTTAATTGAACTAATATCTACTACTTAATTGGGCAATATGCATTCCTCGTTAGAAATTCAATTTTTCTGGTGCGTCAACATGTTCTTTGTTTAATTTTCCTTAAAAACATTGTTAGGGCAGAGGAAAGGGTGGTAGGATATGAATATAGGGAGAAGAGAAGGGAAAGATTCATGGACTCAAATTTTACACCTCTAATATGCAAAAATAAATAATTCGAGTTACTATTGCATCCCTCTATAGTTAAGTGAAGAAATGATCTTCTATGACTAGTTACAATTTGATTATATAGAAGAAAATGTCTTTACAAAGATAGCCTGTATGTTTTATTCACTGATCTTGTGCGTTATACTTTACCGATCTCATGTGAAAAGGGTCATATAACTAAAGGAACATTAGTAATGGACCATAAAAATTGATCTTCCTGCTCTAAATTCCTATGCGGATTTCATTCTAAAACACTTTTAGTTTTTGTTCCTTTCCCATTTGTAAGGAGAAAAAGTGAAATTTCATTTTAGTTACATAAAACTGTCATTTTCAGAAATCAAATTCAAGCAAGTATATATAACTATATAATTAAGCAGGCAGCAAGCAAGCATAAAATGCAAACAATAGTGTAATTCTCCTTTACTCAGAGTGTAGGCTCTTTAGTGAAAAAGAATTTCGGCTTCCTTTTTTTTTAAAGGAAAAAGGAAAATAAACCACTATCCTAACTCCTAACATTATTATTCCAAGTAAGCAAGCTAGTTAATGTCATCAACAAGTCAATCATAGCCTGTTTACTACATTCTTAAAAGGCAAATTAAAGCACTTTCAAAAACCAGTAGTGAGCATAAAAGGGTGTGCACAAACACTAGTTGTCAAAGAGAGTAACAGCCACGTAACAGTAGTACAAGTGATATGTCGTGGTAGAGCGGTAGGTATTCTTTCATCTTTTATCAAAAGTCTCTTATTCGAGCCGTAAATATGAAGTCGTATTTATTATGTAACGCTTTACCCTCTAATATGGTGTTTCCCAACGTGAATCCAAACTTAGTCAAAGTTCAATACGGATATCAGAGATCGGGTGAAAAATAAAATAAAAGTAAGAGTGATAGTAGTAGTAATTTTCATACGAAAGGGACCACTCTTTTGGTGTCGGAGAATGCCATGAGGTGTTCTTTCCGACTGATCAGATGAAGCTACAACTGTTGCCTCTCTCTGATCTAAATTATTATGAGCCTCTTTGTGGGGGACTACTTTTATTTCTTAATTTTTTTATTTCTTGAAAAAAGTTGTGTAGATGGTGACATCCACCATCATCTTATCGTGCCCCAAGTTTTAGAATTTAATTTGATAGGAAGTAGTTCTATGTTTGTCTTAACATATACTACTGTAATAATTTTCATAGGGTTAGCCGATCATTACAGCTTGTTTGGATGGTTGTTACGCATTGTATCGTATCGTATTGTTACTTTAAATACAATGTTTGTTTTGATTGTTACTTAAATTTTATTATATCGTATCGTTAAATTCGTCGTTACATAACGACGAAATGTGCCACTTTATGTGACGACCGATTTGGTATGGTTGCGTCGTTACCTTGTCTTTTTCTCTCAATCTCACCCTTTATTATTATTAAATTATTTTATTTTATCATTTACCATATCTTTTTATATAGTAATTTTACTTTGCACCATAATTTTACTTTATAATATTGCAAGTTTATTCTTCATAATACTGGTACGTGATATCATAAAACGATGGCAAACGACACAATCTATCCAAACATTGTATTTATTAAACGATACAATACGATACGATACATTATGAAACAATGCGTAACAACCATCCAAACAAGCTGTTAGGGAAAAAAAGTACTACTACTTTTTTTAACCAACGAAAATATCATGAAATTCGTGGATTATTATCTCACCACACGTGATATCGGCCAATGGAAAAAGAAATTTTATAAAAGCCTTAAAAAATTGTCACTCGTCAAGGAAAAGAAAAAAAGAAGACTTAGGTCACTCAATGAATCTGTCAAACGTTACTTTCTCTGGTCGAAATTAGTATTAAACCCTAATATATGCAACTTCACTCTATCTATCCCACCTAATGCTCTCATCTCCTTTATTTTCTTATTAATCTGATAGTATTTCTGATCCGACGCATTTAAAGATTTTAGTAATTTGTTTCCCTTAATTTGGAGAGCAAATTCAAAATTTAAATTTGACGATTTCGACTTTCAAGAGTTTTAGAACTGAATATATTTTGCTTTTGAAAATTATGAGTTTAGATTTAATATTTTTTAAAAAATTTATTAATTTATAATTCGTAAGATTCAATATAGTTGAACCCGATGTTGAATGGTTTGATCCGCCCTGATCTTTAGCCATGGTCTCCTGAGACAGCCACACATAATAGTGATCAAAATATACTCCATATTATAAACGTTTACTAACTTTTGGAGCAACAATTCATTCATTAAATGAATTTATTTATTTTAGTGAAACACTATATACATGTTTTAAGAAATGTGATTTGGTTTAAATCATATGTGAATTTATAGATTTCCCTTTCAAAGAAGCTGCAGTTGGTTCATTTTCTGATTAAGTCCCAGGATTCATTTTTCCCTATGTAAACATCCTTTTACGCACATATTGCCAAAAAGACAACAAATATAAACAAAGAAACCCACTGTTGGGATTAAGCAGTTGAAATTTTCTGTGTCCTTAACACACTCGAGTCAGCACATAATTAAAAAAATATCCAATACAAGGCAAAATCTAGGCATTTTATAATTGAACAACTTGTCTCAGTAACCATTGGTTTGGCAACCACGAGAGAGTTGGTAAAGGGGGTCCATTTGGATTTTCATTTCTCTACTTCGTGTAATTATATGATTGGATTCTTTTATTGCATTCTTTTAATGACAATTTAACTCACAACAACATTCTCATGTCATGTCTTATATTTTATGTTTAAAATAATTGAAATTCAATACTTTAAAAAGCATACCAGCTTGTCATGAGAGTTCGATTTCATCAGTCTAGGAATAATTATTTACGAATAACCAGTTACTCGTGTTTTAGAACTAGTAAGTTAGGTAACGAAATGAGCAATAATGCAAAGATTTTATTTGATAAATCAAGGAAAAAACTATGTTAAAATGTAACATTAAAATGATTTCAATTCAAGGCAAGATTGAATTCTTATAAATATTGCAACTGTTGAAAATATTATTAAATAATAATAATAATAATAATAATAATAATAATAATAATAATAATAATAACAATTTAAATGTTTAGATGAAATTATTATACATTCTACATTTAGGAGCAATAATAAAATTATCCTCGTGTGACCTATAGGTCACGAGTTCGAGTCGCCGAAACAACCACTAATGTTTGCATTAGGGTAGACTATCTACATTACACCACTTGAGGTGTGGTTCTTCCCGGACCCTACGTGAATATGAGATACTTAAGCTCCACCCTACTCACTCTTTGCCCTAGATGAAATAAAAGTTAATATGGTGTTTGATGTTTTATACCTCAATACCACACAAGAGGGAGGGTGATTTGTGTGGTGTCCAATATTTCGCGTGCACAGATTATAGAAGGACTTGGTTCTTCTATGTGTTCCTTGTACTATTGTTGCGGAATAATAAATGCAGAGAGTAAAGAACACAAGGATTTTTATGTGGAAAATACCTGGCTCAAAAAGTGAAAAAACCACGACCTACTACCCAGTAGAATTTTCTCCAAATACTTCACCACAACTCTGAGCCAACAACAAAGTTTACAAACTCTTGCAAACCTAAGGATTGACTCTAACCCTTGTAGCAACTAGCCATAAGTTGTTACGACTTCTTCAAGTTAACTCTAACTTGAATAATACAACTCGAGTTTACAACCTCTTGCAAACTTAAGGATTAACTTTAACCCTTATAGCAACACGTCATATGCTGTTGCGACTACTTCAAGTTAACTCTAACTTGAAAGATACAACTCAAATACCTAGTACAATTTGCTTCTTAGAAAGCTGAAAGGTACAACTCAAAACGCCTACTATATTTTGAACTAGAAATAAAGAAAGACTCATGAAACTCTTTATGGAGCTGGTTCTTCAATCTGGTTCGTGTAACTTCAGGATCACACTCTTAAATCTCGCCGGAACTGCTCACAAAATGCCTTGCTATTTTGCTCAGTTCGTGCTTAACTTCAGTATGTGTGCATCACCTCTAAAAGAGAACATAACTGATATATATAGAGTTAGTAAATAAAGATTAACTAGAGTTCTAATGCTTTGCTCTTCCTTAGTGGAAGAATTCTAATCAACTTCAACTTCTAACTCTTCCATTATCTTGGATAGAGTTCTCTTAAAGTAAGGAGTCCTGCTCCTTATCAAATATGCAACCTTTTCGTTCAGGGAATATTAGATATAACCACTTATACTTATCCCTTTCACGTGCAAGCCTTTTGCTTGATTCTGTCTGTCACTGGTATACACTGTCCATGGACCTGGTTCATGTATGTGTTCTTTTGTCAATTATTAAAACCAACTTCACTTGGGCTAACAAATTTCCCCTTTTTGATGATAACAAACTCTGTGCTTTTCATAAGCATAGGCCCTGTTTCAACTCAGCTCAATATCAATGCAAAGTTAGAATATTTTTCCTTTTTAAAGTCACTAATCATCAAGGACCAGGTTCATTAGGTTATAAACATCACAGTCCAGAGTAAAAGCACAACCTAATTCCCCCTTTTAGCATCATCGAATAGTTGCATAATATGTGAGATAACCAGATTTTAATAGAAATTACTCATGGCCACTGGGGCTACTTCAAATGCAATCATGGATTTAAGCATCATCTATCAATCTAAGGATATTAGCCATCTAAGAAATATCAACAAACAGTTAGAGCAAAAGGTAGTAATTTTCATTGATTGATAAGATACTACCACAAAGCATAAAAAGAAATAAGAACACTAGATCATGAGCAAAAGAACAAAAAAAAATTCCCGAACTGGGTCACTGGTTGATCTACGCTAGGCTAGGAGGCTTAAGGCTGGGAAGGACCATGTTCTTGATTTTTGGCTTGGATCAGTTTCAGCATATCCTGAAGAATGTTATCATTCTTCTCCTTCTCTTTTGCCAGCTCAGCTCGGAGAGCATCTCTCTCAATATCTACTTCAGCCAACCTCTTCTTCAGCCTATCAATCTCAGCATCCTTACCCCACTTTCTTCCACCAAAGCTCACACTTTGCTGTTTACTGGTACCTTATTGGATGAACCAGTTTCTTTAGGAGTGGTTTGAACTTCATAGTCACAAGCAGTTAAAGTGTTTGTCCCAAATTGATCCTTGCTTGTACCAACTTCCCATTTCTTGATGGGTACCTTGAAATGTGTAAGTACAACCATGAGAATAAAACCATAGGGTATGGCATGAGTCTTGGTGCCATTTAGAACCCTGTCAAGAAGATGGATCATAAATCCAGGCCAATTGATTTGCCTCCCACTGTCCAAACATTCCATAAAGACTAGGTTCATGAATGTAGCAATGTGCCTCCTTTCCCGCCTTGGCATCACACATTTATTAACAAATTCGAACAACATTTTTTGGGGTGGCTTCATCTCACTTTTGTAAATAGCCTTGGGCTCAAGTCCCTCTTCATTTTCACCAAACTTCCTAGTAATGGCAAGGGCAGTAGGGAGATTCTCTAGATTTGTCCATTTAAGCTTCTTATAATCACTGTACTCTTCAGCAGGTATACCTAAGATTTCTCCCAGTTCTTTATCATCAAAAGTCACTGTCACCCCCTTGACCACACTGGTGACCCTACCATCTTTGATATCACAGTTAGCCATGAACTCCACAATCTCAGTTCTGGCCAGCCTTCCATCCATCTAGACCATGTCCTTCCAACCTTGCAACTGTAACTTCTCCAGCAGCAGTACCATTCTTTCCTCTTCCAAGTCCCTAAGGAGTATGCCTTTCAAGATAGTTCTCTTTCTAAATCTAACCATCCTGTCCTTCTCAGCATCAGAATCATCTTCTTCTTCCTCTCCACTCCATTCTTCTTCCTTCACAATTTTCATTTTTCTTGATTTCACAGCACACTTGGTTGTTTTAGCCAAAGTGGATGGTTCAACGGTCTTTGACTTTGAAACAGACTTCTTTGTGGAAGCCTTGGATTTCTTTAGTTTAGGAGTCAGAACCTCCACTTCTTCTATCTAATCTTCATCTCGAAGGACCAGGTCCATCTCATCAATATCAACAGCCTCAACAGGCTCACTCATCTTCTTCTTTCCCTTAGCAACTGCTTTTCTTCTACTTTCTTTTAAGGCTTTTTCCAGTTCTGCCTCATTCTGCTTTTTCTGGATTCGTGTGGCTCTACCTCTTGTGGGAGGTATTTTAACAGTAACAGAAGGGGCAGCCTTCCTTTTCTTGTTTGCCCTAGCAGTGCCAGGGGTTTTAGCCTTTGAACTTCCTTTCTTTTTTGGGTTATAACTCCCAGTCACTCTTTTCAGTAGATCTGCGAGGGTTTCCTGTTCGGATGGAAGAGGTTCATCTATATTTTCCCCATGTTGAACCAACCCTTCAGCAGCTTCACCAGACCCGTTTCCCCCTATTTTCCTCATACTCTCCTCTATTCCAGCAGATTCCTCTCCCTAAACAAACATTGCCCCTGTTTCTTTGGTTAGACTAATAGAAGTGGATGAAGAATCAACCACTCTTTTACCCTTTCCCCTCACAGTACTTCGAGTACCCTCTTTTTTTTTCTCTTCTTATTTTTACCACCCACCTTTCTAGACTCAGTAGTTTCAACACCTGCCATATATCTTACTAGAACAAACCTATTCTCCAAATTCGTAGCAACCTCAGAAATAGTTTTAGAATTAACTTTGGGGCCAGGCATTACCTGTTCAGACTCAGAAGAAACCGTTTCTTCCCCATCAGTTGCAGACTTGAATGACTCGTCAGATTTCTGGAGTTCTTCTTCCCTACTTGCTTTCAATTTTTCATTTATTTCTTGATTTGCTCCCTACCAGAAATAACCTTGCGAGCCAGCATTTTTACCCTTCATTTCTTAGAGATGGGAGTAGTTGAAGGTGTATCAGACGGTGTAGGTGAGGTTTCTTTGGGTGGTAATAAGGGATTCTCAGAGGTGTTTGCCATTTCTGTTCTTGGGAGAAAGAAAAGAAGGTTTGTGTGTCTTTGGAAGATGAGAGAAGTTGGAGAAAATTTTGACGGCTTGAAGATTTAGAAGTAAAGAAACAAGCAAAGCCTAATAAATATAAAGTGGAGGAGTTCAATTGAGTGACGACAGCCTTTTCAGAGGTCTAATCAAACTGCATTTCTGTTTTGAAAAGACGTTGGAGAGGTTCCCTAGGATCTAGGCACTTAATGCGGTTTGGACTCCTCTTTTAAATGAAACTGGTCCATTTTTGTAACGGATAAGTACAATGGGGTTTGGGATTGAATGGAACTCTTCTCTTAATCATGATCCAAATATAATTATTTTAAACTATGCAGAATGGAGAATATGTACCAAATAATCTTGATGAACCAGGTTCTTCACTGAAAAATCTCTTGTGTAAGTCTGAATTTTCCAAAAAAATAAAGATAATATCATTAGAGATTAATGAGTCATATTAGCACATGGCACAAGAGTACACTTATGAAAGTATGAGACTGAGCAAAATCTAATCTAGTTATGTACACAAATTCATAATTTTCTAACCAACTTTTGAGTTAGAACTGGTTTCTTTTAGGTGATCTTAATCATCCCTAATTCTAACCTATTCATTTCAAAGTTATCTCTATTTAGAGATTTTGTGAAGATGTTAGTTATTTGCTTGTCAGTAGCACAAAATTCCACAGTGATCAAGCCCTTCTCATAGTTGTCCCTCAAAAAATGATGCCTAACATCTATGTGCTTTGTTCTCTTATGATGTACCGTGTTCTTGGTCATACTAATGGCATTAGTGTTATCACAGAATATAGGGATACAACTTACATCAATTCCAAAGTCCATTAATTGTTGTTTTATCCACAATAATTGAGCACAACATGAGGCAGCAACAAATGCTCAACTTTAGCAGTAGATAGGGCGATAAAATTTTGCTTTTTGGTAGCTCAAGACACAAGACATGAGTCAAGAAAGTGTGTCATACATGAGGTTCTCTTTCTATCCATAAGAAAACCTTCATAATCAGCATCAACATATCCCACTAAGTTGAAATTACTGCCTTTTGGATACTATAGCTAGAGATTAGTGGTGCCTTTTAGGTATCTCAAGATCCTCTTGACAGCAGTCAAGTGAGACTTCTTTGGATTGGCCTGAAATTTAGCACAAAGACCTACACTAAAATAATGTCAGGTTTACTAGCCGTGAGATATATCAAAAAGCTAGTCATGCCCCTATACATCTTCTGATGAACCAGGTTCATCCATATTTAATTTTGTGGATGTTGTTATAGGAGTGTCATTTTCTTTGGATGTTCCTTTCCCGTTTTGTTGTTGAGGAATATGTTCATGGACAGGTTCCCTCGAGGTTTGAAGATCAATTCTTCTCTGTTCAGTTGCCCCTGTCAGGTTGCACTGGGTAGAAGGACCTATTCCATCACCTATTCCTTCATCTGGTGCAACTTCAGTTTGGGCTATGGTTTCATTTGAGTTTCTTACTAGCCCAATTGTTTCATCATCCTGTTCCTTCCTCTTAGAAAGAATATTAGTTTCATAAAAAATCATATGTCCACTTTTTTCTACACGCATAGTTTTTTTGTTATAAATCTTATAAGCTTTGCTATGTGAAGAATATCCCAAAAATACTCCCTCATCACTTTTGGGATCAAACTTACCTAGGGAGTCTTTAACATTATTGTGCACAAAGCACTTGCACTCTAATGCCCTAAGGTAGGATATATTTGGCTTTCTCCCTTTAAGTAACTCATAGAGAGTCTTCTTAACAAGAAGTCTAGTCATGCAACTATTTATGATGTAACATGCAGTGTTCACAGCTTCTGTCGAGAAGCTATGAGGCAATTTACTAGTAAGTAGCATAGTCCTATCTATTTCCTCTAATGTCCTATTTTTCTTTCAACTACTCCATTTTGATGTGAAGTCCTAGGGGTAGAAAAGTTAAGACCTATGCCATGCTCATCACACAATTCAGCAAATTTAACATTCTCAAATTCAGTACCATAATCAGACCTAATTGATGCAAGTTGATTACCTATTTGTTTCTGACTTTTTTTAACAAATGAAGTGAACATGTCAAATGCTTCATCTCTAGATGTTAAAAACAGTGTCCAAGTAAACCTAGAGTAATAATCAACAAGAATCATAACATATCTCTTACCACTTCTGGTCAGAGTTCTCATTGGTCCACAAAGATCTAAATGGACCAATTCCATTGTTCTAGTGGTGCTTACCATTTTCTTGCTTTTGAAAGATCTTACCTACTTTCCCCTTGCACAAGCCTCACAAACTTTATCTTCCTCGAATTTAATGTTCAGTAGCCCTATTACCAAGTCCTTGAAGACTAGTTTGTTGAGTTGACTTAGACTAGCATGTCCAAGTTTCTTATTCCAAAGGAGGGGATCACTGTCCAGGACACTCAAGCAAGTGAGTTCATTATCGGAAAGCGTGGACAGATCTACTACATATATATTGTTCCCCTTTTTTCCCTGCAAGACTTTCTGACTCCAATGATTTTACCTTGCTTTCCCTTTTCAAAGGAGACATTACCTCCCTTAAAGGCCACAAGTGAAAGGAACCCAAACTAGTTTGGGTCCCTTTCTATAGGCAAAAGGATAAATCAAATTCTTTTTAACCCAATTTGGCAGCCTATTTTTCCCTAGAACAAAAGTTGTATTCTTTTGATCTGCCTTTTCTTATGTAGTGCATTCACTCTTGTAGTGACCAGTGTTTCCATAGTGTGTGCAAATCTTATTCTCAGGGAATGTTAGGTACTTATTTTTGTGATCTCATTTAGGTACAGAGTAACCAAAGCTAAGTCCCTTTCTGTTGCTACTATGGTGTTCTTGTAGCTATGAAAGTGCATCAGAGGACCTATTCCATTTATATATTCTATCTAACTTATGGTTAACCTTAGTCAAGTCCTCCTTCAGGGTTCTTACCAGTCATCCCTTTTATAAACCTCATCTTTTACCTTTCCTAGATCCTTTTCTAGTCAGAGTTGTGTGTCAATAGCTATTTCTTTACCTGTTCCTAACTTTAATTTCAGATTTTCAGATCTAAGTTCTAAGACAAATATATCAAGTGCATGAACCTGGTTCTTCAAAGCAGTATTTTCTTTTTCAGTTTTACAAATGTTCATTTCCATATTTTTGCATTTTGCTTTTAAAAAGTTACACTATTTTGACAACTGTTCTTTTTCAGAACTTATTTTCTTAGATTCATCAATAAAAGTTAGCAACAATTTTGATAGTCTATCTTTGAAAGGAGTTTAATTTTATGCTTAAGGTCCAAAAAACTTATCTCATATTCTTCATCAGGTTCATTTTTAGATTCTTGAATTGCTATGAGAGATCGTTCAGCATTATCATCAGTGTCCTCATCTAAACTATCTTTCCAAGTAGCAACCATTGCTTTGGATGACCTTTTGTTGTAGTTCTTCTTGTCATGAACCTGTTCCTTCTTTATGTTCCTTCTTTCAGATTTTTCCTTTTTCCACTCGACTTTCAACATAGGACAGTTCTTGATCATGTAGTTTTTTTTACCACATTTGAAGTATCCATCAGTCATCTGCAAGTGATCTCTTCGTCTCTTCTTCCACAAGAAATAATAGTGATTATTGAATAGTGGTGGCCTAGTGGTGGATTGCTCTTCACAGTTTTAGGTAGTGCACTCATCTTGATTTTTTCCTAAGGTGTTAGCCTTTTCAAGAATAACTCGCTCTGATACCAATTGATATTTTATACTTCAATACCACATAAGAGCGGGGGATGATTTGTGTGGTGTTTAATTTTTCGCGTGCACAGATTATAGGATGACCTGGTTCTTCTATGTGTTTCTTATACTACTGTTGCAGAATAATAAATGCAGAAAATAAAGAACACAAGGATTTTTACGTGGAAAACATTCGGCTCAAAAGGTGAAAATATCACGACCTACTACCCATTAGATTTTCTCCAAACACTTTACTACAACTCTGAGCCAATAACAAAGTTTACAAACTCTTGCAAACCTAATGATTAACTCTAACCCTTATAGCAACCAGCCATAGGATGTTGCGACTTCTTCAAGTTAACTCTAACTTGAACAATACAACTAGAGTTTACAACCTCTTGCAAACCTAAGGATTAACTATAACTCTCA
The DNA here is from genome assembly GCF_000715075.1 of Nicotiana tabacum. NCBI lineage: Eukaryota > Viridiplantae > Streptophyta > Magnoliopsida > Solanales > Solanaceae > Nicotiana > Nicotiana tabacum. The sequence goes on along the minus strand of NC_134095.1, from coordinate 6,930,953 downwards.
TAGCAACATGTCACAGGCTGTTGCGACTACTTCAAGTTAACTCTAACTTGAAAGATACAATTCAAGTACCTAGTACAATTTGCTTCTTAGAAAGATGAAAGGTACAACTCAAAACGCCTACCACACTTTGAACTAGAAATAAAGAAAGATACATGAAACTCTTTATGGAGCCGGTTCTTCAATCTGGTTCGTGTAGCTTCAGGATCGCACTCTTAAATCTCGCAGGAATTGCTTACAAAATCCCTTGATATTTTGCTCTCAATTCGTGCTTAACTTCAGTGTGTGTGCATCACCTGTAAAAGAGAACATAACTGATATATATAGAGTTAGTAAATAAAGATTAACTAGAATTCTAATGTTTTACTCTTCCTTGGTGGAGGAGTTCTAGTCAATTTCAACTTCTAACTCTTCCCTTATCTTGGATAGAGTTCTCTTCAAGTAAGGAGCCTCTCTCCTTATCAAATATGCAACCTTTTCGTTTAGGGAATATCAGAATCACTTATACTTATCCCTTTCACATGCAATCCTTTTGCTTGATTCTGTCCGTCACTTGTGTACACTATCTACGAATCTGGTTCATGTATGTGTTCCTTTGTCAATCATCAAAACCAACTTCACTTGGGCCAATTGTATTATAGCAGGTAAAGATAAAAAAATGGGTCAAGTCAGACGTGTTGATAATATAATTAATAAATCACACAATTCAACCTAAATAACATTTAAATCCAATTATACTAAAAACAAATTAAAGGTTAGCTAAGCATCATCGTCAAGAACGTTACATGTCACTGAAAACTCTCTCTATGACAAGTCATCATATCCCTCATAAATAACTAGAAGATACAAAATATATATTGGGATGGATTCCAATTTAAAATTGAAAGAAGGTTTATTTATTGCAGGGACCTATCAGAAATAACCCTGTCAAGCATTGAAAGTTTGAAACAATAAAATATGAGAAATTAAAAATTAAAAATACTTGTAAAGGCATTTGGAATAAATGGAGGACCACATAATGACAAAAACCTAAGTCAGGCAATCGCATGAAAAAGTTAAAAATGAACAAATTGTTTCTTTTCTGTTTGATATTAAATGATAACCCCATATAAGATGTAGCTTAGCAGTAAATATGACATGTCTATTGAACTGTCTATATTATTATTTGGGCCTACCATTTTTCGTATAATTGCACAACCCATCTCCCCAAATTCTCCCCCCCCCCCCCCCCCCCCCCAAACCCAAAAAAAAATTATTTGCACCGTATGGCTTTTTCTTTTATCACTTTTTCAATTATTAACTCAGTAACTAAGTTTTGCCCTTCAAAATAATTGTAGTAAATAATTAGTTTTTGCAGGATAAATTACTCAACTAAGTGGGCATTTGGGCATAAGAATCGTAAAATTTTGGAAAAAAAAGTGAAAAAAATTCAAGTGAAAATAGTGTTTGAAAATTAAGGTTGTGTTTTTGGACATGAGTATAATTTTGGATTGTTTTTGAATTTTTGTGAGTGATTTGAGTGACAATTTTGAAAAATAACTTTTTTGGAGTTTTCTTAAATTTTCAAAAAAAATCAAAATTCATGTGAGAAATTAAAAAATTTATGGCCAAAACACTTATTTCAAGAAAAAAAAAAGAGAAAAAATTTTCATGGCCAAACGGGCTCTAAATTATCGGGGACAAAAAATAAATAGTGATCTTAAAAAGACTATTTGTGCCACAAACAGTCATTCTTAGTGCTGATATTTAGAGACTAGCCAATACTTATTTTGTTCTGATAATTTAAACTAAAAATCTTAATTTCAGAATAATTTAGGATATTTTTATCCCAAAAGTTGAATCAAAATTCAGGATAAATTAACTAATTTTTAAATAACAACCCTTTTAGAGTGACCACCTAGTGTCATTTATACCTATTCTTACCACCACCGCCACCACTCTACTCTATGGGCCCACTATTGGGCTACGGGCCCTAAGTAAAGCCTGGCTTATTTAAATGTATGGGCAAATGGAATAGGGGGATTTAATACTTATGATTGCTCAACGATGGAAATGAAGGCCACTCCCACTTGCAATCTTAAATTTTATAAGCTTTTTTTTTTTTTTTTTTTTTTTTGTTATTTTAAAGTTTCAGTACGTTGCTTTCTGTGAGAGGGAAAAAACCACAAAAGAATGAGTACAAAAAGCTGAAGTGGAAAGATGATTTCCCCCCTTCTCTTCTCTTTTCTCCTTCGCTTTTTTACTAAATTCCTTTTCTTTCCTTTTGTTTTTGCTCTAATGGCAAACAGCATCAAAACCTTCATTTATTTAATGGTCACCATTAATATATACTTGTTCGTCATATCTTTATATCTTTTTGTACGGAAATAACGTTGTAATATCATGTGTGTCCTTCATGGTCTTTAATTATAAGTCAATAATGCTCATTAATATTTTTTCTCAAAATAAGAGAAATTTAAACCTAATCTTATCTAATCAATTAATTTCCTATACACTATTGGCGGAGATAACTTATTAGGTGCGGACTCGGTCAAACTTAATTATTTTTGCGTGAATACTGTATTTGCACTAGGAAATTCATTAAATATATATATATAAAAATTAGTTGCGAATACAACATGAGCTATGAGTTCCGTGACAAATTCAGAAGACATGAACTTCAAATTCTGGCTTCGCGTCTACTACACACCTATATTACACCACAATGACATGTTATTATGTTGAATATCATTATGTTACAAATAGAATAATCATACGAAAGTATAAGAAAATTATTAAATTATAGTGGTGCTGTCAAGTTTTGTATGGCCAATTTAATATTGTTGCATAGGTATAGATGTGAGTTATTACGTCGTATACTAGCTAAAAAGGGAAGTGCAGTTTATACGAATAGAGCTTATTCACTTAATTCTAAGTTCAAGTTATCATAAAATAGTTGCCTGGTCCTCTTACTTCTGAAATAAACCATTCAACTGCATCTTAAATATTCTTTTTACTTTTTCTTCACATAGTTATAGGTTAATAAAGAAAGAATTTTTTTTCTTCTCTGGCTAACATGTGAAGTTCAATATGCTAGAGTTGCCAGAAACTTATTGGATTCGACTCATTCATGTTGTGATTTCTTAATCCTTGTATTGTTGAATAATTGCTTTACTCATATTTGCGTTTGTTTTTTTATTTAAAAAATCATTTAAACTAATCTGATTCTATCAAGAATAAAGTTTGCCCAGTCATTCTATTGAAGTTGTTTTGATAAACAGGGGTTTATGAAATTTAATTGACAAAAGAGAATTGTCCAAATTTAACATAGGAATTTTTACATTCCTATGCCACGTAGGAAACTTTATTACCCTCAATATTTTAGGTTTGACTTAATTACACTTAGTATACCAAATTACCAATTCTATACCATAATTAATTAAGAGTATAATTAATTGTACATTTTTTACTCCTTAATTAAATAAATCTGCATGTTTCTCTCTCCTAACCCCTCAGTCCCACCCACGTTTTACCCATACCCACGTTCTTTTTACCATTTTCCATCTTCTGAAACCAAATTCTTCCTCTAAATTCGCAGAAAATTGAACAAACACTTCAACAAAGTTGGTTCCCCATTTTACTCCAGTTGAAGTTCATCAATGAAGAACAACAAAGTTCATCAAAATTGAAGTCAAATCTTCAAATTTTATACACACATTTACCTTCAGCTTCAAATTTTCTCAATGAAGAAGAACAAACATTCAAAGAGACAAGAGAGCAGCAATTCCATCATTGACTGCCATTAAAAAGTTTTGAAGCTTTGAATTCAAATTTGGGTTTTCAAAAATCATTATTTGTTTTGATTGGGTGTTGTTGTAAATAACTGGAAATATGTTTTGGAGTTTATATCTCAATTTTGAGGGGTTTTGGTGAAGATTTAGACTTGGTTTTGGCTGAATTTCAGATTGAAACTCGAAGAAAAAGAAGAAGAAGAAGAAGAAGAAGAAGAAGAAGAAGAAGAAGAAGAAGAAGAAGAAGAAGAAGAAGAAGAAGAAGAAGAAGAAGAAGAAGAATTGCAGCAATTGTAGATAAATTGTAGATAAATTGTAGACTGTTTTTTGCAGAAGATTTGTAGAAGTTTTAGTCGTTTTTGATTTGTGAAAACAGAAAACAAAGCATCTACAGTCAGAATACAAATATTCTACAATTTATCTACAAAATATCTACAAACTGGGTACATTGAATTTTTATATCCCAATTCTCATCCAATTGTAGCATAATTGTGATTTTTGATATAATTGCGTTTTTTCAGAAGATTTGTAGGAGTTTTAGCCGTTTTTTATTTTTGAAAACAAAAAATAAAGCATATACAATCAGAATTCAAATAATCTACCATTTATCTAAAATTTCTGCAATATGTCTTCTTCTTCTTCTTCTTCTTCTTCTTCTTCTTCTTCTTCTTCTTCTTCTTCGAGTTTCAATCTGAAATTTAGTCAAAACCAAGTCTAATCTTCACCAAAACCCCTCAAAATTGAGATATAAACTCCAAACCATATTCCCGATTATTTTCAACAACACCCAATCCAAACAAATAATGATTTTTGAAAACCCAAATTTGATTCAAAGCTTTCAAGCTTTTTAATGGCTATCAATGGTGGAAAATATCTGGAAGAATATTTACTTCCATAATTGTAGCGCGCCTAAATAGAAATATCTGGAAGAATATGATTTGATCTGATTTACGCCAAATCTTTTTAGAATATTCTGTTCCTCAATTTTAGCTCGATAAATTAGGAATATTCAGCTACTATTAATTAATATTTAATGATTGGTATAATAATTGTAGAAAAAATATGGAAAGGGCGGGTAAATTAGAAACTATGCACATTTTTGGTAATAAGGTTTCATATATGATATAGGAAAGAAAAAATCTCTTTAACATAATGCATTTGGTGACAAGCTTAATTTTTGAGCCCATTCAAAAGTTTCACAACTATAACCCTTATTTTTTTCAGGCCAGCCCATATACAATGGACCTCAATAGATAAGCTATTGACAATATCATGGCCTTCTAGCCCAATAAAGACATGGAGTTGTTCTTGACACAGTCCACGAAGGGGCACTAGAAACACAATCTAATATTTTTTTTGGTAATTAAATTTCTTTATTTACCAAGTAAATATATACAAGCAAATCAAAACAACATATAGCACAGTTTGGACAAATGGCCCCAAACTTGCATCCTCGTCTCCTCTAATACTTCTATCCCTATCACTTTGCTATGTTATATACAGATTTAAGGGTAGAAATTCAACTCAGTCATCTTCTGCCGTAATTTAACACATGAGGTACTACGACAATGCACCTCCTGAATGATGTACCTAACTATACTCATCGTTGGTTTGCTCTTTCCTTGGAACATTCGCATATTCCTCTCTATCCATATAGCGTAGATAGTAGCTGCAAGTGTCATCCTGTAAATTTGTGCTTCAGCAGATTTCCCTTTCCCCTGTTTCTTTGCCCATTCTTTTCTATTTGCCATGCCATCGGTTGCCTCATCAAGCCTTGCCACTGCAGAATCTTCTTCCATATAGTAGTTGATACTATGTATTCAAAAAATAGATGTTCAATGGTCTCCGACATTGCTTTACAAAGCATACACCTTAAGTCCCCAATTTACATCCACTGTGCTAATCTGTCTCGCGGGAGCAGTCTGTTGTTCAGAGCCAGGTACAGTATGAAAATCCATCTAGGTGATCCTTGGTTATTGCATATGAGTCATTGTCGATGCCCCCTTTTCCTCTAACCGTGGGGTCAGAAATCGGGTATACGACATTGGGAGGACAACTCTATTCCATTTCGAGAATTGGGTTTAGAAGTTGAAGAGTCGCCACCTAATGATTATAGTGCATTAGGACACTTTAAGAAGGGTTTGAGATGAAGAAACCAGAGATTAGGATAAGGGCTAGAAATTATCCCGAGGGGAAGGTGTTAGGCACCCCTCAAGATCCACTAGTGTGGTTCCCGACCATGTTGCAATTGTGACTTTACAAGTAAACAATCAAAGCTCAAATAAGGATTCGCACATAAGATTGCGACCAAGTTGAATATTTTCAAAGATAAGTAGAGATGGCAGAAATTCATGAAAAAGATATTTGAACAGTTTTACAAGAAGAGATGAAACCAAGTAAAGGGAGAGGAGTCCTAAGTTTATAATTAATATGGATCACTTCAATGCAATACCCAGCGATCACTCCTCAGAAGAGGGGTCGCACGTGATATTAGCGCATCGGTCATCATATCCATATCTACACTTCCCACCCCGTTAAGGTATTTAAACGCAATCAGTCACGTTTACTTATTGCATGCTAGTACCCGTCCCAACCTATTAGTCCCGGGGTATCAGGACTTCTAATCCTAGAGGGGAAGGAAAGGGATATAGGCATATATGGGGTTCAAAGGTTAAAATTCTAATTGCGACATACAAAACAAGTAACAAATATAAGGATTAACAAAACAAATAGGTAAGGCTCACGTAAACCCCTTAATCAAACAAACACTTAGTTTAGCATGTCTTGGCACATACTGATTTGGTCTTTAAATTAAACTTAAACAGCGAACGGATTGGTTCAACCCATATGTTTAGATAGAAAGTCTGCATTAGGAAACTTGGATCCAATTGTTAGAAATTAAGGTATTTCAAGCGAGTGATTTAAAAGGTACTGGTTTCAGGAAAAAGTAGTCTAATGCAGAGGAGTTTTGAAAAGAAAGTATGGACTGCAGTGTCACACCTCCTTTCCGCACCCGAGGGGGCGCAAGGGAGTTTTTTCCAATTAATGGACAATCGAAACGGGATTGGTTTGTTTATTTCAGAGTCGTCACTTGGGAGATTTAGGGTGTCCCAAGTCACCAATTTTAATCCCGAATCGAGGAAAAGAATGACTCTATATTATAGTCTGCGTACCAGAAATCCGGATAAGGAATTCTGTTAACCCGGGAGAAAGTGTTAGGCATTCCCGAGTTCCGTGGTTCTAGCACGGTCGCTCAACTGTTATATTCGGCTTGATTATCTGATTTTATACAAATATGAACTTATGTGCAAAATTTAACTTTTAACTGCTTTTATCATTTTATTGTTATTTTTATCAAGAATTGCAACATCGTGGAAACACATCTCGAACCACGTTACAATCAATGTACCCGTGGTTAGAGCTACATTTCAACTCTGTTGGGATTGGGATTTGAGTCACATAACTGTGCACCCGAGTTTAGGAAGATAAATTATTAAAGGCGTGCCTAAAGCGACTAGCGTATCATTTACTTTGGGTAGAGCCGTGGAATTTTACTAGACGGTCCATCCCGAAGTCTAAATAATTTTAAAGCAAATATTTACTGAGGGCCCCGCTATTTTGTATTTTATTTGGAGAGGCTCATCTCATTCTTATTTTTTTGAAAGGGATTTGCAACGTCATGGAAATGTATCTCAAACCACGTCACAATCAATGTACCCGTGATTAGAGACACACTTCGACTCCGTTGAGATTTGGATTTGGGTCACATAAATGTGCACCCGAGTTTAAGAAAATTAAATTATTAAAGGCGCGCCTAAAGCGACTAGCGTATTATTATTTTTGGGTAAGGCCATGGAATTTCGCTAAACGGCCTGTCCCGAATTCTAAGTATTTTAATAGTCACGTTTGGAGGGCCCCGCAGCTTGTGCATTTTTGTGTGTCGAGGCTCGTCTCATTTTTATTTAAGGCAAGCCTAAAAACAACTATGATTATCTACTTTATTCGCCTCTAAAAAATCCTAATTTATTCACTAAGATCTTAAAGTCATTACAATCGGGTCACATAAAATATACCCCCGAATTTTAGGCATTGTAACCATGTCATGGGAACCGTACCCCTAGTCATGATGATGATTTGTATACATGCCTAAAGTAAGCTACGAATGTTCATAACGACCAAAATAATTAATAAAAATAACGATCAAGGCTCATTCGTTCATGAGAACTAACAGTTTCATAATTCATACACAAACTAAATTCACGCTACATCATTCAATCATAGAAATTTAGAGGCATGCTAAGGGAAAATCCCGAAACAGAGAATCAAAAGATGGAAATTTTTCGACTAAAGCAATATCACGTATTCATTCGAGATTCAAGTATCACTCCGGCTAAAAATGTAATCATGCAAGAACAGAACAAAGAGAGAATAAAATTGGACCTCAAACTTGCAATGTTTTCGTTTCTTTTCTTTTTTTTAAAATATGCTGAATAAAGCATTCAACACATAGTTCAACCATTAAAACCCAACTTAAACAAAATACAATCAATGACCAACATTAGGACCATAGTAGATTCCGAAACTCATGGAATCGTGTAATATATCTATGGATCAATAAAAGAGAGTGATAGGAACGGACCTTTCTTTGTCCTCAACATAACGGACCTCGACGAACAACGACGACCTCAACGGAAACGAAAACTCGAACCAAGATTGTTAACGACCTCGACGCTCACCTTCTCTATCTATGACCTTGACGGGCAGTGGGTTATTTGGGCGATGGAGGGAGCTGGTAACGAGCCCGTTTGATGGTAGTGTTTTCGTTTTGTTTTGTTTGTCGAAATGGAGACGTTGGCTTGGTGGGGGTGATGACGGGAGTTCAGACAGGAGGATGGTCGACTGGTGGTGGGTTGTTGACGACGGGGGGTGCGACGACAGCGAAAGCATGCAGAAACAGCTGCTCGGAAATGCAGCGAAGCTGAAAATGGTGGAGCAGCTCCGGTCGGGGTTGTCCGGTGGTGTTCAGGCGTTTGGGGGGGTGGTTTGCGACTGGTTTCTGTTTGGTTATAGTGGTTTCACGGTGGGGAAGATGATGGGTGGTGGACGCAGGTGGTTTCGGGGTATGGGTTTTCTGGTTTTGTTTGGTGGTCGTGAGGCAGCTGGTGGGTTGTTGACGGACGTGAGGAGTCTGGTCGGATTGGTTTGGGTGGTGGCGATGGAGGTTCCACGATGGGAGGTTGATGGGGAAGGTGTTTGGACAGTAGTTTTTTTTTAGGTTTTTTCTTCAAAAAACCAAGGAAGAAGATGAAGGAACAGTGTCCTTTTCTTTCAAAATCTGTTCGTTCCCAAAATTTCAAAAGTTCCCTCTGTCCGTTCCCCCTCTAGAAAAATGTCCAAGTCCGTGTCTTTGTATGGTTTTGCCCAGGGAAATGAGCCTCACGCATGGTGGGGTTCGAGACTTGTGTCCCCCACGCGTGGTGGGGTTCCCATGTGTCATGGACTCGGTTTATTATGGGCTAGGTCCGAAAATTAGGCCTAAAACCGGGTAGTTTGAACCCGAATATTATTCTTTTGCCCGGACCCGAGAAATAGGAACACGACGTTGCTCAACTGATTATGTAAGCAAAATAGCTACTAAAATAAGACTAATTATTTAAAACAAAACTATATTATTATTTTCTTAATATTTTTCGAGATTAAAATAGCTACAAAATATTAATAAAATTATTTTTGTAATTTTCGTTTTTTAATAAAGACAAAATATAAAGTAATATTTTTTGTATTTTTCCAAAATTAAAATGACTACAAAACATTAATAGAATTATATGTTTTTTTGTAATTTTTGAATTTATATAAAGTACCAAAATAAAGTACAATTTTTGTATTTTTTCAAGTTTATGAGAAATACATAAACTAAAATTTATATATGTATTTTTGTGAATTTTTCTTTTTGCAACGAAATAAAGTAAAATAGTTAAAATAACTATATTAGACCCAATTTCACATATTCACGCTAAAAATGTGAAAATTCTCGGGGAGGGCCAAAAATCAGGTGTCTACAGCTGCCCCTCTTTGACTGGAAACACGAAGAGTTTTCCGACAAAGAACGGCTAGACATGTTTTTGACCCGACCATTACTTGGACGGACTACACTAAGGAAAGGAAGGGGATGTGACCGAGCCCTGGTATCTGAGCTGCCTACATATCCTTGGTTATACAGGAATCAGGCCACGTGTAGTTCGAAAATGAGAGAGATGGTAAAGTGTACCGAGGTGAAGAGCCGATCGAGGTGCCGTTCCGTTGAGGTTCCGGTCCGTGGTCCTGTCATTACATCAAAAATGAAAACTGAAAAAGACTAACTAAGCCTATCAGCTGCTAGTTACAAGGATTCCTATCTTTAAGTCTTTCTGAAACTTGATCTTGAGTCTTGAATGGTGCTTCATACAGACTTTGGATTTGAACCTCGATACTTGCTAGTTGTAGGTGCTAGTTCTTGAGCAGACCGCATCTGTTCTCCACTTCCGTATTTTTCTCTTCTTCTTTTTTGTTTTTCTCTTTTCTTGTTCTTCTTCTTTTCTTTTTTCTTTTATGTTGTGTCCAGCTTTTGTTGACCATCTCAGAATGTTGACTCGCATTCTTGAGGCGACCTTCTGCTATTTATAACTTGGTTGAATGCTGGGGATTTTAGCTGTAGCCTTCTGCTTCCCAGTGCTGGGGATTTTTATTGTTTCCTGCTGGGGATACCTGTTGTAACCTTCTACCTTCCGGTGGGGTTACTGATTTCCAAAATCTACAGTATAAGACTAAAAGCATTCCTCTTGTTATAGAGGTGGGCGCCTGAAATATGAAATGTAAAGACTGAAAAGTATTCCTCTCGTTATACAGGTGGGCGCCTGGTAAGAAATGTAAGGACTGAAAAGTATTCCTCTCGTTATACAGGTGGGCGCCTGGTAAGAAATGTAAAGACTTAAATGTATGCCTCTGTTCTATGGGCGGGCTCCCCAACTTCAACACTTGAAATGAAAAGACTGAAATGTATTCCTCTCGTTATACAGGTGGGCGCCTGGAAAGAAATTTAAAGACTGAAAGTATTCCTCTCGTTATACAGGTGGGCGCCTAGTTTTAGGAAAAACTAAACATTGATAATCTTCAAGAAAACTAAAAATGACTCTTTTTTTTTCAAATTCAAACGTTTTTTTTATTATTATTATCTTAGGAGAAATATTCATCAGACTAAGATTTTGATCCTAGGAGAAGGTTCGTCAGACTAGGTCTCTATCTTAGGAGAAAAATTCATCAGACTAAGATTTTGATCCTAGGAGAAGGTTCGTCAGACTAGGTCTTTTTGTTTTTTGGTTATCTTAGGAGAAAGATTCATCAGACTAAGATTTTGATCCTAGGAGAAGGTTCGTCAGACTAGGTCTTTTTGTTTTTTGGTTATCTTAGGAGAAAGATTCATCAGACTAAGATTTTGATCCTAGGAGAAGGTTCGTCAGACTAGGTCTCTATCTTAGGAGAAAAATTCGTCAGACTAAGATTTTGATCCTAGGAGAAGGTTCATCAGACTAGGTCTTTTCTTTTTGGTATCTTAGGAGAAAGATTCATCAGACTAAGATTTTGATCCTAGGAGAAGGTTCATCAGACTAGGTCTCTATCTTAGGAGAAAAATTTGTCAGACTAAGATTTGGATCCTAGGAGAAGGTTCGTCAGACTAGGTCTCTATCTTAGGAGAAAAATTCGTCAGACTAAGATTTGGATCCTAGGAGAAGGTTCATCAGACTAGGTCTTGTTTTTTTTTGGTATCTTAGGATAAAGATTCATCAGACTAAGATTTTGATCCTAGGAGAAGGTTCGTCAGACTAGGTCTTTTTGTTTTTTGGTTATCTTAGGAGAAAGATTCATCAGACTAAGATTTTGATCCTAGGAGAAGGTTCGTCAGACTAGGTATCTATTTTTTTGGTATCTTAGGAGAAAGATTCGTCAGACTAAGATTTGGATCCTAGGAGAAGGTTCGTCAGACTAGGTCTCTATCTTAGGAGAAAAATTCGTCAGACTAAGATTTTGATCCTAGGAGAAGGTTCATCAGACTAGGTCTCTATTTTTTTGGTATCTTAGGAGAAAGATTCGTCAGACTAAGATTTGGATCCTAGGAGAAGGTTCGTCACACTAGGTCTCTATCTTAGGAGAAAAATTCATCGGACTAAGATTTTGATCCTAGGAGAAGGTTCATCAGACTAGGTCTTGTTTTTTTTGCATAACAACTTAGGAGGAAATGCATCTCCTATGGGTAAAACTTAAACCTAGGAGGAAATGCGTCTCCTACGGGTAAAGATAAACTTAGGAGGAAATGCATCTCCTATGGGTGAATCTAAAACAAACTTAGGAGGAAATGTGTCTCCTATGAGTAAAACTTAGGAGGAAATGCATCTCCTATGGGTAAAACTAGACTTAGGAGGAAATGCATCTCCTATGGGTGAATCTAAAACAAACTTAGGAGGAAATGCATCTCCTATGGGTAAAACTAGACTTAGGAGGAAATGCGTCTCCTATGGGTAAAACATAAACTTAGGAGGAAATGCGTCTCCTATGGGTAAAACATAAACTTAGGAGGAAATGCGTCTCCTATGGGTAAAAGTGAAACAAACTTAGGAGGAAATGCATCTCCTATGGGTAAAAACTTTAATGATTTCAAATTAGGAAGTGCGTCTCCTATTAATGACATATTCACTTAGGAAGTGCGTCTCCTATGCGTGAACCATTTCCTTCTTTTTTTTTTGAATTATTTACTTGCTTGTGTTGTCTTCCCTCGAAACTGTTGGGGATTATTTAGATGGGGATGACTTTTCCCCTTTTTCATTATATTCTTTTTTTTTATTTTTTATTATTACTCTTTTTTTTTTCATAGCTTCTTCATTCGAAGACTACCTCCCTTGAGAGTCGTTTTGCCTTTCCCCGAAAGGAACCGCTGAGGATACCGACTTTCCAACCTTGTGTTGGACTCCTCGCAACTGCTAGGGATAACACTGTTGGGGAATTATTTACTTACCTGTTGGGGGGTAAAATGTTATCAGCTGGGGGTACCTGACTTCCAGAAAATTTTCTAAATGGAAGGAAAATTTTCTGCCCCAGTTTGATAATATCCCTTGTGGCATGCGTTTCTGCATCAATGCCATTTCCTTTACCTGTTTCAAATCAAACAAAATTTGTTAGTTTAAAACATGGTGGTTGGCTGTGATATTCCTATTGGGATGACTTTCCCTTTCTCCTTCATTGCGCTGTGTTCCACGACTTGTTGGGGATGATATTATGTGCTGGGGATAATCCCTTCCAGCTGGGGATATCCCTCTTCTTTTGTGGCATAGCTTGGAAACTGGCATTTCCCCGACCTTTTAGTCCAGTATGGATTTCACCAAATCATGCTCACTGCTCTCCTTGCTTTGTTCACGGGCCTTGTCTTTGAGGTTTATAACCTTGGTTTTGGCAAGGATATCCCTCTTGATGCTCGTCAATCCTTTTGTCAATTCCATTTTGCTGGGGATATCTTTATTGACACTGGCCTCGCGCTTGTTCCTTGCTGACTATACCATTTGGATGTACTAATCAGATCTCATCTTGAAAAGCTGATGGCATATTTGAAGTCATTTCATACTTGTTCTGACCAGACAGACTCTATTGGGTAATTTTTCTATGAAAGGAGAAAGATAAAAGAAACAAAATAAAAGACAAAGGAAACGATGACTCTTTCACAAAAGAAACTATAAATAAAAATCTATCAAACGCAGATACCGACTCTAATGGCCATGACATGCGTATGTGGCCTATCCTCTACCGTCAATCATCTTTCAAGATCTTCAATTGGCGATCCCCCATCTGATTCTCAATCTTATTTGACTTGTAGTGCCCGAAGGGTTTTCACTATCAAGTCTCTCTCATTTTTGGGTTCTTCTCTCAGCTTTCATCGCCTTATGGTGCCTGTGAAGGTTTTTACCAATAAGACTCTCTCGTTTTATATCTCTCTCCAGCTGGGGGAATTTGGAGTGTTGCCGGTATGACTCTTTCTGTTGGAGATTAGAGTCCTTTCTGTTGTGGAACAGAATGTTATGTTCTCCGGTAAGACTCTTCATTTGTCTGACTTGACATCTTTTGAAGACTGATCAAAAGGTCTTTCTTTGGACCGTAATGTGGGTTTTGGATAGGCTAGAAAGAAAGGGTATAAAAGGCTCAAAAAATACATTAATTTTGGGCTATTAGTTACAACCTTCGGAATTAGATTTATTTACAACAAACGCAACCTTTGCCCCAGTTTCTTGCTTGGGGATATTTTAATTGATTTTTTTTCAAAACTATGACCGAGCCGTGAAGTGCCTACGTATCCTCTTTGAGGAATCAGGTCAAACGTAGTTCCCAATTCCTCTTCTTTTTTTTGACTTTCCTCTTCTTTTTTCTCTTCTCTTTTTTCATCATTTTTCTTTCCTTCTTTTTTCATTTTTCTTTTGTCGTTTTGTTGATTTTTCTTTTTTTTTTCTTAGTTGCTACTGATTCCGAACGAGGGGTATGAAAGAAAATAAATAAGGCTCAAAGGGGTAATGAAGGATAAAAGTGTTTGGGTAGCAGAACAAAATGCCTTCGTCATTCCAGTCTTCAAAACATGCCAAGTGCAAACAACACAATTGAACATAGATTTATAGTCTCTTCCGATGGTGCTGGACTTTGACAATTATGTTAAACATTTTTTTTTCTTTGTCATTTCTAAAGCACCGTTGGGCGACACTCTCATTATCATGAATGACTCTCATGCCCATTTGGCGAATCTTGCTTTTAACGATTTTCTTTATGTTTAACTTGCCCCAGTTCCACATGACTCGGGCTTCAAATAATCCCAAACCATTCTTATTTCCTTTGAATGCTTTGATCACCTTCCCAGGGTTTTATGATTAACTTTTAAGATTAGGCCCAAACTGGGTGCGCATGTCATGTCCCTAGAATCGGCATTGAACGAAATGATAAAAGGACTAAACAAAAAGACGACCGGAACTAACAAAAGACCGGCTTTGCATTAGACTACCGGCGAAATGGTTTGAATAATAAAACAAACAAAACAACCAGAATAAAATCCTAACACAAACTGGACAAAATTTAAACAAACTGCTATGACAAAATGGAAAGATAAGAAGGTTTGACACAGGACAAAATCCAAATTACAACCTTAATAATCCGGACAACAGAAATGACAACAAAATAAGCCACCAAATGCTTCATTCTTGTTAACCAAGGAACATAGCGTCCGCCCACTTTTCAAAATTGGCATCTTAGCCACTGAGCTTCGTATCAGTATTGTCCAGACCATTACCCGCTTCAACATCATCACCCTCTGTCAACAAGTTCTCGATAGGGTTCGAGTGCTCCATGTCACTGTTATTGATCACAATCCGCCCTTCTTGGATCATTCTTTCTATTTCTCTTTTCAAATCCCGACAGCTTTCAACATTGTGACCCTGGGCATTGGAATGGTATTCACACCTTTTAGAAGGGTCAAAGCTTCTTGCACGTGGGTCCACACAATTTGGAGGAATAGGTGCAATCATGTCATGATTCTTTAACTTCTCAAATAAGCTTTCATAGGACTCTCCTATTGGTGTAAAATTATCTTTCAACCTTTGTTTCCCTTTATACCACTGGCTTGGCTGTGGGTTATAGGGCACCCGAAAATTTTGTGGAGACTTCTGGAGATTTTGTGATGCTCGTGCTCGCCTCCTGGGGTGTTTTGGTGGCTGGACAACATACTGAGGTGGAGCGGCAGAGTATTGAGGGTCCTGAGGTGGGTAATACTGCTCAGGGGAGCCATAGAAAACCTGAGGAGGCTGCTCATACCTTCGATATGTTCTCTTGGGACCTCTTCTCGACCCTGATGTCATCATGATTTCTTCAATTTTCTCACTTGTGTCGCTAAAATTATCAAACTCAACCCGGACAGCCTGAGTTGCGGCTTTAAAAACTGCTTGACTTATAATTTTGCCTGTCCTAAGACCATCCTCTACCATTTCTCCAATTTTGATTGCTACCGAGAAGGTTTTTCCAACTGCGGACACCATGTTTTGAAAGTAATCTGGCTCTTGCGCTTGAAGGAAGACAGTAATTAGCTCGTGGTCATCCATGGGTGGCTTAACTCGAGCTGCTTGCTCTCTCCATTTGATGGCATATTCCCTGAAACTTTCACTTGGTTTCTTCTTCAGGTTTGAAAGGGAAATGCGGTCCGGGGCAATGTCGATGCTGTATTGAAACTGTCTGACAAAGGCCTGTGCCATGTCATCCCAGACATACCAGCGAGACATGTCTTGATCCATAAACCATTCGGAGGCTACTCCCGTGAGGCTTTCCACAAAATAAGCCATCAACAATTCTTCACTTCTTCCCACACCTCTCAATTGATTGCAATACCTTTTCAGGTGGGCTATGGGATCTCCATGTCCATCGTACTTTTCAAATTTGGGAGTCTTGAAACCATGAGGCAAGTGGACATCGGGGAACATACATAGATCTTTGAAGGCAACACTCTTTTGACCTGCCAACCCTTGCATGTTTTTCAACCATTGTTCTAAGCTTTTCACTCTTTGGGTCATTTCTTCCTGTACCATCTTTTGGGCAGGCTTCTCAATCTTTGCAGTAAGATCAAACAAATACGAGTGGTACTCAGGAGAGTGGTACTGCTCGTGTTGTGTTGCGAATTGTGACTCATGACGAGGCTGTCCTTGACCACTGGTCCATGCTTAACACATTTCGGTCATTTGCTGTTTCAATATTCTATTTTCCTCAACCATAGTAGACTCTTGTTGAACCCTCTGACCCTGAGTCTCTGGAGCACTTGTAACAGCTTCGACGTCAGTTGTCATTTTTCCTAGGACCTTGTGTTGGCCGCTTACAACAAACCGACCACCTTAACTTTCTTCACAATTCAAAACAGAACATGTTAGAATGGACTCAGTCGGTCCTTATTATTATCAATATATATATTTTTTCATCATTTTTTTCGTTTTTCTTTTTTGTTCTATTTTTTCATTTTTCATTTTTTTCATTTCGTTTTTTTTTCATTCTCTTTTTTTTGCTTTTTCATTTTGCTTTTTTTTTCGTGGTCGAATATTATGGAGATTGCCTACGTATCATGACCCCGCATGAATCAGACCTTGCGTAGTTCGGACCAATAAAAGATAAACAATACTAAACACCCTTTTTTTTCAATTTTCATATTAAAACAAACTGGGTTTCAAAGGTTTGAAGATGACCTACAAACTGGAAAAAAAATCAAACAACCCAAAGATTTACAAACTCCAAAAACAAATGACCAACTCCCTTTCTCCGTTTGACAAATGCAACCAAACGGTTATTTTTGCAAATGTGGCCCCTTCCAAATTCATATGAATTTTGAGGCCAGGGAGGATTATTTTATGACACTTTACAAACTTGTCTGTTCTTTTACGAAAATAACCTTTCGACAATTGAAATATACTCTAAGGCTATTTCGGCAAGAACGGTTTAAGACACTGCCGAAGCTGGCTCGGCTTATTTCAAAAAATCCAAACGGTATTCACCTAACTGCGGACTCTTTGTTTTTTTTTTCCAAATTACAATGAAAGCCTGGTATTGCAAACACGGCCCTTCGGCGTCTCGGGGACGAAGATTTTTCAAGGCTGTGCGGGTCAACTAGACCAAATATATAAAAAAATGACCCAAAGGTGGCTGTTTATGCAAAGTCAGCCTTCCGGCGTCCCTTTCGGAAACATTCGGCTATTTATGACAAACAACATCACCTGACTTATTTATGACTCTTTTTATAGTTTTTCAAATTAGAAAACTCAATATTGCAAGCACGGCCTTTCAACGTCTCGGGACGAAGATTTTTAAGGCTGTGTGGGTCAACTGGACCAAATCTTAAAAAATGACCCAAAGGTGGCTGTTTATGCAAAGTCAGCCTTCCGGCGTCCCTTTCGGGAACATTCGGCTATTTATGACAACACAGCATCACCCGACCTCTTTATGACAGAATTGAAATTTTGACATGTTTTTTTTTATTTATTTATTTATTGGTTTTTGGCTATTTTAGCAAAAAAGGTGGGGTTGGACCCGATGAGGGTTGCCTACGTATCTCACATCCGGTGAGAATCAAACCCGCGTAGTTCGGGCAAATAAACTATTTTTGAGAGGACCCTTTTCCATTTTCTATTCTTTTTTTTATATATATAACAAACAAACAAACTATTATTTTTCATTCATAACAAACAAACTAACTAACTTAAAACATAAAACATTCCTTCTTTTTTCATTTGTTTTTCTTATTCTAAAGAAAAAGAAAAATGTTTTTTTTTGGAATTTTTACCTTTAATAAAAGAAATGCTTAAAAAAAATATTTTTTGAATTTCTTTTGAATTTTTTTGGATTATATATATATATTTATTTTGGAACAAATAATAAAATCACGTTCAACGTCCGACTCTTTTTATTTTTTGGCATTTTCATAGACAAATAAAATAAAAAAAATATTTTAAAAACCAGACTCTTTTTCATTTCCATTTAATGGCAAAACAAACTATTTTCTTTTCTATATTTTCTGAAAAAACAAGACAGAACAATGATGATTTTTTTTCTCTATTTTTCCTTTGCTTTTAATATAACAAACCAATAAGACATTTCTTTTCATTTTCTCAAAATTTCGGCAGAGTTTCGATACTACTTGGACATTGGTTTTTTCCTTCTAAAAATAAGTAGTTATATCTCTACACTGCCATTTTCTCATCTTTTCACGATTTTCTAATTTGTGGAAAATGATGACAACATACAAAATCTTTTGAATTTTCCAATGCTCTTTTTTATTTATTATTATTTTGTTATTATTTTCAAAAATGTGGCATGGGGGACATGGGGAATTCCAAGACTTCTTGGATTCCACAAATGTTCACCATGTGCTTTTTCCCAAAAATGAAGCGTGGTGGACATGTGGAATACCAAGACTACTTGAATTCCACAATGTTCCTCATGTGCTTAATTAACATAATAGCATGCTTATCAAAAGTAGTGCAACTTTCTTATTTAACGTGATCAGCATGATAAGGAGTGTCATTTGTCCGCAAATATCATTGGTCCGCCAAATGACACATTCACCCTTGAATAAATACAACATGTAGCACATAGGATGCCATAAGATGGTCTATTATTTTCAGGTTGCTTGTCCTAGACGGACCCAACCCCTGTGTTGAGTCCCCTAAGTCAAATGCACATGATGCAAATAAACGTTCCTACTAGGGATCCGGCATGTGGCTTTGTTATACTAAGTTCATAACCTGGGTATTTGTTCTAGACCTGGCTTACCCGAGCGGACAACTCGAGCCGAGGATGGGAGCTGTGTACCGGTAACCAAAAGGCCATCCAATTTTGCAACTCCTCCGAATCCTCGTTCTATTTTGGTATATGACACTAACAGAAAGAAGCCACGACCAGCGTGCACTCCTTGAGAGAGAGAAGAGAGGGGTTTCGGCACAGTTTATATGTACAGTTCAAATAATATCAAAGCAGTAAAAGCAGCACTTAACACATTAGGCTCAAACACGTAAAAATCAGATAATAAATAAAGCCAAATAATAACAATTATTTTAAGCTCGAATTCTTAACCCGAAACCAGTGGTTCTGGGTCACATCCCCAACAGAGTCGCCAGAGCTGTCACACCTCCTTTTTCCGCACCCGAGGGGGCGCAAGGGAGTTTTTCCAATTAAAGGACAATCGAAACGGGATTGGTTTGTTTATTTCAGAGTCGCCACTTGGGAGATTTAGGGTGTCCCAAATCACCAATTTTAATCCCGAATCGAGGAAAAGAATGACTCTATATTATAGTCTGCGTACCAGAAATCCGGATAAGGAATTCTGTTAACCCGGGAGAAGGTGTTAGGCATTCCTGAGTTCCGTGGTTCTAGCACGGTCTCTCAACTGTTATATTCGGCTTGATTATCTGATTTTATATAAACATGAACTTATGCGCAAAATTTAACATTTAACCGCTTTTATCATTTTATTGTTATTTTTATCAAGAATTGCAACATCGTGGAAACACATCTCGAACCACGTTACAATCAATGTACCCATGGTTAGAGCTACATTTCAACTCTGTTGAGATTGGGATTTGAGTCACATAACTGTGCACCCGAGTTTAGGAAGATAAATTATTAAAGGCGTGCCTAAAGCGACTAGCGTATCATTTACTTTGGGTAGGGCCGTGGAATTTTACTAGACGGTCCATCCCGAAGTCTAAATAATTTTAAAGCAAATATTTACTGAGGGCCCCGCTATTTTGTATTTTATTTGGCGAGGCTCATCTCATTCTTATTTTTTTGAAAGGGATTTGCAACGTCATGGAAATGTATCTCAAACCACGTCACAATCAATGTACCCGTGATTAGAGACACACTTCGACTCCGTTGAGATTTGGATTTGGGTCACATAAATGTGCACCCGAGTTTAAGAAAATTAAATTATTAAAGGCGCGCCTAAAGCGACTAGCGTATTATTATTTTTGGGTAAGGCCGTGGAATTTTGCTAAACGGCCTGTCCCGAATTCTAAATATTTTAATAGACACGTTTGGAGGGCCCCGCAGCTTGTGCATTTTTGTGTGTCGAGGCTCGTCTCATTTTTATTTAAGGCAAGCCTAAAAACAACTATGATTATCTACTTTATTCGCCTCTAAAAAATCCTAATTTATTCACTAAGATCTTAAAGTCATTACAATCGGGTCACATAAAATATACCCCCGAATTTTAGGCATTGTAACCATGTCATGGGAACCGTACCCCTAGTCATGATGATGATTTGTATACATGCCTAAAGTAAGCTACGAATGTTCATAACGACCAAAATAATTAATAAAAATAACGATCAAGGCTCATTCGTTCATGAGAACTAACAGTTTCATAATTCATACACAAACTAAATTCACGCTACATCATTCAATCATAGAAATTTAGAGTCATGCTAAGGGAAAATCCCGAAACAGAGAATCAAAAGATGGAAATTTTTCGACTAAAGCAATATCACGTATTCATTCGAGATTCAAGTATCACTCCGGCTAAAAATGTAATCATGCAAGAACAGAACAAAGAGAGAATAAAACTGGACCTCAAACTTGCAATGTTTTCGTTTTTTTTTTTAAATATGCTGAATAAAGCATTCAACACATAGTTCAACCATTAAAACCCAACTTAAACAAAATACAATCAATGACCAACATTAGGACCATAGTAGATTCCGAAACTCAAGGAATCGTGTAATATATCTATGGATCAATAAAAGAGAGTGATAGGAACGGACCTTTCTTTGTCCTCAACGTAACGCACCTCGACGAACAACGACGACCTCAACGGAAACGAAAACTCGAACCAAGATTGTCAACGACCTCGACGCTCACCTTCTCTCTCTACGACCTTGATGGGCAGTGGGTTATTTGGGCGATGGAGGGAGCTGGTAACGAGCCCGTTTGATGGTAGTGTTTTTGTTTTGTTTTGTTTGTCGAAATGGAGACGTTGGCTTGGTGGGGGTGACGACGGGAGTTCAGACAGGAGGATGGTCGACTGGTGGTGGGTTGTTGACGACGGGGGGTGAGACGACGGCGAAAGCATGCAGAAACAGCTGCTCGGAAATGCAGCGAAGCTGAAAATGGTGGAGCAGCTCCGGTCGGGGTTGTCCGGTGGTGTTCAGGCGTTAGGGGGGGTGGTTTGCGACTTGTTTCTGTTTGGTTATGGTGGTTTCATGGTGGGGAAGACGATGGGTGGTGGACGCAGGTGGTTTCAGGGTATGGTTTTTCTGGTTTTGTTTGGTGGTCGTGAGGCAGCTGGTGGGTTGTTGACGGACGTGAGGAGTCTGGTCGGATTGGTTTGGGTGGTGGCGATGGAGGTTCCACGATGGGAGGTTGATGGGGAAGGTGTTTGGACAGTAGTTTTTTTTTAGGTTTTTTCTTCAAAAAACCAAGGAAGAAGATGAAGGAACAGTGTCCTTTTCTTTCAAAATCTGTTCGTTCCCAAAATTTTAAAAGTCCCCTCTGTCCGTTCCCCCTCTAGAAAAATGTCCAAGTCCGTGTCTTTGTATGGTTTTGCCCAGGGAAATGAGCCTCACGCGTGGTGGGGTTCGAGACTTGTGTCCCCCACGCGTGGTGGGGTTCCCATGTGTCATGGACTCGGTTTATTATGGGCTAGGTCCGAAAATTAGGCCTAAAACCGGGTAGTTTGAACCCGAATATTATTCTTTTGCCCGGACCCGAGAAATAGGAACACGACGTTGCTCAACTGATTATGTAAGCAAAATAGCTACTAAAATAAGACTAATTATTTAAAACAAAACTATATTATTATTTTCTTAATATTTTTCGAGATTAAAATAGCTACAAAATATTAATTAAACTATTTTTGTAATTTTCGTTTTTTAATAAAGACAAAATATAAAGTAATATTTTTTGTATTTTTCCAAAATTAAAATGACTACAAAACATTAATAGAATTATATTTTTTTTGTAATTTTCGAATTTATATAAAGTACCAAAATAAAGTACAATTTTTGTATTTTTTTCAAGTTTATGAGAAATACATAAACTAAAATTTATATATGTATTTTTGTGATTTTTTTTTTACAACGAAATAAAGTAAAATAGTTAAAATAACTATAGTAGACCCAATTTCACATATTCACGCAAAAAATGTGAAAATTCTCGGGGAGGGTCAAAAATCAGGTGTCTACATGCAGTAAAAATAAAACACAGAAATGGTTGTGAAAGAGTTTCAGAGATAGAAATATCTAAGGAAAGGGTAAGTTGCAACTGTTTTAAAAGACGATTTCAAGGTCTGAGTAAAACGTTTAGACAGAATGTTTAGAAAGAAACTGTTTCAGAAAAAGATGCCAATATGAGGGATTTAAAAGCATACTAAGTCAGGAGAGTTTTTGTCAAAGAATTAAGACTTCTGAAATCGTTGTTGTATTAAGACGTTAAGGACCAGTTAATAGATTATTATTACTCTAAGCGAATCAGACGAGTTTGATGCTGATCCTATAGGCATGATATCTATTTTGATTTTTTAAAACCTGTTATTGAACTTGTAATAGATGATTGTGTTAATTAACCCTACAGTTTGCCTAATGCATATGCATTCTTTATAAGCATGATCTCTATATGCATTGATTACATGAACGTTAAGTTCTATAGGCATGATTTCTATGTGATTTGTAGCACAATGAAGCGTTGACCCTATAGGCATGGTCTCTAGGTGATGTGGAACCAGAAATATTGAACAACCCTATAGGCAGGATTTCTAAAAAATTTAAATCCTAAAGCATGGTTTCTACCTCTACTGATGCAAGAATGTAAAACCCCTCCCACACCCTTTTACTATATTCCCCAAATCCTTTATACAAATTATTACAGACCAAAAGAAAGAAAATAAATACATTAAAAACTAACAGCTAGATCCGAGCAGCCTAATTCAATCTTAATGTCCAATAACATGTGATTAACCAATTCCGAATTTCCAAAGCCTTCTCTTTATCCAAAGTGTTTCAAAGTTCCAAGGAATCTCAAGGATTCCCGGCATTGCTTACACTCAGAATACCATTTAGAATTAGAATAGTGCAGTATCGAATAGCCAGCCCTCAGGCATCCAAGTTCAGTGGGAGCTCAAGGGTCCCAAAGCATGGCTTACCAGAGAGGGGCAGAACTTAGAACTAGGAATGAGTGCAAAGTGAAAGAGGGATTGGGGAGCCATAGCAAATGGTGGTCATACCCAGCCATAGGTGTTGACTGGCACACCCCTGACCATTTGTTTGGTCCAAACAAGTTAAGAGCAGACCTTAGACGTTAGACCTGAGTCTAGATGGTGATTAGGACACCACCAGACCCCAAATCAGGCTTAGCATATAAAGGGGAAAAGGGAAGTGGGAACTGATTCGAGTAAAGGGTTCAAAAGAACCTAGTTCAAAGTCATGAGCTGCAATAACAGAGTGCTATCATGGCTAGAACTGTACTCTCATACAAAGGGGTAAAGGGAAGGGATTCACATGAGAAGAGCACATACAGAGTTGCAAAAACATAAGGAAAGAAAACATAATAGACTAAGATGTAAACACATGGTGAAAGAGTGAGCATGACAGGCTAGGAAATAAACACATAGTTGAGGGGCATTATTTAACTAAGAATGACATACCAGTTGCAAGTACTAGAATAGCAGAACAACAAAAGCAAGTAAACAGCCAGAAGTCAGCAGGAGCAAAATCGAGTCCTCAGCAAATACTTGAGAGTTCAAAGATAACTCAAGAATGTTTCAGAAAGTAGAAAGAGAAGAGGAGCAGAGTGCTCAATACTAGAGGTTGAGAAAGTAGTAGTAGAGAAAGTATTGAAAGGTTCGAAGTCTTTCTGTGTATGTCCTTGTCTCTCTCTGTTAAGTGCAAAAGGGGTAGCCCCTTTTATAGTGCAGAAGACAAGTGAGAAGAAGGTAAGAAAATAATTTTGCAAGTCAATCACACAGATTTCCCTTCAGCCAAGGGATTGATTTCAAACGGGCATGACAAATAAGGAAAGGATTTGATTTTAAAATCTTTTCTAAGGCAGTACAATAAGGGTAAATACACAGAAACTTATTTAAGGAAAGAGTCTAGTAGTACACGGTTTGGGCAAATAAGGAAAGGCAATCAATCAACAGTCAGTAAAAATCAAGGTTTGAGCCTTGGCACGAATGGATCCAACCCAGAAAAGGTGAAGAGAAACTTATTTTAAAGAAAATCAGTAACACTCAATCAATCCTCATAAAAAGGAATTCGGAATCAATCACAAGTTGGCAAAAGACCTTTTGAAAGAAGAGTTTATCATATATAAAGCAAACACTTCAAACAGAAGAGTCTAACATCGAAGTATTTAGAATTATAAACAAAAGAATACAAGTTCAACCAAAGACTCATAGTGAGTCTGAAGGTACAGGGTCCCAAAATGGAACCCTAATTTGATTTTCCAAGAAAAAACCCCCAAATTCTAGGGTTTCCCCATCGAATCAAACACAGAAATGAGAAGGCAAGTGAACAGACTCAAGGAGTCTTATGAGAATCAGGCAAATACAATAGAAGGCTTGAAACAATCAAAGAAAAGAAAACCATTTTAAGGCATGAAGAACATGTTCAGACAACTTCGGAACTTAAGAAAGGATGGGGGGTTTAAACAGAACAGACGAAACATGCTTAACAAGAACACGAACATAGTTCAGAAAAGCAAAACATTGAGAAACACAGTAGTAAAGAGTGAGAAAAAAAAGAACAGACTAATCATGTGAACATACGTATAAAAGTAGGGAGACAATATATGCGTAAATAGAGGAGGAGAACATACGAGCATACTGCAGTCAAACAGCTGAAAGAAAAGAACAACAAAAATCGAAAGATTTTCAGAAACCCTAATTTGAAAAACCAACGATTTTGAAAAGGAATTTTTGGGAAAACACTCGAAACGTCAAATATAGCACAGATCTATCACATATCTGAAAGAATAAAACAAAAAGCAACCTCGAATAGGTTAGGGTTTCTGAGAACCTTAAAGGACGAGAAGGCTTGGAAGTCACGAGAGCGGATCTAAGCAGATAAGGTCGAATCCAAGCTCAAGAGGCTAAAGTACGCCGGAGCAAGGCCGGAAACGGCCAAAGAATCTCCAATCGGCCAAGGTCTAGATGAAGACCTTCGAGGTCTAGCCTCAAATCTTCAGCGAGCAGGCGTATAGGAGCAGAATATGGTGAGTAGAGATCGTCCATGGCTAGATTAACCATGGATTCCGGTGGATTTTGGGTCGGAGAGGGGGTAGGCGGCTTCTAGGGTTTCAGGGGTTGAGAGAGTTCGAGAGAGACGAGGGAACCAAAGGCGGCGGGTTTGGAGAGAATGGGGATAGGGATAAGGTCGTTGGAATTAATTAAGGTAAGGGGGAATCTGGGCCGTTGATCAAAATGATCAACAACTCAGATTAAAAGGAACACGGGCCGGTTCGGTTAATTGGGTAATTGGGTTGGGTTAATTGGGTAATTGGGTTGGGTAAAGATTGGGGTTAATTTAGGCTAAGACTGAAAGGTAAATGGGGCTACATATTAAATAGCCAATTTTTCCCTTTTGTTTTTATAAAAAATAGTAAAAATAATTTTGAAATTAAATTAAAAGTACTGAATCAGTAAATAGTATATAAATATTAATTTAAATACTGGGATCAATTTTTATAATTATAAAATGCGATAAAATCTTAAAGAGGCTAGTATTGCAATTATATGCAATTTAGTTTTAAAAACACCAAACGAATTTGTAAAAATATGCAAAAATCATGTTAGCTATATTTTGATATAAATGTGAGAATGAAATAAATTATCCTCCAAAATGGCAAGTTTTGGGGAATAATTATGGGATTTAATGGTGTAAAAATAGGCCATAAATTGGTTTAAAAATCATAAAAATGGCAAAATCTTTTGGTGTGCTTATATATGCACATATGTGTTATTTTGAAAATATATAGGGAAAATTGGGTATCAACAGCTGCCCCTCTTTACCCGAGGAGGATGAAAGAGTTGTCGGGTAAAGACAAGATGACCAATTTTGACCGGATCGGTGATTAAAAAGAGTTTTGACCGAGCCCTGGCTTCTGAGATGCCTACATATCCCTGATTTTATCGGAATCAGGCCATATGTAGTTCAGGAACCATTGACGGAGTGTGTCAAATGGAGATTCGAAAAGACGGATGAAATGATTAGATTTGAAAAGGTGTTGAAGTTGAATAGGCTGCGGAGGACCGGAGCGGGATCGCTCCTGCTGAGAGGGGCGTTTGCTAGCCGGTGTACCTGCAAATGAGCAAAGCGGTGTATATTGTGCATAATTAAAACATGATGCAAGTTCCCGTTGGACCATGAATGTTGTCTTCGGACGGTTAGGATGACGTCTTCAGACTATGATGACCTGGGCCATGAAGAGCATAAACATAAAGATTCGCAGGCCATGAAATGGTGTTCTCGGGCTATGCTGATGGTGCCTTCAAACTATGACGCCTTTGAATAAGTTGGCGATCTTTCAGCCCATGAGAAGGTGGCAATCTTTCAGCCCATGAGAAGGTGGCAATCTTTCAGCCAAATGAATGCAAAGGGTGGCGATCTTTCAACCAAAGCGAAAATTTAAATGCAGATGGTGATATTGCAGCCATTCAAAATAAAGTGGCGATATTTTAGCCATGCAGGATGGAGACAGAGCTTAGTCTCGAAAGGCAGATAAGTAGCCTTATGCATGATGGAGGTAGAGCTTAACCTCGAAAAGGCAGATAGGTAGCCTTATGCAAAATGCAGGAAATGCAGATGGAGACAGAGCTTAGTCTCGGAAGGCAGATAAGTAGCCTTATGCAGGATGGAGGTAGAGATTAACCTCGGAAGGCACAAAAGTAGCCTTATGCAAAAATGCAGATGGAGACAGAGCTTAGTCTCGAAAGGCAGATAAGTAGCCTTATGCAAAATGCAAAGATATGCGGATGGAGATAGAGCTTAGTCTCGAAAGGCAGATAAGTAGCCTTATGCAGGATGGAGGTAGAGCTTAACCTCGAAAGGCAGATAAGTAGCCTTCTACAAAAAATGCAGATGGAGACAACGCTTAGTCTCGAAAGGCAGATAAGCAGCCTTATGCAATGCAAAGATATGCGGATGGAGGTAGAGCTTTACCTCGAAAGGCAGAAAAGTAGCCTTATGCAAAATGCAGATGGAGGTAGAGCTTAACCTCGGAAGGCAGAAAAGTAGCCTTATGCAGTGCAAGAATGTAAAAGGATGATCAGTAGTAAGATCTCTTAGCTGATAGCCGATTACGACAATATGACTGCTGGGGAGATTGGGTACGGATAGCAATTGCGGGCAAGTGATGATTCTGAGAAGTTGCGTCCTTGGGAAAGTATGTGTACATAAATATACCTGACGATACTGCAAGTCGAGTGCCTGCATCCAAAGAAAATCGTGAGTTCTGTGAGGGGAAAGGTTAGTTCGTCTTCCATCGGGATCTTGACGTTGTGTGTCATTGGGGTAGCGTCGCTAAACAACAGCAATTCGGATAATAGTTATGCATGATTTAGTAAATATAACGTATATAATCAGAAATAGTTTCCTTTAGATAAACCAACGACTGCGACGTAGTTCAGGACATTGCAACCTCTTTTCTCCGGAATTTTGAGGGTCCTCCTCAAAATTCTGCCCCAGTTTGCTGAGCGGACGTTTCTGACGGCTGTGCTAAATGACTAAAAAAACATCTTTGGAATTTTGAGGGTTCTCCTCAAAATTCTGCCCCAGTTTGCTGGGCTGGCGTTTCTCGCGATGCGTGAACCAAAATTAACTTCGGAATTTTGAGGGCCCTCCTCAAAATTCTGCCCCGGCTCCAATAGCGGGGGAAAATGGAATTTTTATTAAATTATGACCAAACCCATAGGGCTGCCTACGTATCCCCTCTTAAACGAGAATCAGGTCAGGCATAGTTCAAATTACATTATTAAGGGAATCATAAGTGGTTACACATAATATCGTTTCATTGCATCTGAATTGATTGGCTTCGGCCAGACTTCTCCATCCATCTCCGCAAGAATAAGGGATCCTCTAGTTAGAACCTGGTGAACCATGTACGGACCCTGCCAATTAGGAGAGAACTTCCCCTTGGCCTCATCTTGATGTGGGAAGATTTTCTTCAACACCAGTTGCCCCGGTGTAAACTTCTTTGGCTTAACCCTTTTGTTGAAGGCTCTGGACATTCTGTTCTGATACAACTGACCGTGGCAAACCGCATTCATCCTTTTCCCATCTATAAGGGCTAACTGCTCGTAGCGACCTTTTACCCATTCTGCATCATCCAATTCTACTTCTTGTATGATCCTTAAGGAGGGAATTTCTACCTCGGCGGGGATTGACCGCCTCTGTACCATAAACCAGCATGTAGGGAGTTGCTCTGGTCGATGTGCAGACTGTAGTGCGGTATCCCAATAAGGCGAATGATAACTTCTCATGCCATTGTTTGTGCCTTTCAACCATCTTCCTTAGTATCTTCTTGATATTCTTGTTGGCTGCTTCCACAGCTCCATTCATCTGAGGCCTGTAGGCTGTAGAGTTCTTGTGTTTGATCTTGAAAGTTTCACACATTGCGTTCATCAAGTCGCTGTAGAGATTGGAATTATTATCGCTGATGATTGATTCCGGAACCCTGAACTGACAAATAATGCGGTCGCGGACAAAACCTGCCACAACCTTCTTAGTGACCGCCTTGTATGATATTTCTTCGACCCATTTGGTAAAATAATCGAGTGCCACTAGGATGAACCTGTGCCCATTTGATGCGACAGGCTCGATAGGTCCGATAACATCCATTCCCCAAGCGGCGAATGGCCATGGTGAGCTTGTCGCAGTAAGCTCATTTGGAGGCGCCTTTATCATATCTGCATGTAGCTAACAGCGATGGCATTTGCGAACATACTGGATACAGTCTGTTTCCATAGTCATCCAAAAATACCCTGCTCGGAGTATCTTCTTTGCCAAAACAAAACCATTCATGTGCGGTCTGCAGGTCCCTGCATGCACCTCGTCCAATAGCCTGGATGCTTCTTTTGCTTTGAAACACCTTAGTAGACCCAAATCGGGAGTCCTCCTGTACAGGATTCCTCCACTGAGAAAAAAGTTGCTGGATAACCTATGAAGTGTACGCTTCTGAGTAGCGTTGGCAAGTCCTGGATATTCCCCTGTTGTCAAGTACTCCTTGATGTCATGGAACCATGGTTTTTCATCTGCTTCTTCCTCAATGTGGGCACAATAAGTTGGCTGTTCATAAATCTTTACTGGGATGGGGTCAATGAAATTTGTATCTGGATGCTGGATCATGGACGATAAAGTAGCTAATGCATCAGCAAACGCGTTCTGGATTCTGGGGACGTGCTGAAATTCTGTCTTTGTGAACCTTTTACTTAACTCCTGTATGTGATGCAAGTAGGGGAGTATTTTAGAGTTCTTGGTTGCCCACTCTCCTCGAACCTGATGTATGAGCAAGTCCGAATCCCCGATCACTAGTAACTCCTGAACATTCATGTCAATGGCCATTTTGAGCCCCAAGGCACAGACTTCGTACTCGGCCATATTATTGGTGCAAGGGAACCTGAGCTTGGCGGATACCGGGTAATGCTGACCGGTTTCTGACACTAGGACTGCACCTATGCCAACTCCTTTGAAATTTGCAGCTCCGTCGAAAAACAACCTCCAACCATCATAGGATTCTGCAATATCTTCTCCTATGAAAGATACCTCTTTATCGGGAAAATACGTTTTTAGGGACTCGTATTCTCCGTCTACGGGATTCTCGGCGAGATGGTCCGCCAAGGCTTGCCCTTTGATTGCTTTCTGGGTCACGTAAACAATGACGAATTCACTTAGTAGGATCTGCCATTTGGCGATCTTGCCAGTGGGCATGGGCTTCTGGAGGATATACTTCAGAGGGTCCATTCTGGATATGAGATAAGTAGTGTAAGCACAGAAGTAATGCCTCAACTTCTGCGCAACCCAAGTCAGAGCATAACAAGTGCGTTCTAAAAGAGAATATCGGGCCTCGTACGGTGTAAACTTCTTACTGAGATAGTAAATGGCTTACTCCTTTCTCCCTGTTTCATCATGTTGCCCTAAAACACAACCGAATGCTCTATCCGATACCGTAAGGTAAAGCAATAGGGGTCTTCCTGGCTCGGGCGAAACCAAGACCGGCGGCGTTGATAGGTATTCTTTGATTCTGTCAAAAGCTTTCTGACAATCATCAGTCCATTTGGTAGCAGCGTCCTTCTTCAACATTTTGAAGATTAGTTCACAAATAACCGTGGATTGAGCTATGAACCGGCTGATATAGTTGAGTCTTCCTAGGAAACTCATCACGTCCTTCTTGTTCTTTGGCGGTGGAAATCCTTGGATAGCTTTGACCTTTGATGGATCCAATTCTATTCCTCGACTGCTCACGATGAAACCCAATAATTTTCCAGCAGGAACCTCGAATGCACACTTGGCAGGATTCAGTTTCAGATTGTACCTCCTAAGTCTGTTGAAGAACTTTCTTAGATCTGCCATGTGATCCCTGGCTTTCTTGGAGTTGATGATGACGTCATCCATATATACCTCGATTTCCTTGTGTATCATGTCATGAAAGATGGTAGTCATGGCTCTCATGTAGGTGGCCCCAGCATTATTCAATCCAAACGGCATCATTCTGTAGCAATACATCCCCCACGGCGTGATAAAAGCCGTTTTCTCTGCATCTTCCTCGTCCATCCATATCTAATGATACCCAGCAAAACAATTGACGAACGACTGCAGCTCATGCTTGGTGCAGTTGTCGATCAAGATCTATATATTCGGCAAGGGGAAGTCATCCTTGGGACTGGCTCGGTTGAGATCCCGGTAGTCGACGCAGATTCTAACCTTCCCATCTTTCTTTGGTACGGGCACGATGTTGGCTAACCATGTCGGATACTCTACTACCCTGAGAACCTTGGCTTTGACTTACTTGGTAACCTCCTTTTTGATTTTCAAACTCATGTCGGGTTTGAACTTTCTGAGCTTCTGTTTTACTGGCGGGCATGTCGGATCTGTTGGCAACTTGTGAGCTACAATGGATGTGCTGAGACCAGTCATATCGTCATAAGATCATGCAAAGATGTCCTCATACTCTTTTAGGAACTCGGTGTACTCTTTCTTTTCTGATGGTGACAAATGCACGCTGATGCGCGTTTCCTTGATATTCTCTGCATCCCCTAAATCAACAATCTCAGTTTCGTCCAAGTTAGATTTAGGCCTATTCTCAAAGTTCTCGACCTCTCCGACAACCTCTTCTGGTATATCATCCTCCTCTGAATCTATATCTGTTTGTTGCGTTGCCTCATTGCAAGTCACAGTCGTTGGTTCATCATCAAGATATGTAATAGTAATGTTGTGTAAAATAAAGTAAATGATAGAGAAAAGTAATAAGAGCGAGATATGTAATAAACTTGGAAAATGCTTTCATAATTGTTTTGAATACTAGAGCTCTTTTCAAAATTAAAGACAATGCAAAAATAAAATCAGCTAGTAAAAAGTAAAAATGTGATGCATGGTGCTTTTGCTTAGCCTTGCTACCCCGAAGCTTTCCGGGCCCTGGTGGTTCTGACCGACCAATTGGTGAGGCGTTTCCCTCGGTTCACAGCTTGTATAAAAGGGCCTTCCTCCACTTCCTCCTCGAAAATAACATTGCAATCCATATCATCATCCTCCAGGAACAGATTCTTCACAACTGCCAATGCTTCATCTTCCTCCGACCCATATATAGTATCCGCCGGCTGGAAAGTTTGCTCTAGGTGATGTATCGGGTGCTCTAGTGGGTAGTAGGGATCGCGCCATGGTGGCGACCAGTGATTGAACTCCTCCCAAGTGTACTTATACCCCAAACCAAATGTAGTGCCATGTTTCTTCAGCTTGAATGGGTTTGGGGATTCCTTGGAGGTTTTTGCCGAGTCCCTTTCCAGGTTCGTACCCACACCAATTCAGGATACTTTCAATCTTGTTATCTCAACATTTATCCTTGTCTACATTGTTGACTCGCTCGATGTGGTGGTATGCTTCTCCGCCTATTCTTCTCTTGCCTCCGATCATCGGGATGGTTTGGCGACTGTATATAGGGTTGCTGTCGTCGCCATGAATGATCACTTCCTGATGATTCCATTCAAATTTTACAGCTTGGTGCAAGGTTGATGACACAACCCCAGCGGTGTGGATCCAGGGTCGTCCTAGCAACAAATTGTAGGATGTCGGGACGTCTATAACTTGAAAGTCCACATCGAACCAGGTAGGTCCCATCTGCAAGCATAGGCTAATTTCCCCAATGGTGGATCTTTGGGACCCATCAAAAGCTTTAACATTGATGGCTCCGTCTTTGATATCGTGCAAACCTTTCCCCAATGTCCTGAGAGTTATTAGTGGACAAATGTTAAGGCTGGATCCTCCGTCAACCAAGATTCTGGTGATGAAATAATCTTTGCATTGCACGGTGATATGCAACGCCTTGTTGTGACTCAATCTTTCTGGTGGTAACTCATCTTCGTGGAAGGTGATCTTGTGGCTTTCCAGCACTTGTCCTACCATATTTGCCATCTCGCCTCCCGTTATGTTGCTGGGAACATAAGTTTCACTCAATGTTTTCATCAAGGCATTTTTGTGTGCCCCAGAGCTTTGCAAAAGAGCCAGGATGGAAATCTGCGCTGGTGTTTTGTTCAGTTGCCCAACGACCGAGTATTCTTTGGCCTGTATCTTTCTCCAAAGGTCATCGGATCCAGTTTTGATAGACTGTCCAGAGGCTTGCTTGCTGGACTCAGCTAAATGTTCCGGAGTGTATATCCTGCCGGTTCTGGTCATGCCCTGTGCGGCGATCGCTTCTCCAGTATGCGTCTTCCCTTTTCTCCTAGATTCCGCTGTGTAATCCCAAGGTATGGCGCTTGAATTGAATGGCGTCACTTATGTCATGGAAACTGGAATAGGCATCCTCGGGGGTAACACATCAACTTCAAACGGTGCAGGTGCTTTTGGGATCCCAAACTCAACCTCAATTGGCCTCGACGCCTTTGCAGGAGGCGCTTCGAACTCGAGCGATACAGACACATTTATCTCATCGCCCTCAGAAGGTTGGATCTAAACAACAATGGGATTGAGGGTGATCGTCGAATTCTTAGGCTCATCTCCTTCAGCAATCAACTCGATTGACCCTTTGTGGTCCCAATCATCCTCAATCTCGATCATATGAATGTCTCCACCCTTGTGGTCAGGCAGAGGGTTGTTGCGAACATTGGGAATAAGCTCCTTTGCTATAATGACCTTATTGTCAATCAAGGTCTGAATCTTTTCTTTCAACGAGCGACACTCGTTGATGGTATGGCCTTTCATCCCGGAATGGTATGCGCAGGTTTTGTTCGGGTTGACCCATTGGGAGGGATCTTCTGGAGTTATGGCTGGGATAAGGGCAACATAACCGGCTACTTTAAGTCTTTCATATAGTTGGTTAATTGGTTCAGCAATGGCGGTATATTGTCTGGGAGGTCTACGGTCGAAATTTGGTCTGGGTCAAGGAAAGCTTTGGCGAGTAGGTGGTGATGGGTAATGAGAAGGTTGGGAGTTATATGCTTGGTACACAGGTGCAGGATGGGAATATCTTGGTGAAGTGGGTTGATATGTGGGTGGTGGAGGTGATTGGTAGGCGGGTGGTGGAATTTGGCATGTGGGTGAGGGTGCTTGGTAACTTGGGGAGGGTTGATATGTGAGTGAAGTTGAGGGATATGTTTGGTATTTGGTTCTTTGCACAGCCATTACGGAATTCACGTCCCATTTCTTTGCCATTCCACCAGACTGTAAGGTTTTATTGGTGGCCTGTAATACTTCGAGATTAGTGACCATACCATTCTTGATACCTTCTTCGATCCTCTCCCCCAACTTAATGATGTCGGAGAATTTCTGACCCTCTATCAGCATCAGCCTTTCATAGTATTGCGGATCCTGAGCCCGGACAAAAAACCTGTTCATCTGCTCTTCCTCTAAGGCTGGCCTGACCTTAGCAGCTTCTAACCTCCAACGAGTAGCATACTCGCGAAAGGTTTCTATGGGTTTCTTCTTTAGATTGTGAATGTAGAACACATCTGGTGCATTCTCTGTGTTGAACCTGAATCGGTCCATAAAATCGGATTCCATGCTCACCCAACTTGTCCATTTCTTTGAATCCTGGCTAATGTACCAAGATAGGGCATCGCCCTTCAGGCTCCTTATGAACAGCTTCATGCGGATCTTTTCGTCCCTTCCAACTCCTACCAGCTTATCATAATACATTCTTAGATGGACCCTGGGATCACCTGTACCGTCGAACATCTCAAACTTGGGAGGTTTGTACCCCTCCGGGAGTTCAACATCTGGTTGAACACAAAAATCCTTGTAGTTCAACCCCTCAACGCCTTTGCTGCCTTCGACACCCTGGACCTGGCTGGCTAGCTTCTTGAGTTCAGCGGCCAAAGTCCTGATAAGGGAGTCTTTATCGTCTGAGTCAGATACACCTGAGATTGGCTGGGTGTAGTGGGGTATAGTGTCTACAAAGACAGGAGTATTGTGGAGGTGGTTGTTCGTGGTGTTTTGCGGTTCAGGAATGAGCAATGGAGTATTATTGCATGTGTTGTAATCTTGGGTGTGAGCGGGTTGTACTGGTGGTTGTGGGGTGTTCTGTGGAGGTGCGGTGTTTTGGGCATTAACATCAGGAGCGGCAAGAGTGATTGATAGGCTTGCCAAGTTCCGGACTTGGTCCAATTCCTCCTGGAATTTCAGCAATGTCTGCTCAAGGTGAGCAGCAGTTCCCTTGGTAATTGGAGTATTTTGAGAAGTCTCCTCAATTTCCTTTCTAGTATTTGCATCTCCCATTTTGCTTTTGTTCTTGTTTCTAATAGGACTTGGAGGAGGAAGAGGTGGAGGGCCTTTGGATCTCGTACTGTATGATGATGGTGCCAGAATGCACGAACTAACCTTAGGGGAGGGGAATAAAAATAAAGAAAAACAAAAGGTAACAAGTTAGTGCAGGTTATAAGAAGAAAATTGTTGCAATATTTAAACACATTGTTCAAGAATATAAATCGCGTCCTAATTTGGGTGCCTCGTTGTGCCTGAGGTAGGCCTAGCGACAAATTAGCTTGGAGAACTTATAATGCTAAGTGCCTCATTTTATTGATAAAAATAAGACGAATCCCAAAACGACACTAAAATAGCGGAAAGTAAAAATGTCACTAATGGCTATTGGCCTTATTACATTAAAAGTGAAAAGAAAGACTCCTAACTACTTGGTCCCAGAAGGACCTTCTTCAGGTTGAATGTTCTCGTTGATCAAGTCCTCCAGCTCGCGCAGATTTTCCAGTAAAAATGCTATCGCCAGACGTTCTCCTTTGCCTTCCTCAACATTTTGACAGTCGATGACTCTTTTCCTCACTTTCCCTTCCAATTCCAGCAAGCTGTACTCCAGGTATTCTAGCTTCTCACTAGCCTTGGTGACTCTCTCTTTCCATTCGTTGATTTGATTGCTCGATGGGAGGTTTCTCCACCAAGTTTGCAAGAGTGAAGGTATGTTTACCATACCGAAGTCAGGAACTTTGTCATTCATTTTCTGCAAAACAAAAGGGTTAAGACCTCACCCCCACCGGACTCGACTATTTAATACCAATAATCAGCATAAAAGCATTTAGTCCTCCAAATAAATGCACAGAACATGTAGGTGTCCATTTGGGTTTCAGGGAAACCCGATGGACTTTGGACAAGGCTATCTTGATGAGTCATTATGCGGATAACATAACTGACTCGGCTAGGTTTGACCATGATGCATGAACAGTTTAACGAAATAAGGTTTCTGCTTTTGAAGTGCTAGACAAGGTACCCTTGAGCAGACAACTCAAGAGGGAAAGGCACGGAACCGTCGACTGCACCGCTGATCGACTGGTTTTAGGGCAAATACGCCTTTGCCGAATTTAAAGGGTGATAATATTGGAAGAGCGCAACCACTCATTATAAGCGTTGTTATGGTGTTTGTTTGGCACGAGTGGAATATGATGTTGAAGATGCAGTTTACAAGAATGAATTAAATTGACATGTATTTTCACGTTCATAAGATAAATGATTACAATAATTACGGTAATTACAACAACATTGAAATAAAGTAGTAAAGGAAAGCAACTAAAGGAAAGAAAAGACATGAAGAGCCAAGTTAGTTTCGTAGTGAAAGAATAAAAGACAATAAATAAAGCAATTAATGAGATAATAAAGTCACAAACAACATGCAAAGGTAAAAGCCTAAAGGAGTTCCCCAGCAGAGTCGCCATGCTGTTGACACCCCCTTTTCCTCTAACCGTGGGGTCAGAAATCGGGTATACGACATTGGGAGGACAACTCTATTCCCTTTCGAGAATTGGGTTTAAAAGTTGAAGAGTCGTCACCTAATGATTATAGTGCACTAGGACACTTTAAGAAGGGTTTGAGATGAAGAGACCAGAGATTAGGGTAAGGGCTAGAAATTATCCCGAGGGGAAGGTGTTAGGCACCCCTCAAGGTCCACTAGTGTGGTTCCCGACCATGTTGCAATTGTGACTTTACAAGTAAACAATCAAAGCTCAAATAAGGATTCGCACCTAAGATTGCGACCAAGTTGAAAATTTTCAAAGATAAGTAGAGAGGGCAGAAATTCATGAAAAAGGGATTTGAACAGTTTTACAAGAAGAGATGAAAGCAAGTAAAGGGAGAGGAGTCCTAAGTTTATCATTAATATGGATCACTTCAATGCAATACCCAACGATCACTCCTCAGAAGAGGGGTCGCACGTGATATTAGTGCATCGGTCATCATATTCATATCTACACTTCCCACCCCGTTAAGGTATTTAAACGCGATCAGTCTCGTTTACTTATTGCATGCTAGTACCCGTCCCAACCTATCAGTCCCGGGGTATCAGGACTTCTAATCCTAGAGGGGAAGGAAAGGGATATAGGCATATATGGGGTTCAAAGGTTAAAATTCTAGTTGCGACATACAAAACAAGTAACAAATATAAGGATGAACAAAACAAATAGGTAAGGCTCAAGTAAACCCCTTAATCAAACAAACACTTAGTTTAGCATGTCTTGGCACATACTGATTTGGTCTTTAAATTAAACTTAAACAGCGAACGGATTGGTTCAACCCATATGTATAAATAGAAAGTCTGCATTAGGAAACTTGGATCCAATTGTCAGAAATTAAGGTACTTCAAGCGAATGATTTAAAAGGTACTGGTTTCAGGAAAAAGTAGTCTAATGCAGAGGAGTTTTGAAAAGAAAGTATGGACTGCAGTAAAAATAAAACACAGAAATGGTTGTGAAAGAGTTTCAGAGATAGAAATATCTAAGGAAAGGGTAAGTTGCAACTGTTTTAAAAGACAATTTCAGGGTCTGAGTAAAACGTTTAGACAGAATGTTTAAAAAGAATCTGTTTCAGAAAAAGATGCCGATTTGAGGGATTTAAAAGCATACTGAGTCAGGAGAGTTTTTGTCAAAGAATTAAGACTTCTGAAATCGTTGCTGTATTAAGACGTTAAGGACCAGTTAATAGATTATTATTACTCTAAGCGAATCAGACGAGTTTGATTTTGATCCTATAGGCATGATATCTATTTTGATTTTTTAAAACCTCTTATTGAACTTGTAATAGATGATTGTGTTAATTAACCCTACAGTTTTCCTAATGCATATGCATTTTTATAAGCATGATCTCTATATGCATTGATTACATGAACGTTAAGTCCTATAGGCATGATTTCTATGTGATTTTTAACACAATGAAGCGTTGACCCTATAGGCATGGTCTCTAGGTGATGTGGAACCAGAAATATTGAACAGCCCTATAGGCAGGATTTCTAAAAAATTTAAATCCTAAAGCATGGTTTCTACCCCTACTGATGCAAGAATGTAAAACCCCTCCCACACCCTTTTACTATATTCCCCAAATCCTTTATACAAATTATTACAGACCAAAAGAAAGAAAATAAATACATTAAAAAACTAATAGCTAGATCCGAGCAGCCTAATTCAATCTTAATGTCCAATAACATGTGATTAACCAATTCCGAATTTCCAAAGCCTTCTCTTTATCCAAAGTGTTTCAAAGTTCCAAGGAATCTCAAGGATTCCCGGCATTGCTTACACTCAGGATAACATTTAGAATTAGAATAGTGCAGTGCGGAATAGCCAGCCCTCAGACATCCAAGTTCAGTGGGAGTTCAAGGGTCCCAAAGCATGGCTTACCAGAGAGGAGCAGAACTTAGAACTAGGAATGAGTGCAAAGTGAAAGAGGGATTGGGGAGCCATAGCAAATGGTGGTCATACCCAGCCATAGGTGTTGACTGGCACACCCCTGACCATTTGTTTGGTCCAAACAAGTTAATAGCAGACCTTAGAGGTCAGACTTGAGTCTAGATGGTGATTAGGACACCACCAAACCCAAATCAGGCTTAGCATATAAAGGGGAAAAGGGAAGTGGGAACTGATTCGAGTAAAGGGTTCAAAAGAACCTAGTTCAAAGTCATGGGCAGCAATAACAGAGTGCTGTCATGGCTAGAACTGTACTCTCATACAAAGGGGTAAAGGGAAGGGATTCACATGAGAAGAGCACATACAGAGTTGCAGAAACATAAGGAAAGAAAGCATAACAGACTAAGATGTAAACACATGGTGAAAGAGTGAGCATGACAGGCTAGGAAATAAACACATAGTTGAGGGGCATTATTTAACTAAGAATGACATACCAGTTGCAAGTACTAGAATAGCAGAACAACAAAAACAAGTAAACAACCAGAAGTTAGCAGGAGCAAAATCGAGTCCTCAGCAAATACTTGAGAGTTCAAAGATAACTTAAGAATGTTTCAGAAAGTAGAAAGAGAAGAGGAGTAGAGTGCTCAATACTAGAGGTTGAGAAAGTAGTAGTAGAGAAAGTATTGAAAAGTTCGAAGTCTTTCTGTGTATGTCCTCGTCTCTCTCTGTTAAGTGCAAAAGGGGTAGCCCCTTTTATAGTGCAGAAGACAAGTGAAAAGAAGGTAAGAAAATAATTTTGCAAGTCAATCACACAAATTTCCCTTCAGCCAAGGGATTGATTTCAAACGGGCATGACAAATAAGGAAAGGCTTTGATTTTAAAATCTTTTCTAAGGCAGTACAATAAGGGTAAATATACAGAAACTTATTTAAGGAAAGAGTCTAGTAGTACACGATTTGGGCAAATAAGGAAAGGCAATCAATCAACAGTCAGTAAAAATCAAGGTTTGAGCCTTGGCACGAATGGATCCAACCCAAAAAAGGTGAAGAGAAACTTATTTTAAAGAAAATCAGTAACACTCAATCAATCCTCATAAAAAGGAATTCAGAATCAATCACAAGTTGGCAAAAGACCTTTTGAAAGAAGAGTTTATCATATATAAAGCAAACACTTCAAACAGAAGAGTCTAACATCGAAGTATTTAGAATTATAAACAAAAGAATACAAGTTCAACCAAAGACTCATAGTGAGTCTGAAGGTACAAGGTCCCAAAGTGGAACCCTAATTTGATTTTTCAAGAAAACCCCCCCAAATTCTAGGGTTTCCCCATCGAATCAAACACAGAAATGAGAAGGCAAGTGAACAGACTCAGGGAGTCTTATGAGAATCAGGCAAATACAATAGAAGGCTTGAAACAATCAAAGAAAAGAAAACCATTTTACG
Source organism: Nicotiana tabacum (assembly GCF_000715075.1). Taxonomy (NCBI): domain Eukaryota; kingdom Viridiplantae; phylum Streptophyta; class Magnoliopsida; order Solanales; family Solanaceae; genus Nicotiana; species Nicotiana tabacum. The sequence goes on along the minus strand of NC_134095.1, from coordinate 6,890,843 downwards.
ACATGAAGAACATGTTCAGACAACTTTGGAACTTAAGAAAGGATGGGGGTTTAAACAGAACAGACGAAACATGCTTAACAAGAACACAAACATAGTTCAAAAAAGCAAAACATCGAGAAACACAGTAGTAAAGAGTGAGAAAAAAAAAGAACAGACTAATCATGTGAACATACGTATAAGAGTAGAAAGACAATACATGCGTAAATAGAGGAGGAGAACATACGAGCATACTGCAGTCAAATAGCTGAAAGAAAAGAACAACAAAAATCGAAAGATTTTCAGAAACCCTAATTTGAAAAACCAACGATTTTGAAAAGGAATTTTTGGGAAAACACTCGAAACGTCAAATATAGCACAGATCTATCACAGATCTGAAAGAATAAAACAAAAAGCAACCTCGAATAGGTTAGGGTTTCTGAGAACCTTAAAGGGCGAGAAGGCTTGGAAGTCACGAGAGCGGATCTGAGCTGATAAGGTCGAATCCAAGTTCAAGAGGCTAAAGTACGTCGGAGCAAGGCCGAAAATGACCAAAGAATCTCCAATCGGCCAAGGTATAGATGAAGACCTTCGAGGCCTAGCCTCAAATCTTCAGCGAGCAGGCGTATAGGAGCAGAATATGGTGAGTAGAGATCGTCCATGGCTAGATTAACCATGGATTCCGGTGGATTTTGGGTCGGAGAGGGGGTAGGCGGCTTCTAGGGTTTCAGGGGTTGAAAGAGTCCGAGAGAGACGAGGGAACCAAAGGCGGCGGGTTTGGAGAGAATGGGGATAGGGATAAGGTCGTTGGAATTAATTAAGGTAAGGGGGAATCTGGGCCGTTGATCAAAATGATCAACAGCTCAGATTAAAAGGAACACGGGCCTATTCGGTTAATTGGGTAATTGGGTTGGGTTAATTGGGTAATTGGGTTGGGTAAAGATTGGGGTTAATTTAGGCTAAGACTGAAAGGTAAATGGGGCTACATATTAAATAGCCAATTTTTCCCTTTTGTTTTTATAAAAAATAGTAAAAATAATTTTGAAATTAAATTAAAAGTACTGAATCAGTAAATAGTATATAAATATTAATTTAAAATACTGGGATCAATTTTTATAATTATAAAGATAAAATCTTAAAGAGGCTAGTATTGCAATTATATGCAATTTAGTTTTAAAAACACCAAACGAATTTATAAAAATATGCAAAAATTATGTTAGCTATATTTTGATGTAAATGTGAGAATGAAATAAATTATTCTCCAAAATGTCAAGCTTTGGGGAATAATTATGGGATTTAATGGTGTAAAAATAGGTCATAAATTGGTTTAAAAATCATAAAAATGCCAAAATCTTTTGGTGTGCTTATATATGCACATATGTGTTATTTTGAAAATATATAGGGAAAATTGGGTATCAACAGTCATCTCCATTCCACCTTTTGAAACTCCCCTCTCAATTTGTTGTAAATAACCTTCGTAGAGAACTGTTGCATGCATTTGACATCATCCTTCATATAACCTGCATCAATATAAGTTCCTTTAGCCTTCAATATCTTCCTCACCAACCATGAAGCTTGTGTTGCTCGTGCATCCCAAACAACTCCATCCTTTATATAGTAAATGTGTATCCATTGGACCCATAGCTTTTCTTTCTTTTGACATAGATTCCACAACATTTTACAAATAGCAGCCTTGTTCCAAGTTCTCATATCCAAGAAATTGAGTCCTCCTACTGTCTTGAGGTAACAGAGCTTGTCACATGCTATTAGTGCTTTCTTTGTCATGTCTACACTTCTTATCCAAAAAAACTTCTTGCATATTGATTCAATTGCCTTCACCACTTTTTGTGGCAAAATGAATACCTAAGACCAAAACACTTGTACCGAAAATAGGACAGATTTGATTAACTGAACTCTACCAGCATAACTTAGTAGTTTTGAAGTCCATGAGGTGACTCTGCCCATAATCTTATCAAGAAATGGCTTATATTGTAAAATTGTTGTCCTTTTAGTACTCAGAGGGACCTCTAGATATCTAAAAGGCATTTTTCCTTTTGCAAACCCCACCACTTGTATTATATTGTTCTCCTCCTCTTCATGCACTCCTCCAAAATAAATGGAGCTTTTTTCTATGTTTGCCTCTAGACCAGATGCTTTGGAGAACTGTTGAAAGCAGTTAAACACTATCTTTATAGACACTATATCTCCTCTGGTAAATAATAAGAGGTCATCTACAAAGCTCAACTGTACTATGTTCAGTCTTTCATACTTAGGGTGATAATTGAAATCAGGTTGCCTCTTTAGTGTCTTCAAGATTCTAGTGAGGTACTCCATTGCTAGCATAAATAGGAAGGGCGACATTGGATCCCCTTGCCTCAAACCTTTTTTGGCAGGGAAAGGGGCAGTAGGGTACCCATTAATGATAACTGAATATGAAATTGACCTTATACATGCCATCGCCCATTGTACAAATTGAACAGGGAAGTGAAGATGAGTGAGGATCTATTCTATAAAGCACCACTCAACTGAGTCATAAGCCTTTCTCATATCTATCTTCAACATGCACCTCGGTGATGCCCCTTTCCTTCCTTAGCCCTTCACCAATTCATGACTCAGTATTATGTTGTCAGTGATCACTCTTCCATGTACAAAATCTGACTGACCCGGATCAACAATATCATTCATTACCTCTTGTATTTTATGTGTCAGTATTTTTGAGATGATCTTGTACAATATCGTACAGCAAGATATGAGCCTAAACTCAGAGTTTCTCGTTGGATTTTGTACCTTAGGGACCAGTGTTATAGTAGTGCAGTTAATGGTTCTGCACATGACCCCTGTGTCACAAAATTCCAGCACTGCTTTAGTAACATCTTCTCCTACGACCGACCAGGCTTTTTTTAAAGAAACAGGCATTGAAGCTATCACACCCAGGTGCTTCAAGGTCATCTATGTCTTTGAGAGCATGGACAACTTCATCTGAAGTTATAGGTGCAATGAGTCCTAATTGTTGTTGTCTATTCAGCATTCTTCCTTCCTGCATAATCATGGAATTTACAGTTGGTAATTGACTAGCAGCAGACCCCATTAGCTTGCCATAGAAATCCAGAATTTCCCTTTTTATGCCTTCTTGAAACCTAGTTTTAACCACTGTATTCGAGCCTTCTGACGGATGTTTTCCTCAATATTGCTCCATTTCTCTAGCTCTGCTTTAATTGCTACTTCTTGATCAAACAATGTATGCCCAGGTCCCTCATTTGAGTTTGCAGGTCTGCTAATTGTTGTCTTAGCATACTCACTTTCTCACTTACCCCTTAAAAATTCCGATTCAATTTCTTCATCTCCTGTTTCACTGCTTTCAGCTTCTGCCATATTTTACTCATACCACTTTCATTAGTCCTTTAGTTCCAAGCTGGTTCCACTGCCTTAATGAAGTTCTCATGATCAGCTAGACAATTAAGGAATCGAAAAGTCCTGGGTCCTCCTTGTAGCTCTTCTTCCAGCTTGATACATAAGGAAGAGTGGTCTGAGAAATGTGGATCCATGATGTTGGCCTTCAAGTGATGATTTTTGATACACCATTATGAGTTTATCAGTGCTCTATCAATCTTGTTATAGACATGTGTATTTGTCCAAGTATACTCTCTTCCTACTGATTTCATTTCAGTCATTCCAGTATTAAAGAGAAATTCACTAAAATCTTTAGTTTCTATCCCAGTGACAGGGTTACCATACTTCCTATCTTCACCCTGTAGAACTGCATTGTAATCACCCATGGCAAGCCAAGGATCCAACTATGGTATCTGTATATTCCTTAACCCATCCCACAGTCCTCTCCTATCTTCTATTGTGTGCAAACCATATACAGCTGTAAACTGAAACTCCATGCCCAAGTTACACACTTTAACTTTACATGAATAAACTATTCTGCAGTCTGTTCGACATCAAAATTAACAATATTTTGATCCCACACTATCCAAATTCTGCCTCTCCTATTGTGGTTGTAATTGTGACACCAGCTCCACCCAGTCACTATCTTCTTTAGAATTGTTGCAGCATTACTTTCTTTGACTCTATGTTTTATTATTGCTAGTATTACTATATTATTATTCTTTATAAACATCTTCATCTCCTTTTGCTTGTAGGTCTTATTAAGACCTCTAACATTCCATGTGGCTAGTTTCATGTGGGAATAAATAGGTGCATATCACTTTCATCTCCCCATTGTCTTCCTCTACCCATTCTTGTGTTGCTTATCATCCCTTCTCCTTCTGGTATTGTATTATGTCTACTTAGAAGATCAAAATCATTTACCACTTCCACATGTTTCTCTTGTTTAGCAAGTATAGTAGGAGCTATTGTTCCTTCACCCGAGTTTCTCCTCTGCCTTTTGTTATAGCTCCCCTTTGCAGCTGACTTGTTTCGAAATATTTGCCATTGGCCTCCTTGTGATTGATCATCTTCAGGATTAACTTCTTTGCTTTTTCCTTCCACCTCATTTTGCTTTTCTTCAATCTGTTTCCCTTTTCCCTTTTCTCTTTGAGCTTCTGATGCATACTACCCTTCATTCCCTTGAATGTTTCTTGTTCGTTTCACCCTATTGTTTTGGGTTTGTAGCTTTATCTCTTTGTTTTCCTACATGTGCCTTCTTATTCTGAGATAGAGTGCATGAATACCCAGTCTGTAAGCATGTATGACAATATTCCGTTACCCAGTCGTATACTATCTCTTGGTCATAAACTCTTCCCGTCGGATCTTTGACCTTTATAGTCTTTGGTAAGGTCCTAGTAACATCCATTTCCACTAGTAATTGAGCATACGAGATTCTTTCCACCTTTGTTGTGCATTCATCTGCATAGACAGGTACTCCAAGTCCACTTCCAATTCTACTTAGTGTCTCCCTTTCCCAGCAACTCAGAGGCAAGTTTGGCAGTTTCACCTATAGAGGGATCGTTTGCAGTACTTCACTGTGGAAATTGAACGTGGGTGCCCAGGCTTTGATAATAATTGGCTTGTTGTTTATCGTATATGGCTCAGAATATAGAACAACTCCTTATCTTCTATACTATTGAATTGAACAATAAAGTAACCATTGTTATGGTAGAATACCTTTAGCTTTGACGCAAAGTTCCATGTTGCAGCAATAAATCTTTCTAGGGCCCCAATAGTCGGGTCCTCTCCCACAAAATATAGAATTAGGGCTTGTCTCCATTTTGCACTGCCTCTCTCAATTTCCTCTTTATTAAGCTCAATAATATTCACTCCATCTTGTATAATTGGAGCAATATATGTGAGATTCATCCCCCTTGTTGGCATTTTGTTTCTATTTAAGAGTGTTGCCCACTCCCTCTGCTCCCATGTCTTCATATTAGAAATCTGATCTGGTGCTTTCCTCGCATCGTTTTGTACTCCGCCAAGATCAATCAACATACCAATTGCTTCTTCTTCAGTTGATAAACTCCTTTTGCTCGAACCTTCACCTCTTGGTATCACAATTTGAAATTCTCCTCCTTTAGTTCCCGTTTTCGGTTGAGTGCTTAGGGCTTTTCCTTGGATTACCACCTCTGCACTTGTAGGTGTGTGCATTGGCATAATCCATTGTTGTTCCGGCACCGACGCTGCTCCTCGAATACCCCCAATTGGTGTTCCACTTGGTGTATTCAGTCGATTACTATCTCTTTCCAATTTCTCTATGCTATGCACTCCCAGAGCTTCCTTATTTACCTCTGCTGCATGTCTAGCAGCATTTCTAGTAGCTTTTGGCCACCCTCTAGGCATATCCGACCACTGCGCACGTTAGCTCACCTATCGTACGCCGAGAGAGAAGTTTCTAGAGGAATTAGAATTTTAGTTATTAATAATTACAAAGTTACTACTACTTTAATTACAAAGGATACTAGTGTTAATTAGAATCTACTAGCAACATTAATTACAAGCAATATCACTGTCTTATTTTTACATTCTCAAGTCATCCCTAAGAGGGGTAGTTTCAAGTACCTGGGGTCGTTTATTCAGGGGTCCGGGGAGATCGACGAGGATGTCACACACCGTATAGGGGTGGGGTGGATGAAATGGAGGTTAGCGACGGGAGTCCTGTGTGACAAGAAAGTGCCACTGTTACTGAAAGGTAAATTTTATAGGGCAGTGGTTAGGCCTGCTATGTTGTATGGGATCGAGTGTTGGCCGGTGAAGATCTCACACATCCAGAGGATGAAAGTTGCAGAGATGAGGATGTTGAGGTGGATGTGCGGGCATACAAGGAAGGATAAGATTAGAAATGAAGATATTCGAGAGAAGGTGGGTGTGGCCCCCATGGAGGACAAGATGCGGGAAGCAAGGCTCAGATGGTTCGGGCACATTCAGAGGAGGAACACTGATGCACCGGTGAGAAGGTGTGAACGACTGGCGGTGGTGGGTACGAGGAGAGGTAGGGGGAGACCTAAGAAGTATTGGGGAGAGGTGATCAGGCAGGATATGACGCGACTTAGGGTTACTGAGGACATGGCCCTAAACAGGGAATTGTGGAGATCGAGCATTAAGGTGGTAGGTTAGGGAAATTGTGATGTCTTTGTTACAGCGCACTAGAGTGAGACTAGCCAGTTAGGAAGTAGTCTTAGGATGCTATTGATCAACTACTGATGATGGGCTTTATCTCCTGTGTATTAATACCTTACATCTTTTTCGTATTTCTTATATCTCTTATATTGCTGTTACTTTGTTTTTTATGGTTTTTATGTTATGTTATGGATTTTATGGTACTTTATGTTGTTTTATTATGAGTCTATTGATAATACTAATATAGTGTCTCTTGTTGCCTCTTTGAGCCGAGGGTCTCCTGGAAACAGCCTCTCTGTCCCTCGGGGTAGAGGTAAGGTCTGCGTACATACTACTCTCCCCAGACCCCACTTGTGGGATTACACTGGGTTGTTGTTGTATAAGTAATTAACTAAATTAAGCCTATGATAGACCAATCTGGCAGACGAGTACACATATCGAGTAGATTATAGTAATTAGTTGCCGATTGAATCCCAGCTTCCAATATGCCATTGATCTATCCATGCACAGTCCAACTATTATACTTAGTAAAGTTGCAATCATGCATATATATAGAGTTGTAGAGTATTTCTGCGGGAATACTCTTGATAACTTGGTTTGTTACAAAAATTAGGAACAATATAAAATCAGAACACACTGCTACGTCTAAATTTGTGGATTTAGTTCATCTATAGAAAATTCCAATTAAACTGGTTAAATATATTTTTATAATGAACCAACCACCGTAAGACGAGCAGCTACATACTAGAAATAAAGTTTCCCAAGACCAATGCGTCTTCATGACCTTAGCAACATTTTTTATGTTGTTGATGACTAAGGTAAAACATTTTGCCGGTATAAAGGGTCATAGTCAGTGCTCCGCCCAAGCATAGCACTGCACCTATGACCTTAAACTTACCAACTTTGGTATTTAGTTCCAACTTTTCTATTCTACACACCACAACAAAATTAAAACCAAAGACATGCACAAATGAGTTCTTCATTAATGTTAAGTCTAAGAAAAACCCAATCCAATTCGTACCTTATTACTCTTAATTTTTTTAGACTTAACATAAATAAAGAACCCACACATGCATGTCTTTGATTTTAATTTTATTGTATGTTATAAAATAGAAAAGTCGCAACTGAATAGCAAAGCTGGCAAGATTGAGCTTATAGGTGTAATACTATGCTTGGCTGGAGCACTGACTATGACCCTCTATAGTGGGAAATTTAATTACTTTATAGCAACACCAGGAACTGCTTAATAAAATTGGTGGCCTACAGTCAAACATTTATAAGAGGTCTTATGTATATATTTAATAATAGTAGCTTCTACGTGCGTTACACGTGCATCATGTGCCTCACACGCTCATCTTGTGCATCACACGTGCATCTTATGTCAAATAAGAATTCTTTTTTAAAGAAATTACATATATATATATATATATATATATATATATATATTATAAATTAATAAAGAAAGAATTTTTTTTTTCTCTAGCTAATAGGGAAAGTTCAATATGCTAGAGTTGCCAGAAACTTACTAGATTCGAACTTATTCATGTTGTGGATTGTTGAATAATTTCTTTGCCCATATTTGGTTTGTTTTTCTTTTAAAATCATTTAAACTAATCTGATTCTATTAAGAATAAAGCTTGACCAGTCATTCTATTGAAGTTGTTTTGATCCATAGGGAGTTGTGAAATTTAATTGACAAAAGAGAATTGTCCAAATTTAGCATAATACATTGGATGAAAAGCTCAACTTTTGAGCCCATTCAAAAGTTTCACAACTATAACCCCACTTTTTTCAGGCTAGCCTATATACAATGGACCTCATAGATAAGCTATTGACAATATCATGGCCTTCTAGCCCAATAAAGAAATGGAGCTATTCTTGACACAATCCACGAAGGGGCATTAGAGACACAATCTACTACTTTAATTACAAAAGATACTAATGTTAATTAGAATCTACTAGCAATGTTAATTACAAACAATATCACTATTTTGTCTTTGCTCTTTCCCTCAAGTATGAGCTTGCTCTCTATCATTTTCTTCACTTGCAATTGTGGACTCTTTGCCCTTTGCCCATAGGAACAAATAAATTTCCAATATGATCAGAAACATTCTTAGCAAACACCAACAATGTAAGTAACGTTTAAGTTTTAATTTAATGAGTGATAGAGTATGATTTGCACTTCATATTTTAGAAGTCAGGTAGGGGATGTCTTTTTTTACCTTCCAACACTAATCTCTCGACCAATGAAAATATTTTCTGTGATTGCCACAAAAATCAGCAAGAGTGGATTGAACATAGAGGGGTATATTGGTCCTTTATTCTCAATTACCCATAAAGACAAACAAAATATTGTTGCAGTTGCGAATACACCCTTCGATATGTAGGCACTATTAGTATTTTTTACAAGTAATTAATTAAATTAATCCTATGATAGACCAAGCTAGCAGATGAATACTCGTGCCTAGTAGATTATAGTAATTAGTTGCAGATTGAATCCCACTTTCCAAGAGGTCGTTGATCTATCCATGCATGGTCCAACTATTACACTTAGTAAAGTTGCATGCATGCAGATATATATATATATATATATATATATATATGAGAGAGAGAGAGAGAGAGAGAGAGAGAGAGAGGTAGAGTATTTGTGCGAAAATACTCTTGATAACTTGGTCTGTTACAAAATTAAGAACGAGATAAAATCAGAACTCATTACTACATCTAAATTTGTGGTTGATTTAATATAGCTAATGTAAAATTTTAATTAACTGGTTAAATATACATGTATAATGAACCAATTACCATAAGACAAGCAGCTACACACTAGAGATAAGGTTCCCTGAGACCAATATGTATGCATGACCTTAGCAATATTTTTTCTGTTGCTATGATGACTAAGGTGAAATATTTTGCCGGTATTGAGGGTCATAGTTAATGCTCCGCCCAGCATAGCACTGCACCTATGAGCTTAATCTTGTTAGCTTTGGTAGTTAAATGCAACTTTTCTATTTTACGCCCCACAGAATTAAAACCAAAGATATACATAAATAATCTCTTCATTAATGTTATGTCTAAGAAAATATCAATCCATTTTGTACCTTAGTATTCTAAAAATTTTTTCTAGACTTAACATAAATAAAGAACTCGCTCATGCATGTATTTATTTATAATTTTGTTGTATGTTGTAGAATAGAAAAGTCGCGTCTAGATACCGAAGCTAGCAAGATTAAGCTTATAGGTGCAATACTATGCTTGGTTGGACCACTGATTATGACCCTCTACATTGGCAATTATTTTTTACCTTATAACAATATTAGAAACAATTCAATAAAATTGGTGGCCTACAGTTAAACATTAATAAAAGGTCTTATGTATATATTTAATAAAATAAGATTTTGCGTGCATCACACCTGCATCTTATTCGTCACACATGCATCTTGTGCATCACACACGCATCTCATGTGATGCAAAGTAATATCCATCTTGTTTACTAACGGAGGTGCCCAATATAGATAGGAAATTAGTCACTTAGTTTGCCTCCCTGTAGTAGTGGTGTATGCTGAAAGTAGATTTATTCATTTTCATCACAATATCCTTAATTATCCTGATCATCTTCTAGTTGTTAGTGTTCTGTTTTTTCACCATGTTAGTGATCAGAAGAGAGTCGACTTCTAGAACAACACTGATGTATCCATTGTTGATACACCAACTGATACCCCCACATCATTGCCCCTTCCTTTAATATAGCTACCACTTATGTTGAGTTTCACCACATCTTCTCTGAGTTTGATCCAAGTAAGATAGGTGTAAGTATAAGATTCATTCTTTCAACAAGGTCACGTAGCTGAATTTGAGACACTTTAAGATTATATTAGGAAAGGAAATTGTAAGAGTTGCATCAATAACCCGACTAATTTCTTGCTTCATCTTACAGCATAGAGAATTTTTTTTCAAAATTTAGCATAATGCATTGTGTATAAGCTTAACCTTTTAGCTCCATCCAAAAGTTTCATAACTACAATGGGCCTCACCAAACAAGCTAGTGACAATATCACAACCTTATAGCCCAATAAAGACATGACATTATTCCTGACACAGTCCACGAAGGAAAACTAGAAACACTATCTACTACTTTAATTTACAAAGGATACTAATGACATTAATTAGAATCTACTAGCAATTTTAATTACAAGCAATATCATTATTTTGTCTTTGCTCTTTCCCTCAAGTATGAGCTTGCTCTCTAGCATTATCTCCACTTGCGATTGTGGACTCTTTTCCCTTTGCCCATAGGAAAAAATAAACTCCCAATATGATTAGAAACATTCCTAGAAAGTTGCAACAATGTAAGTAATATTCAAGTTTCAATTTAATGAGTGACAGAATATGATTTGCACTTCATATTTTAGAAGTCAGGCCAGAGATGTTAATTTGCACCTTCCAACACTGATCTCTCGACCAACGAAGATAGTATCTGTGATTGCCGCAAAAGGCAGTGACAGTGGATTAATTATAGAGGGGTATGTTAGTCCTCTTTTCACAACTGCCCATAAAGTGAAACAGAATATCGCTGCAATTGTGAATACACCCTGCAGTGTGTATGCACTAATAGTATTTCTTATAAGTAATTAACTAAATTAAGCCTATGATAGACCAATCTGACAGACAAGTACATATATCGAGTAGATTATAGTAATTAGTTGCCGATTGAATCCCAGCTTCCAATATGCCATTGATCTATCCATGCACAGTCCAACTATTACACTTAGTAAAAATGCAATCATGCATATATATATATAGAGAGTTTCAGAGTATTTCTGCGGGAATACTCTTGATAACTTGGTTTGTTACAAAAAATAGGAATGAGATAAAATTAGAACACACTTCTACGTCTAAATTTGTGGATTTAATTCATCTATAGAAAATTCCAATTAAACTGGTTAAATATACTTGTATAATGAATCAACCACCGTAAGATGAGCAGCTACACACTAGAAATAAAGTTTCCCAAGACCAATGCGTCTGCATGACCTTAGCAACATTTTTTCTGTTGTTGATGACTAAGGTAAAATATTTTGCCAGTATAAAGAGTCATAGTCAGTGCTCCGCCCAAGCATAGCACTGCACCTATGATCTTAATCTTGCCAGCTTTGGTATTTAGTTGCAACTTTTCTATTCTACACCCCACAACAAAATTAAAACCAAAGACATGCATAAATGAATTCTTCATTAATATTAAGTCTAAGAAAAACCCAATCCAATTTGTACCTTATTATTCTTAATTTTCATAGACTTAACATAAATAAAGAACCCACACACGCATGTCTTTGATTCTAATTTTATTATATGTTATAAAATAGAAAAGTCGCAACTGAATAGCAAAGCTGGCAAGATTAAGCTTATAGGTGCAATACTATGCTTGGCTGGAGCACAGACTATGACCCTCTACGGTGGCAAATTTTGTTACCTTATAGCAACACCAGGAACTGCTTAATAAAATTGGTGTCCTACAGTCAAACATTAATAAGAGGTCTTATGTATATATTTAATAATAGTAGCTTCTGTGTGCGTCATACGTGCATCACACGTGCATCTTATGTTTTTTAAAGAAATTACATATATATATATATATATATATATATATATATATATATATATATATATATATATATATATATATATATATATTATAAGTTAATAAAGAAAGAATTTTTTTTCTTCTCTAGCTAATAGGGAAAGTTCAATATGCTAGAGTTGCCAGAAACTTACTAGATTCGAACTTATTCATGTTGTGGAATGTTGAATAATTTCTTTACCCATATTTGTTTTTTTTAAAAAAAACATCATTTAAACTAATCTAATTCTATCAAAAATAAAGCTTGGCCAGTCATTCTACTGAAGTTGTTTTGATCCATAGGGTGTTGTGAAATTTAATTGACAAAAGAGAATTGTCCAAATTTAGCATAATGCATTGGATGAAAAGCTCAACTTTTGAGCCCATTCAAAAGTTTCACAACTATAATCCCGCTTTTTTCAGGCCAGCCTATATACAATGGACCTCATAGATAAGCTATTGACAATATCATGGCATTCTAGCCCAATAAAGACATGGAACTGTTCTTGACACAGTCCACGAAGGGGCACTAAAAACACAATCTACTACTTTAATTACAAAAGATACTAATGTTAATTAGAATCTACTAGCAATGTTAATTACAAGCAATATCACTATTTTGTCTTTGCTCTTTCCCTCAAGTATGAGCTTGCTCTCTAGAATTTTCTTCACTTGTAATTGTGGACTCTTTGCCCTTTGCCCATAGGAACAAATAAACTTCCAATATGATCAGAAACATTCTTAGCAAACAGCAACAATGTAAGTAACGTTTAAGTTTTAATTTAATGAGTGATAGAGTATGATTTGAACTTCATATTTTAGAAGTCAGGTCGGGGATGTCTTTATTTTACCTTCCAACACTAATCTGTCCACCAATGAAGATAGTTTCTGTGATTGCCACAAAAATGAGCGATAGTGGATTGAACATAGAGGGGTATATTGGTCCTTTATTCTCAATTGCCCTTAAAGCCAAACAAAATATTGTTGCAGTTGCGAATACACCCTTCGGTGTGTAGGGACCATTAGTATATTTTTACAAGTAATTAATTAAATTAATCCTATGATAGACCAAGCTAGCAGATGAATACTCGTGCCTCGTAGATTATAGAAATTAGTTGCAGATTGAATCCCACCTTCCAAGAGGTCATTGATCTATCCATGCATGGTCCAATTATTACACTTAGTAAAGTTGCAATCATGCAGATATATAGAGTTGTAGAGTATTTGTGCGAAAATACTCTTGATAACTTGGTCTGTTACAGAATTAAGAACAAGATAAAATCAGAACTCATTACTACATCTAAATTTGTGATTGATTTAATATAGCTAATGTAAAATTTTAATTAAAATAGTTAAATATACATGTATAACGAACCAATCACTGTAAGACAAGCAGCTACACACTAGAGATAAAGTTCCCTGAGACCAATACGTATGCATGACCTTAGCAACATTTTTTCTGTTGCTTGATGACTAAGGTGAAATATTTTGCTGGTATAGAGGGTCATAGTTAATGTTCCGCCCAAGCATAGCACTGCACCTATGAACTTAATCTTGTTAGCTTTGGTATTTAATTACAACTTTTTTATTCTACACCTCACAGAATTAAAACCAAAGATATGCATAAATGATATCTTCATTAATGTTATGTCTAAGAAAATCTCAATCCATTTCGTACCTTAGTATTCTAAATTTTTTTAGACTTAACATAAATAAATAACTCTCTCATGCATGTCTTTATTTATAATTTTGTTGTATTTTGTAGAATCAAAAAGTCGCGTCTGGATACCGAAGCTAGCAAGATTAAGCTTATAGGTGCAATACTATGCTTGATTGGACCACTGACTATGACCCTCTACATTGGCAATTGTTTTTTTACCTTATAGCATATCAGAAACAACTCAACAAAATTGGTGGCCTACAGTTAAACATTAATAAGAGGTCTTATGTATATATTTAATAAAACAAGATTCTGTGTGCGTCTCACGTGCATCTTATTCGTCACACATGCATCTTGGGCATCACACGTGCATCTCATGTGATGCAAAGTAGTATCCATCTTGTTTACTGGCGGAGGTGCCCAATTTAGATAGTAAATCAGTCACTTAATTTGCCTTCCTGTAATAATGGTGTATGCTGAAAGTATATTTATTCATTTTCATCACAATATCCTCAATTATTCTGCTCATCTTCTAGTTGTTAGTGTTCTGCTTCTTTACCATGTTAGTGATCAGAAGAGAGTCGACTTCCAGAACAACAATGACGTATCCATTGTTGATGCACCAACTGATACCCCTACATCATTGCCCCTTCCTTTAATATAGCTACCATTTATGTTGAGTTTCACCACATCTTCTCCGGGTTTGATCCAAGTAAGGTAGGTGTATATAAGTATAAGATTCAGTCTTTCAACAAGGTCACATAGCTGAATTTAAGACACTTTAAGATTATATTAGGAAAGGAAATTGTAAGAGTTGTATCAATAACCCGACAAATTTCCTGCTTCATCTTACAACATAGAGAACTTTTTTTCAAAATTTAGCATAATGCATTGTGTATAAGCTTAAATTTTTAGCTCCATCCAAAAGTTTCATAACCTACAATGGGTCTCACCAAACAAGCTAGTGACAGTATCACAACCTTATAGCCAAACAAAGACATGACGTTATTCCTGACACAGCTCACGAAGGTAAACTAGAAACACTATCTTCTACTTTAATTTACAAAGGATACTAATGACATTAATTAGAATCTACTAGCAATGTTAATTACAAGCAATATCATTGTTTTGTCTTTGCTCTTTCCCTCAAGTATGAGCTTGTTCTCTAGCATTTTCTTCACTTGCAATTGTGGACTCTTTGCCCTTTGCCCATAGGAATAAATAAACTCCCAATATAATTAGAAACATTCCTAGCAAGCTGCAACAATGTAAGTAATATTTATGTTTCAATTTAATGAGTGATAGAGTATGATTTGTACTTCATATTTTAGAATTCAGGTCGGAAATGTCTTTTTATACCATCCATCACTGATCTCTCGACCAATGAAAATAGTTTCTATGATTTCCACAAAAATCAGCAATAGTGGATTGAGCATATATGGGTATGTTGGTCCTTTATTCGCAAATGCCGATAAAGTCAAATTGAATAATGTTGCAATTGCGAATACACCCTTAGATGTGTAGGCACCACTAGTATTTTTTCAAAGTAATTAATTAAATTAAGCCTATGATAGACCAAGCTAGCAGATGAGTACTCGTACCGAGTAGATTATAGTAATTAGTTGCAGATTGAATCCTACCTTCCAAGAGGTCATTGATCTATCCATGTATAGTCCAACTATTACACTTAGTAAAGTTGCAATCATGCAAGATATATAGAGTTGTAGAGTATTTGTGCGAAAATACTCTTGATAACTTGGTCTGTTAAAAAATTAAGAACGAGATCATTACTACATCTAAATTTGCGGTTGATTTAATATAGCTAATGTAAAATTTAATTAAACTGGTTAAATATACCTGTATAATGAACTAATCACCGTAAGACAAACAACTACACACTAGAAATAAAGCTCTATGAGACCAATGTGTCTGCATGACCTTAGCAACATTTTTTCTGTTGCTATGATGACTAAGGTGAAATATTTTGCTGGTATAGAGGGTCATAGTTAATGTTCCGCCCAAGCATAGCACTGCATCTATGAGCATAATCTTGCTAGCTTTGGTATTTAGTTGCAACCTTTCTATTCTACACCTCACAGAATTAAAACCAAAGACATACATAAATGAGCTCTTCATTAATGTTATGTCTTAGAAATCTCAATCCACTTCGTAGTATTCTAAATTTTCTTAGACTTAACGTAAATAAAGAACTCGCCCATGCATGTCTTTGTTTATAATTTTGTTGTATATTGTAGAATAGAAAAGTCACGATTGAATCCAAAGTTAGGAAGATTAAGCTTATAGGTGCAATACTATACTTGGCCGGACCACTGACTATGACCCTCTACATTGGAATTTTTTTTTTACCTTATAGCAACATTAGAAACAACTCAATAAAGTTGGTAGCCTACAGTTAAACATTAATAAGTGGTCTTATGTATATATTTAATAAAACAAGTTTCTGCGTGCGTCACGCGTGCATCCTGTTCATCACACATGTATCTTGTACTTTACACGTGCATCTCGCGTGATGCAAAGTAGTATCCATCTTGTTTACTAGTGGATGTGCCCAATTTAGATAGGAAATCATCCATTTGATTTGCCTCCATGTAGTAATGGTGTATGCTGAAATTATTCATTTTCATCACAATATCCTCAATTATCCTGATCATCTTCTAGTTGTTAGTGTTCTGTTTTTTCACCATGTTAGTGATCAGAAGAGAGTCGACTTCCAGAACAACACTGATGTATCCATTGTTGATGCACCAACTGATACCCCCACATCATTGCCCCTTCCTTTAATATAGCTACCATTTATGTTGAGTTTCACCACATCTTCTCCGAGTTTGATCCAAGTAAGGTAAGTGTATATAGGAATAAGATTCATTCTTTCAACAAGGTCACGTAGCTGAATCCGAGACACTTTAAGATTATATTAGGAAAGGAAATTGTAAGAGCTGCATCAATAACCCGACAAATTCCCAGCTTCATCTTACAACATAGAGAACTTCTCGCCAAAATTTAGCATAATGTATTGGGTATAAGCTTAAATTTTGAGCTCCATCCAAAAGTTTCACAACCTACAATGGGCCTCAACAAACAAGCTAGTGACAATATCACAACCTTAGGGTTGGGCATAATACCGATCGAACCGAAAAAATCGACCGAACCAATAATTTCGATTTATACGGTTCGGTTTGTTCGATTTTTCAGTCAGTTTGCGATTTATATTTTTTAAAAATTCGGTGTTCGATTCGGTATTCGGTTTTAGTATTTCGACCGAAAAACCGAAGTTTTGTTGCAATATTTCGTTGGACTCGGAAATCGTCAGGCCTCCACTCCTGCCTTCTTCACATCCCATGAAATGTTGAGGTCAATTTTTGTATTTATAGCAAAAGCTATTTGTAATATGTCAATATGTAGCAATAGTCATTCCGATTATCTGAACTAATGGTGAAAATAGATAAAATTCTCTTGTATTTTCTTGTGGGTGTTAATACATTACGCCCAATATAAGATTGTGTCTATATTTGGAAATGTAATGTTCTAGACGAAGAGTGAAAACCAACTATATTTTCTATAATATCACTTTATTAGTATAAATGTTAGTATTTGATTTTCCACCCTTATAATTTAGTGTTGATACCATACTGAAACTTTACACCCACTCGAGCAAAGTTGCAATATATGTAAGACATCATATTTTCTATAATCACACACTTCATTAATATAATTAAGTTTTTTCAAAAAAAAAATTATCACCATTAAAATTTATAGCTGATACTGGGAGTACACAAAAACTCGCAAAGTAGCATTATACGTATGACATAGGAAAATAATTATTTTATTATTTTCTATTAAATTTCATGCTATAGTAGATTACAGTAGGAAAAATTGCTAAGCACATGCATTTTGCCTTAGAAACTTTGTAAGAATTAATTATGAGGCTCATTTTTTGCTTAAGAAAGAAGTTCAATTTGACAAGCCTAAAATCAATCAAACCGAAAATAACCGCACCAAACCGCAAGAAAACCAAACCGCACCGAAAATACTTTGGTTCGGTTTGGTTATTAAAATCCCAAATCGAAAACCGAAAAAATTGAATCGAACTTATACAAAACCGAACCGAACCGATTGACGCTCACCCCTACCTTCTAGCCCAATAAAGACATGATGTTGTTCTTGACACAGTCCACGAAGGGAAACTAGAAACACAATCTACTACTTTAATTTACAAAGGATACTAATGATATTAATTAGAATCTCCTAGCAATGTTAATTACAACTAGTGGTATCAAAATAGATAACAAAAATAGTTATTCATCCATATTGTCCACTAAAAATGAGTGGATAATGAACTTTTTAAAAATAAGTCAAATATGGATAAGAACCATATTATCCACTTGAAAAATAGATAACCAATAAATAACCAACGGGTTTAACTTTTATATTTGCAAAGACTCAAATTGGGGCTTTCTCAAGTTTGATAGACTAGGAATTCTCCCAAAAGTAACTATATTCAAGAAGCCATGAATAATATGAATATCTCTATTATCCGTTGGTTAACACGTTTTCTATCGGTATTAAATATGAGACAGGTCGGTGTTGCGGAAGCCAAATGTATAGAGTGTGAATAAGTCACAACTACTATACCAAAAATTATGACAACCACCAAATAATAAATAAGACAATAAAGCAATAATAAAGGGAACGCCAGAATTTACGAGGTTCGGCTAATTTTGCCTACTCCTCGGACACAACCAAATATTTTATTCCACTCCAAAAATACAAGTGAAATAATACTAAAGAGAGAAGATACAAATGCCTTAAACAGATGAGAAGGCAAATGAGAGGTGTGTTTCAATCCTAAACATTAGGCCTTCTTTTATAGGGGAAAAATCCCCCCAAACTTAACTCCCAACCAATGTGGGACTTTGGCATTTTGCCAAACTTCAACAAATCTCCACCTTGGCAAAATTCCACATTTTCAATTCTCTCTCAATAACAAATTTTGGTTGTGTCTTCATCTTCAATCTTCAGTGTTCAACAATGTTGATCAAATCCAAACAATGTTGAAACTTGACCGCAGTCACCACCTTTGTCAGCATATCAGCAGGATTCTCTGTAGTATGAATTTTCTTCACCGTGACTCCACCTTCTTCTATGATTTCTCGTACGAAATGATACCGAACATCAATGTGTTTCGTCCTTGCATGATAAACTTGGTTCTTCGCTAATTGAATAGCACTTTGACTATCACAAAAAATTGTGATACCTTTTTGTTCAACACCAAGCTCCTTTAGCAATCCTTGAAGCCAAATTGCCTCTTTCACAGCATCTGTAATAGCCATGTACTCTGCCTCTGTTGTAGACAAAGCAACTGTTGACTGCAAAGTAGACTTCCAACTAACTGGTGCCTTTGCAAAAGTAAACACATAACCAGTAGTTGATCTTCGTTTGTCCATATCACCCGCAAAATCTGAGTCACAATATCCAACTACAAACTGATTGTCTTCCTGCTCAAAAACTAACCCGACATCTACAGTATTATGAATATACCGTAGAATCCACTTCACAGCTTGCCAATGCTCCTTCCCTGGATTGTGCATATATCTGCTAATAATTCCAACAGCTTGTGAAATGTCAGGCCTTGTGCAAACCATTGCATACATCAAGCTACCAACAGCATTTGCGTATGGTACCTTTGACATATACTCTCGTTCAGCTTCATCCATTGGCGACATAGTAGTACTTAGCTTAAAATGGGAAGCAAGTGGAGTACTAACTGGCTTAGTCTTGTCATCTATGCCAAAACGTTGAAGTACTCTCTTCAAATATTCCTTTTGAGATAAACAGAGTTTCTTTGAACGTCCATATCTAATTATCTCCATGCCAAGAATTTTCTTTGCCTCACCCAAATCCTTCATCTCGAACTCCTTCTTCAGTTGAATCTTCAACTTATCAATTTCTTCCGAATTCTTGGAAGCTATCAACATATCATCAACATATAGGAGAAGATATACAAAGGAACCATCTTTAAGCTTGTGCAAATACACACAATGATCGTATTTGCTTCTCTTGTACCCTTGCCGCAACATAAACTCGTCAAATCGCTTGTACCATTGTCTAGAAGATTGTTTCAATCCGTACAACGATTTTTCAAGTTTGCACACCATATTTTCTTTTCCAGCAACTTTGAATCCTTCTGGCTGAGTCATGTAGATTTCCTCCTCCAAGTTTCCATGTAAAAACGCAGTTTTTACATCCATCTGAACTAGTTCCAAATCCAATTGTGCTACCAAAGCCAACATAATTCTAATGGAGGAATGTTTTACAACTGGAGAAAACACTTCATTGTAATCAATTCCCTCCTTTTGAGCATATCCTTTGGCCACCAATCTTGCTTTGTAGCGAACATCTACTTGGTTAGGAAATCCTTCCTTCTTTGCAAATACCCATTTGCACCCAATTGCTTTCTTTCCCTTCGGGAGATTGGCCAATCTCCATGTATGATTCTGATGAAGGGACTGTATTTCATCATTCATGGCAATCCTCCACTTATCTTCTTCTGAACTTTGGACAGCGTCTTTATAAGTAGTAGGAACATCATCAGCTACAATTGAGGTTGCACAAGCAACCGTCTCTATGAGACGAACAGGTTTCGTTATTGTTCTTTTTGGCCTGCTGGTTGCTATTGATTCAAGTTGTTGTTGAGATTCCTGAGTTGGAATCTCCTCTACTGGCTCTCCTTCCAGAGGGTAATCTTCATTTGTTTCCTCCTCTGCTTCTTGTGTAGGAAAAATAAATTTTCCCTCAAACTCCACCTGCTTAGAAGCACCTTCATTTTGTTTGGTATCTTCTGTTACCTTATTTACCATAGCAAATTCATCAAAGGTAACATCTCTGCTGAATATTACTTTCTTTGTCATAGGGCACCATAAGCGATATCCTTTGACTCCAGAAGTAATTCCCATAAAAATAGCCTTCTTTGCCCTTGGATCCAATTTTGACTCCGTCACATGATAATATGCAGTTGAGCCAAACACGTGCAAAGAGTTATAATCTACAGCAGGTTTTCCGTACCATTTTTCAAATGGTGTTTTG
Organism: Nicotiana tabacum; assembly: GCF_000715075.1. Lineage (NCBI taxonomy): Eukaryota > Viridiplantae > Streptophyta > Magnoliopsida > Solanales > Solanaceae > Nicotiana > Nicotiana tabacum. The sequence continues at coordinate 6,869,934 of NC_134095.1, read as the reverse complement.
CCATCAATAGCAGCAGATGGTAGACGATTAATGAGGTGACATGCATATGTAATTGCCTCAGCCCAAAATTCTTTGCCCAAGCCAGCATTGGACAACATACACCGTACCTTCTCCAGCAAGGTCCGGTTCATACGTTCTGCCACTCCATTCTGTTGTGGTGTATGTCTAACAGTGAAGTGTCGGACGATGCCATCATTTTCACAGACCTTATTGAAATGATCATTTTTGTATTCACCTCCATTGTTTGTGCGAATACACTTGATCCTCCTGCCTGTTTGATTCTCCACCATCGTCTTCCATTTGAGAAAAATTCCCAGCACTTCATCTTTGTTTTTCATTGTATACACCCACACTCTTCGAGAAAAATCATCAACAAAGGTTACAAAATAGTGCTTCCCACCCAATGAAGGTGTTTTGGAAGGACCCCAAACATCAGAGTGTACATAATCCAAAATGCCTTTAGTATTATGGATCGCTGTACCAAATTTAACCCTTGTCTGTTTCCCTTTGACACAATGCTCACAAAACTCCAAGTTGCAAGCCTTTACTCCTTTTAACAATCCTTGATCTGATAGAGTTTTCAAGGATTTTCCTCCAGCATGTCCCAAGCGCATGTGCCATAGCTTGGTTGCTTCTGCCTCTTTGTCGTCACTGGATGTTACTGTCGCTGTCCCAATAACTGTACTGCCACGATAGCGGTACATATTATTATTCTTCCGATTAGCCTTCATTACCACTAGTGCACCGGAGCATACTCTCATCACTCCATTTTCTGCAATGATTTTGAACCCTTTTGATTCTAGGGCTCCCACAGAGATGAGATTCTTCTTCAAATCTGGTACATATCGAACATCTATCAATGTTCTGATCATTCCATCATGGTTCCTTAATCGTATTGAACCAATGCCATATGAGGTAAGAGGGCTGTTATCCGCTGTGTGGATGACTCCATATTCTCCTTCTTGAAATTCCATGAACCAGTCCCTGTTGGGACACATATGATAGCTACAAGCCGAGTCCATCAACCATATGTCTGATGATGTTGATGACTCTGTTGTAACTAATGAGAAGTCTGAATCATCACAATCAGCTACATTTGAATCCATAATGGCCTTTCCATTGTTATGTTTGGCCTTATTCTTCAACTTCGGACAGTCTTTCTTCCAGTGCCCTTTTTCTCGACAAAAGGAACATTCATCTTTGTTGGGTCTGGATCTTGACTTGGATCTTCCCTTCTTTGTCCTCGTTTGATTTTGAGGACGACCCCTCACAAATAGTGCTTCTCCTTCTCCGCCCTTCTGTTTTTCTCGCTTTCTTTGTTCATAGCTGTACAAAGCCGAACAAACTTCTCTGAGAGAAACTTCGTCATTTCCATGGAGTAGAGTAGTTTCAAGGTGCTCGTACTCATCAGGAAGTGACGCCAACAACATCAAGGCCAAGTCACCATCATCATAAGTTGTATCCATATTTTGCAAATCTGTAACCAACTTATTGAAACTGGTGATATGTTCATTCATCGTGGTACCAGGAACATAGGTGAAGTGAAACAGTCTCTTCTTCATGTACAATTTATTTTGACTATTTTTCTTCAAAAATTTATCCTCCAGTGCTTTCCATAATTTACTTGCAGAAGTTTCCTTTGTGTATGGATATTTCTGCTCTCTAGCAAGGTAGGATCGAATGGTACCGCAAGCAACACGGTTGATAATTCTCCAATCTTCTTCTCCAATAACATCTGGTTTCTTTTCTTCAATGGCCAGATCTAGCCCTTGTTGAAAAAGGACATCTAGAACCTCGCCTTGCCACATCCCAAAATGTCCGGACCCGTCAAATATTTCGACCGCAAATTTCGCATTTGACACAATTCTTGTCATAAGCGAAGATGCCAATGATGACGTATTGTTGACACTTGATGTAGATTCTTCTTGTTTATTGTCTCCCATCTTTGACACAAATATTATTTAATAGCTGACGACACAAATCAAGATTATTTCCTTTCTGGTGTGGAAGATCAGACTAAGCTGCAACCACAGAGCATACTCAGACAGAACCTTGACTCAGTTACCAAGATAAATCTTTTCTGATGTGGAAGATCAGACTATGCTGCAACCACAGAGCATACTTAGACAGTACCTTGGCTCTGATACCAATTGTTGCGGAAGCCAAATGTATAGAGTGTGAATAAGTCAGAACTACTATACCAAAAATTATGACAACCACCAAATAATAAATAAGACAATAAAGCAATAATAAAGGGAACACCAGAATTTACGAGGTTCGGCTAATTTTGCCTACTCCTCGGACACAACCAAATATTTTATTCCACTCCAAAAATACAAGTGAAATAATACTAAAGAGAGAAGATACAAATGCCTTAAACAGATGAGAAGGCAAATGAGATGTGTGTTTCAATCCTAAACATTAGGCCTTCTTTTATAGGGGAAAAATCCCCCCCAAACTTAACTCCCAACCAATGTGGGACTTTGGCATTTTGCCAAACTTCAACAGTCGGATATTTTATTCATTTTTGTATTATCAATTAAATTATCTATATCCAACCCGATCTGCCCATTTACCATCCGTAATTACAACTAACTATTTTGTCTTGTATTTTTCCTCATATATGAACTTGCTCTCTAGCATTTTTTTGATCTATTTTTTTAACTTTACTGGCAGTTGTGGACTCTTTGCCCTATGCCCATAAGAATAAATACACTCCTAATATGATCAAAAACATTCCTAGCAAGTTGCAACAATATATGTAATGTTCAAGGTCTCAATTCAATGAGTGATACAGTATGATTTTCACTTCACATTTTAGAAGTCAGGCCTGGATGTTGATTTGTACCTTCCAACACTAATCTCTTGATCAAGGAAGATTGTTTCAATGATTGCCACAAAAATTAGCGATAGTGGATTGAACATAGAGCGGTATGTTAGTCTTCTTTTCGCAACTGCCCAAGAAGATAAACAGCATGTCGCTGCAGTCGTGAATATACCTTGCATTGTGTAGGCACTATTAGTATTTCTTACAAGTTATTAATTGAATTAAGCTTATGATAGATCAAGCTAACAAATGATTACTCGTATCGAGTATATTATAGTAATTAGTTGCAGGTTTATCCCAACTTCCAAGAGGCCATTGATCTATCCATGCATAGTCCAACTATTACACTGAGTAAAGTTGCAATCATGCATATATATAGAGTTGCAGAGTGTTTATACGAAAATGCTCTTGATAACCTGGTCAGTTACAGAATTAAGAACGAGATAAAATTAGAACTCAAAACTACGTCTAAATTTGTGGCTGATTTAATTCAGCCAAAGAAAATTCCAATTAAACTGGTTAAATATACATGTAAAATTAACCAACCGCCGTAAAACAAGTAACTACTACACTAGAAATAAAGTTTCCCGAGACCAATGCGTCTGCATGACCTGAGCAATATTTTTTCTGTTGCTACGATGACTAAAGTAAAATATTTTGACGGTATAGAGGGTCATAGTTGATAACTATGAATTCTAGCATATCTTATGCTCTCTTTTGCTTAGGTTTGGATCAAAAATGTATAAAAGTATTCCCGAAACTGACTTATTGTACTTGTTTGATAACATGGTCTAGTCAAAATGAAGCAAGAAAGTCATAACCAGCTCATAAAAGAGTTAAATCTGCACAAGTTCAAAGCTAAGATAAAAGCACTGACAGCGATGAAATAGTGCGGCCGCAGAAGGTTCATCGCTGAGGCGGCCACAATTACACTGACAACGGAATTGAGATTCAGAGAAGGCATTTTTGGGGTACAACAAAGACCGATGACCACGGTAAAATAATGCGGCAGCGGAATACCTGACGCGGCCGCAGTTCAAATTGCGCTGAGGGCGAAATAGAGAATTAGAGGCCTTGCAACTTTTGCTCAAATAAGGAACGCGGTCCGCGAACATTTTACGCGGCCGCGGTGGAAGCCAACACTGATGCAGTAAATTTTACGTTGTCCGCAAAACTCAGCCCAGTGCCAGTCCAAAATTGAAGAAACGCGGTCCGCGCTTGTTTTTGCGCGGCCGCCGAAGTTCATGCGCTGAGGCGCTCAGTATTCCGCTGACAGCGGAACCTTCGTAGGGGTATTTTGTCCAATAATTTTGGTTGTGTATAAATAGATCTTTTTCATATTTTTAGGGCATCTTTTGTATCAGGAGCTCGTGAACAGCCTTATTTTACTATTTAGAGTAAATTTAGAGCAGCTTTAGCTATTAATCTTAGACTTTTTTCTTGTAATCAACTTTTATGGCTTATATTTCATCTTTATCTTTGATTTCTACCTTTATTATGAGTAGCTAAACTCATTATCTAGGGTTGTGACTCAATCCTAGTGTGGGTCTTCAATTTTAGGGCTTATTTGTTTATGGGTTAGTGATATTTAGCTTGATTCATGCTTTAATTGTAGAATTGGTGGTTGCAAATACTGATTCATGCCTTTATGACTTTGACTCTTCTTGAGAAAGAGGGACTAAGTCTAGGAAAATTAAGCTAACAAGGAATTGGGGTGCATTCAAGAGATTGATAGCCCCAATTAAAGGGTTAAACCTAGAGATAGTAATACCCGATTTAAGCCAATTTTACTTGTATTGTTTGAACACCCAATTAGGCTTGAGAAAGCCAATTAGGCAAAGTTACTCAAACTACCAAGAGGTATAGAGTGAGTAATTTTGTGTAAAGGTTATATCATGACCCCATATATAACAAGTTTGTCCTAAATTTTAGATCCCATTAGATATTCACCTAGGTGTAAGTCACTTTCCTAGTATTTTTTTATCAATTGTGAAAACCCTTACAAAAATATTGTACTTAGATTATTTTCAGCAATCAATAGCATTAAAATTAGAATAGAAACAAATCCAAACATGGTTAGAAGTGCAATTAAAAGCAACACGCGTAGCTAGATTAGATAGAAACTCAATTCTCAACCAATATTAACTCCATGTGGAAATCGATCCCGACCTTTCGGGTACGACCACTTCTTGCCATTACATAGTGGTGTAGGGTTAGAGCCGATCACCTTTTGGCACCGTTGCTGGGTAGTTAAATAGTTTTGGCTATTTATCTGACTAGTTGTGTGTCTCATTTTTCTTTCCTTCTGTTTTACTAAATTGTGTGAGTTAATCGATTCAGGTACAAAATGACAAATAATGATCATATCGGAAATGTTCTCACGGGGGAGGACGTAGATAATAATGCTGAAGATGAGGTACCTCTAGTACCTCAAGCTTAAAGAAGAGGCCGTCAGGCCAATGAAAACATTCTAGACCCTCCCGCAGCTCCTCCACGAGTAGCTCCTCGGGTGATTCCAAATGAAGTGTATGCAAGTGCAATTGTCCCACCTCGGATCCGGGCGGGCAATTTCCAGATTACAAATGTCATGCTGACCTTATTGGACCAAAGAGGGTATTTCACAGGCGCTCCCCATCAGAATGCATATAAACATCTAAAGGGCTTTATGGATACCTGCTGGGGAAGAAAAGAAACAAATATGTCGGAGGATGCATTGAGACTGAGATTGTTCCCTTTTTCACTTAGAGGGAAAGCTTTGAACTGGCTCGAAAAACTCCCCAACCATTCCATCACTACGTGGGATGAGTTGGCCGACAAGTTTATAGCCATGTTTTTCTCACCGGGACAATAGTTGCATTAAGGGATGGGATCTTAGCTTTTAAACAGAAACCAAATGAACCCCTCCATGAAATTTGGGATAGATATAGAACTATGGTCAAGGAATTCCCTAACAATAATATGACTGGAGCAATGATCCAACAGATATTTTATCGGGGTATAAACATGACTAATCAATGTGTGGTAAACCAGCTAGCTGGGGGTAATTTTATGAAGCTACCTTATGCCGAGGCCTGTGACATTCTTGATTAGATGGATGACACTTCCTCAATCTGGCAGAGTCGGGCAAATGTTCCTCAAGGGGACCCTCATGTCATAAATCTTCACAAGGAACTTCAAGACCACGGACAAGCCATAGCTGAGTTGACAACAACCATGAACCAGTTAGCCACAACAACCATGAACCAGTTAGCCAAAGCACAACTTTAGCAGATTTAGGGACCAAAGCAAGTAAACGCAATGGAAGGGGTTAATCTATTGGTAAACAAGAGGAGACAGCATGGGCAACAAATGCAAGGCAATCAAGATCAATATGAACAAGGTAGTAGTGGTTACAACTAAGATGATGGGTATGGTGAGCAAAGTGAAGAGGTTTTGTATGCCAACAACTATCAAGGACAATAGAGTAATGCTCCAAATTAACAATGGAGATCACAAGGGAATAATCAGAATTGGGGCAACCAAAGCCAAGGAAATTGGAACAATAACAATAACAACAACAACAACAACAACAACAACTCCAACAATTTGGGGAACAACAACCAGAATTGGGGTAACAATAGCAATTGGTGTGGCAACAACAACCAAGGGGGTTGGAATAACGGTAATCAAGGTAATCGGGGGCCGGGTTTTCAAAGACCTCCAATGTTTCAACAACCAAACAATCTACCCTCATTTCCGTCCCAAGGTCCTAGCTCGTGAAACAATGAGATGGGAAGGATTGAGTTAATGTTTGAGCAAATGATGAAGAAAAACACCGACTCTGATACCCAATTGGCGTTCCATAATACTTCCATCTACAACCTGGAGGTCCAACTTGGATAGATTTCGCAAGCTTTGAACACTCGCCCTAAGGGGGCACTACCTAGTGATACAGTAGTAAACCCGAAAGGTGGAAACAACACCGGCCATGCAATGGTAGTGATCACAAGGAGCGGTAGAGGTGGTGAAGCAAGTACCTCCAAGCAAAAGGAAGTTGTGAGTGATGATGTTGAAGTGCAAAATGATGACGATCCTATAGTTGAGCAAGTGAGTGAAGAGAAGTTGGATGGTGAGGTGAGAATTGATATTCATGACAATGAGGAAGAGAGTCAAAATGACGTGAACCCGTATAGGGAACACGTGATAGACATAGCGGAAATGGTAATTCTTAAATACAGGGCTCCCTTGATTAGGCCTCCTCCACCTTACCCTCAATGACTTGCAAAGCAGAAGAACGAAAACTAGTTCAAGAAGTTTATTGAGATGATGAAAAGTTTGTTGATCAATGTGCCCTTGGTGGAAGCTCTTGATCAAATACCAGGATATGCCAAGTTTATGAAAGACGTGGTAACTAAAAAGAGATATATGGATTGTGAGACCATTAACATGACTCATCAAGTGAGTGCCATTGTGCACTCGATGGCTCCAAAGCTTGAGGATCCCAACGCATTTACCATTCCATGTACTATTGGGAGTGCAGATTTTGTGATGGACTTGTATGATTTGGGAGCAAGTATAAATTTGATGCCTTACTCTATATTTAAAACTTTGTGTATTAGTCAACCGAGAGCTACTTCAATGAGATTGCAATGGCGGATATAACAATGAGGAGGTCGCTTGGTATTATTGATAATGTTCGTGTGTAGGTTGACAAGTTTATTTTTCTCGCGGATTTTGTGATTCTCGACTGCGAAGTCGACTATGAGGTGACGATAATATTGAGAAGACTTTTCCTAGAAACAGTGAAGGCATTGGTTGATGTTGATGTACGGGAGCTCACCTTCCGGGTGGGTGACGAAAAAGTTGTGTTTCACGTGTGCAAATCAATAAGGCAGCCGAATAGTACCGAGGTTTGTTCTTTTGTGGATCTGGTGACTGAGGTGATAGTTGATGACACAAGTGTCATGATCAATGTGGAGGATCCTTTGGAAGTTGTATTGTTGAACCATGATGCGACTAAGGATGAAGGCTTGGTAGAGTATGACAATGCCTTGCAAGGAATGGGTTCTTACTCCTATGAGCCCCGTAAACTCTCCTTGGATATTGAGAACAGAAAGACTCCACCAACTAAGCCCTCAATCGAGGAACCTCCCGTATTGGAGTTGAAGCCTTTGCCTCCACACCTCAGGTATGAATTCTTGGGCCCTTGTTCAATTTTACCGGTTATTCTTTCTGTGTGCCTTATTAACGTGCAAGTAGATGCCATCCTTGAGGTGATTCAAAGAAGGAAGAGGGAAATTGGATGGACTCTAGATGATATTCGGGGGATAAACCCCGCCTTTTGCATGCACAAGATTATACTTGAGGATAATGCCAAACCCTCCGTGGAACATCAAAGGAGGTTGAATGAGGCTATGCAAGAGGTCGTCAAGAAGGAAGTTATCAAGTGGCTAGATGCAGGGATTGTGTACCCCATCTTGGATAGTTCATGGACTTCATCGGTACCATGTGTGCCAAAAAAATGGGGTATGACTGTGGTCACAAATGAGCAAAATGAGTTTATCCCCACTAGGATTGTCACCGGATGGAGGGTATACATGGACTACCGGAAGCTGAACAAAGTGATTCGCAAAGATCATTTTCCATTGCCCTTTCTTGAACAAATACTGGACAGACTTGCTGGGCATTCATATTATTGCTTTTTGGATGGGTGCTCAAGCTACAACCAGATTTTGATTGCACCGGAGGACTAGGAGAAGACCACCTTCACATGTCCGTATGGCACCTTTGCATTCTCACGGATGCCATTTAGTTTGTGTAATGCACTGGCTACATTTCAGCGGTGTATGATGGATATCTTTACTGACATAGTGGAGGACCTCTTAGAAGTGTTCATGGATGATTATAGTGTTGTGGGTGACTATTTTGAAGAATGTTTGGGAAATCTTGACAAAGTGTTGGCCCGATGTGAAGAGACAAATCTAGTGCTTATTGGGAAAAGTGTCACTTCATGGTTGAGGAGGGCATTGTCCTCGGCCATAAGATCTCAAAGAACGGTATCGAAGTGGACAAAGCGAAGATTGACGTAATTTCAAAACTCCCTCCTCCTACTTCTGTCAAGGGGGTTAGGAGCTTTCTTGGGCATGCGGGGTTCTACCGAAGGTTCATCAAAGACTTCTCAAAGGTGGTGAATCCCTTGTGCAAGTTATTAGAAAAGGATGCAAAATTTGTATTCAATGATGATTACATGAAAGCTTTTGAGCTTCTCAAGTATAGATTAACTACCAGTCCCATCAGCACTGCACCCAATTGGAGCCTGGCATTTGAGCACATGTGTGATGCTAGTGACATTGCAGTAGGAGCGGTTTTGGGGCAAAGGGTGAACAAGATGTTTCATCCGGTATAGTATGCAAGCAAAACTATGAATGATGCTCAGGTCAATTATACCGTGACGGAGAAAGAGTTGCTAGCAATTGTATTTGCAATGGAAAAATTAAGGTCTTATCTCATAGGTTCCAAAGAGATTGTTCATACGGATCACGCGGCACTCCGTTATTTAATGACAAAGAAGGATTCCAAGGCTAGGTTGATGAGATGAGTTCTTTTGCTTCAAGAGTTTGACCTAGAGATTGTTGATCGAAAAGGAAGTGAAAATCAAGTGGCGAACCACTTGTCCCACTTGGAAGAGGAAGGGAGACCCAAAGATGGTCTTGAAATCAATGAGGCATTTCTAGATGAACAACTCCTCTCTGTGTCTTTGAATAGTCTGCCTTGGTTTGCCGATGTAGCCAATTTTCTTGTGACCGGCATAATCCCGAGTGAGCTCTCTTCTAACCAAAGGAAGAAGCTTAAACAGGACAGCTTGGATTATTACTAGGATGAGCCCTATTTTTTCAATATTTGTACTGATGGTGTGATCTGGAGTTGTGTTCCGGAAGAGGATCAAATGAGTATTATTGATGCTTGTCATTCCTCTCCCTACGGTGATCATCATGGTGGGGTGAGAACTGTTTCAAAGGTTCTTAGTTGTTCATTTTATTGGCCTACTCTGTATAAGGATGTTGGTGAGTTTGTTAAGAGATGTGATGAGTGTCAGAGAGCTGGTGGAATTTCAAAGAAGGATGAAAGGCCTCTCACCACTATTCTTGAGGTTGACATTTTTGACGTGTGGGGAATAGACTTCATGTGGTAACACTTACATTCTGGTGGCTGTTGATTATGTTTCTAAGTGGGTTGAAGTTGTGGCTTTACCCAACAATGAGGCACGTAGTGTAGTGTCATTCTTAAAGAAAAATATCTTCACAAGGTTTGGCACTCCAAGGGCGATTATCAGTGATGAGGGGTCTCATTTTTGAACAAGGCCTTTGATACTTTACTGTCTAAGTATGGTGTCAATCATAAAGTGTCAACCCCTATCATCCCCAGGTGAGTGGACAGGTTGAGGTCTCCAACAGGGAGATAAAGAGCATATTATCAAAAACTATCAATGCAAACCGAACCGATTGGTCAAGGAAACTGGATGATGCTTTATGGGCTTACAGGACTACTTATAAGACTTCAATTGGTATGTCTCCATACCAGTTGGTATTTAGAAAGGCGTGCCATATTTCGGTTGTGTTAGAGCACAAGGCCATGTGGACGTTGAAGAGGTTAAATCTTGAGTGGGATGTTGCAGCAAATCTCCGGGTAGAGCAACTCAATGAACTTGATGAATTCCGATTTCATGCCTATTCCAGCTCATCCTTGTATAAGGACAAAATGAATTACTTACATGACAAGTATGCACAGAGCAAGGAATTCAAGGAGGGTGACTTGGCTCTCTTATTCAACTCTCGGTTACGACTGTTTTCGGGAAAGCTCAAGTCAAAATGGAGTGGCCCTTTTGAAGTGGTACATGTGACTCCATTTGGTGCTCTTTATTTGAAGAATAAAAATGGTGAAGTTTTTAGAGTTAATGGGCACCGAGTCAAATATTTTCTGGGAAAATTTGATGACAACCACGTGGTGGCCTTGATCAATTTCAAATGATGATGGTAACATGCGTCGTGTCGCGACGTTAAATCAGGCGCTTCTTAGGAGGCAACCCATGTGTTTTTCTTCTTTTTGATTTTCTTCTTAGTGTAGGATTTATTTTGGACTAACTGGTTGTGAGACTTGTGTAGGAATTTTTGATGCAGTGCAGGACTAATACTGGAAAATTTGGCTAAGTGTATGATTGGACCGCTGGCTGCGCTCAAAATTTCGCAGTCAACAGAAGCATTTTCTCAGGGGCGTGATTTGGTAGCAGATGGGGACTTGAAAAGTCCAAAATGTGACCTCTCTGAAGTTTCAACCGCGTCCGCAGTGGCTTTGTCACGGTCAGCAGACCTTATTCCATGGCCGCTGCCACTTTTCCTCTCTCAGCGGTAGTGATGATTCTGCAGCTCTTCAGAATAGCCAAAGTGTGGACCGCGGTGGAATTTCCGCGTCAGGTAGGTGTGGGCCCTAAGTTTTTTAGTATAAATAGGAGGGTCCTCCTCCTTTTACCTTTTTTGCAATTTTTACTCTCAGAAGAAAGAGCCTATTGTTCATCTTCCTACTCTAAGCCCTAATCTGTATAACACCAACTAGAAGTCAATTTCCAACACTCATCAAACAATTGGTATGCTCAAATCATCACATTTTTTTAAATTTGTGTCTTTTCTTTCTTTTAGTTTTAACGTCTTCCTCTTTTCTTTTAGTTACAACTAGGGTTAAGTAGTTGTTAATTAGTTGATGCTAAAACTTCATGATGATACTTGTTATGCATGCCTAGTCGGGGTTGGTAATGTTCATGATATTTGTTAATGACTAAAAAAGTGAAACTCTAGGTCTAGGAAAGTCAAAAATGCTTGTCTGGTCATAGAATTCCGCGGACAGCGGCCCAAATTTCACTGTCTGCGTTCATGTTGTGTAAAAGCTAAATGGTCTGTTTTTCCGCGGTCAGTGATGGAAATTCCGCTGTCAGAGGCCTGCTTCATGCGGTCGCACTTCCTTTTTCGCGGACAGCAGATTTTGAGTTCAGAGAAGTGCCAAATTGAGTCCGCGGCCGCGTCTGTTTTTCTGTGAACAGCGGTGCAGTTTTCGCAGCCGCACCTAAAATTTCGCTCTCAGTGGTACCTCGAATTTAGAGAGTAGGTAGTCTGATTCCCAAATTTTCACGAACGTGGTTGTATTTTCCGCGGTCCAAGGTTGCCTTTATACGAACGTGCCTTATTTTCCACGATCATCAGATCCTGATTCTGAGAGGCAGTATATGCAAGTGCTCTGCTATGTTTTATTTCCATGTGCCCTATTTTAGCTTCAACTGCAATGCTTAACCATATGATTGATACATTGTTTTGACTTTGTTTCATGGCTTATTCTCTGTAGACAATGGTCCGATCTAGAGGTACCGGTGATGCACAAAAAGGGAGGGCGGATCCTCCCGAGGCAAGGGAATAGGAGGACAAGGAAGGACCAAATTACCACTAGAGGTCTAGAAATCTATAGGGAAGCTAAGGAAGACCATCAAAGCTGCGGACAAAGTCGCATCCCATTCTGAAGGAAGTGAGTATGTCCCTTCCAGGGAAGGTTCGGAAGGAGACTCAGGGCCAACCAATATTCCAGCAGACTTCCAAGGGAAATTCCAACTAACATACGAGCCTACTCCACCTGCTTCCTCTACTTCTTCTAAGTCGTCTGATGGCTCAGAGGAAAGTAGTGAGGCTTCAGCATCAGCTTCCCTACCTGCTACACTTTTGGCCCTACCAACAGATCATATTGATGTAGATACTGAGATCCCTAATGACGGGAGGGGTGGTGACACCCAGACAGGAGGGTTGGAAAGATCAAGGAACCCCGTGGTATGGCAAGACCATTTTGTGAGTAAAAAATCACCACAAGTTTCGGGAGTGGTGAACTCAGAGGTCACCTACACATGATAGGGTTTTTATTGAGCGAGATCTGCTACCTCACAACCTGAATGTCAAGAGGCACTTCAACGAGAGAGTGGGGTGGCAGTTTTTCATCAGCGACCTACCAGATGCCAGTGAACACTTGGTCAAGGAGTTTTAAGCTAATGTCACCCACATAAAAAAATGGCACATTTTTTACCAAAGTCCGCAACAAGAAGATTAAGTTTGATGGAAAGACTTTGAATGATTATGCTGGAATCAATGACGAGGATAAGTCGCTGTATTTGGAGAAGGTTGTTATGGATGAGTTAGCCTGCTCGTGGCTTGCATTAGTGATTGCTCTTCCGGGGACTACTCCAGCTTGGATGACACTTGGGGTTCCGATCTACAGGAACACTTTGAGCTTCGAGGCGAAGGGTTGGGAAACTTTTGTGTGCAGCCGGTTAGACCGCACTACGCATGACAGTGATATGCTAGTCTCCTGGGCTATTATTGTGGGGTCCATCATGGGGGGGTACCCGATCAATGTTGTAAATAGTATGTCCAGGGTGATCACCAGAGTGGTTAACAAGAATGAGATTTCATACCCTTTTCTAAACTTCCTCACCATGTACCTAGAGGATCAGGAAGTCAAAAGACTTTGACATCAGAGTGAAACCAAAAAAGCCATTTTCATGGTACAACCTTCAGGTTCTGGGCAACCCCAAGTCCAAGGGCAAAGCCACCACTTCCACTGGCTAGTATGAAGAGCTAGGGGTGGTGGCCATTAGTTTTGAGCCTTCTACAGCTGGAGGTTCTTCTACTGCTATGCCACCTCCATTATCTGAACTATCTACTTCTATGCCTTCTTCAGTGCCTTATTCATCAGCATACTCTCTGACTGCACTGGGGATTAATCAGACTCTTACCAGCATCAACAATTGGATGCATGCAGCTACATCAAAGTTGTTTGTCCTATCCAGCACAGTGGTAGCACAGTCAATTCTAGCATAGCCTCAGGTGCCTACTTCAGTAGAGGAATCACTAAAGGAGCTTCTGGACAACCAAAAGAAGCTCCTAGACAACTAGAAGCTGATCATGGCCACTTTGGAAGCACAAGGAAAAGCTATCACGTACCTGAGCAAATAAATAGAGAAAATGAAGAAGACTCGGGCCTCAAAGGAGTCAGTCAAGCTTCTGAGGAAGGAGGTTGAGAAGATAAGAGCAACTGGAGGCATCCCATTGGACCTACTCTTGGAGGATCCAGTTCCAGTAGCTCAAGCAGCACAGGCACCAGAGTAGGAGGCTGGCGAAGAAGCCGTGAGGAGAAGGGTGGATCTGGAGATTGTGCTGGAGGACCCCGAGGGAGGTGACTCAGGCCAGCCACAGGACCCAGCCAGTGACCCCATGCAGACAGAGGAAACATAAGGAGTTTTCTTTACTCTCTAACCCCTCTTTGATCTTATTTTGGCTTTTAGCATTGAGGACAATCCTAGTTTTTATTTGGGTTGGGGGGTGGTCCTATTTTGATTTGATGACTGGAATGTAATTATGATACTTATTTTTCTTTATTGTTATTTTGTCACTTTTGGTATGTATATAACTTTACCATCTATTTTTCACTTTTCGTTATTTTTCAATTTCGGTATGTATATAACTTTACCATCTATTTTTCACTTTTCGTTATTTTTCAATTTCGGTATGTATATAAAGTTACCTTTCCATGTATATATTCACTCCCCTTTTATGTATATTCGTCTCAATCCCCTATTGTACATATTCAGTTTACTTTCCGTATTTTACTTTATAACCTCTTTTGAAATTTTCCTTAATAACATAACTTCTTATTTCATTTAGTAGTTTCTTTTTCAATTTGTAGCTTCTTACTTTTACAAGTTTTCGTGATCAATAAGACTTTGGTTTTCTTAATGTCACGGTTCTTTCCAAAGGTAAAATTTGTGTGAACTGGGTGGCTCTTCCCGATGATGGATGACATGACAACCTTATTAAGGGTTTGAGTTTGTTTTCTTAGTTTTTGTGTAAATAGTAGTAATGAATAAAAGTGTCTCAGGCAAAGCTTCACTTGGGCCTAGCACATTTACCTTTGACCTTGTGGTTAGAAACAAATTGATTTGCAAAATATGGTGTTAATTGTGACCTTTAGACTCTTGTATTGGCTAAACAATCATCGAGTGATTTTTAGGAGCCATTTTGTTGCTCAATCTTAGCTAAGGTTGTTATGGGCCCTCGACTCTGTTCTCTTTAGCAATCCAATACCTTATGAGGTGTGGTATTGATTTGCATATCCAAGTCCCATGTCAGTAAGTCTATAACTTGCCCTAAATGTTTGTCTAGGCGAAATTCTAAGTGTAGCTCGACTTGAGAAATGATTATAGGCTCTCCTTGATCCAAATTGAAACTTGAATGCATCCATATCCCACCAAATATGATATCCCTAGTCATCATCATTGAGTCATAGCCCTTGTTATTTCAATAACCATGATACAAGCCTTTATTTGTTCTAAAATGATCCTTTCTTGGCACCCGATCTTTCCTTAGTACAATTGGCAAAAGCATAAGTTTGGGAGGAGAGAAGAGGAATGCAAAAGTAATAAAAGGTACAAAATAAGAAAAAAGGAAGGAAAAAGAAAAAGAAAGAAAAGTCAAAAAGTCAAAAAGAAAGTGAACAATATAAAAAATGAAGGGATTCCATAAAAGCAATGGTGAAAGGCTTGGAATGATTAGAAAGGAGAAAAATAATTGTCATGAACAAGAAAGAGTAACAGTGTGTCTCTCTAGTCCTCTAAGGAAGAAGAAAATGACTCAACGAGTCAAGAAAGTTTGAGCCGAAATGAGAAAATGAAGTGCTTAAGGAAAGATGAAACCTTCATAGACCGATATATCCTACCTTCAACCAAAAGCCTTCATTAAATTCCCGCAAAAGCCCTATATGATTTCGAGTTGAGTGAGCTTACATTAGTGGTGATTCACATGAGGGGCAAGCTTATGGTACTTAGAGCCGGACTTGTGACCTTCCTTTGAGAGAGATGAGTGTATTTTTCCACAATCCTTGTTTTGAGTGCTATAATCTAAAATGAGATTTGCTTATGGAGAGTAGAAGAGAAAGAGTTTGGGTTCCACAATGACCTACGTAGTAGAGCGAGCTTCCTTGATGAGTTAAGCCAACTCTTGATGCTTTTGTGTTGCACTAGAGCTATGGTGCTAAAAAAAGTTGTGTGTTGTTGATAATACATTTGTGTTGAGGGTAATTGTTAGTCCCAATTGATGCTTGTTGAAGTCACCTTATAACAACTCAAATTCTTCTTTATTATACCTTGTGGAGGTGAAAATTACTTTGTTTGCTTGAGGACAAGCAAAAGCTTAAGTTTGGGGGAGTTGATTACTATAGATTCTAGCATATCTTATGCTCTCTTTTGCTTAGGTTTTGGATCAAATATATGTAGAAGTATTCCCCAAAACTGACTTATTGTGCTTGTCTGCAGGGTCTGGTCAAAATGAAGCAAGAAAGTCATAACCTGCTCATAAAGGAGTTAAATCTGCACAAGTTCAAAGCTGAGATAAAAGCGCTGATATCGATGAAATAGAACGGACGCAGAAGGTTTACCACTGAGGCGGCCACAATTACGCTGACAGCGGAATTGAGATTCAGGGAAGGCATTTTTAGGGTACAACAAAGACCACTAACTGTGGTGAAATAATGCGGCAGCGGAATACTTGACGCGACCGCGATACAAATTCCACTGAGGGCGAAATAGAGATTCAGAGGCCTTGCAACTTGAGCTAAAATGAGGAACGCGGTTCGCGAACTTTTTACGTGGCCACGGTGGAAGCCAAAGCTGACGCGGTAGATTTTATGTTGTCCGCAAAACTCAACCCAGTCCCAGTCCAAAATTGAAGAAACGCGGTCCGCACTTGTTTTTGCGCAGCCGCTGAAGTTCATGCGCTGAGGCGCTCAGTATTCCGCTGACACCGGAACCTCCATAGGGTTATTTTTGTCCAATAATTTTGGTTGTGTATAAATAGATCTTTTTTACATTTTTAGGGCATCTTTTGTATTAGGGAGCTCGTGAACAGCCGTACTTTACTATTTAGAATAATTTTAGAGCAGCTTTAGCTATTAATCTTAGATTTTATTCTTGTAATCAACTTTTATGGATTATATTTCATCTTCATGTTTGATTTCTACCTTGATTATGAGTAGCTAAACCCATTAGTTAGGTTTGTGACACAATCCTAGTGTGGGTATTTAATGGGTCTTCAATTTTAGGGCTTATTTGTTTATGGGTTAGTGATATTTATCTTGATTCATGCTTTAATTGTAGAATTGGTGGTTGCAAATACTGATTCATGCCTTTATGACTTAGACTCTTCTTGAGAAAGAGGGACTAAGTCTAGGAAAATTAGGCTAACAAGGAATTGGGGTACATTCAAGAGATTGATAGCCCCAATTAAATGGTTAAACCTAGAGATAGTAATACCTGATTTGAGCCAATTTTACTTGTATTATTTGGACACCCAATTGGGCTTGAGAAAGCCAATTAGGGCAAGGTCACTCAAACTATCGAGAGGTATAGAGTGAGTAATTTTGTGTAAAGGTTATATCACGACTCCATATATAACAAGCTTGTCCTAAACTTTAGATCCCATTAGTACTCACCTAGGTGTAAGTCACTTTCCTAGTGCTTTTTATCAATTGAGAAAACCCTTACAAAAATATTATACTTAGATTATTTTCAGCAATCATTAGCATTAAAATTAGAATAGAAACAAATCCAAACATGGTTAGAAGTGCAATTAAAAGCAACATGCGTAACTAGATTAGATAGAAACCCAATTCCCAAACAATATTAACTCCCTGTGAAAATCGATCCCGACCTTTCGGGTAAAAGCTGCATCGACCACTCCTTGCCATTACATAGTGGTGTAGGGTTAGAGCCGATCAATAGTCAGTGCTAGCATTGCACCTATGAGCTTAATCTTGCCAGCTTTGGTATTTAGTTATAATTTTTTTATTCTACACCCCGCAACAAAATTGAAACCAAAGACATGCATAAATAAAGCTCTTCATTAGAATTAAGTCTAAGAAAAACTCCATCCACTTCGTACCTTAGTATTCTGGATTTTCTTAGACTTAACATAAATAAAGAACCCAATCATGCATGTCTTTGTTTTTAATTTGTTATATGTTGTTGAATAGAAAAGGCACAACTGTATACCAAAGTTGGCAAGATTAAGCTTATAGGTGCAATACTTTACTTGGCCGGAGTATGACTATGACCCTCTACACTGAAAATATTTTTACCTTATAGAAACATCAGGAATGGCTCAATAAAATTGATGGCCTACAATCAAACTTTAATAAGAGTTTTTATGTATATATTTAATAAAACTAGTTTCTGCGTACGTCACACGTATATTCTGTGCATCACACGTGCATCCCGTGTCGATAAAATTCTTTTTTAAAGAAATTACATATATATTATTAAAATTTGTGTGAAAGGTACAAAACAGAATTAAAAGGAAAATAGTGCAAGATTAAAGTGATAAAATGTGAACTTACTTCAACGACTTAGTAGTTAATTCAAAATTATTGGATAATTATCTAAACTTGTGAAGATGAACTATAATAAACGAGCGTATGTTAGCTTATATATTAGATACACTTACGTGATTAAATGAGTATAAGAAAATAATTAGATGTGATAGATTAGATAAATAGAGGGAAAAGTAAAATTGATAAACAAATAAATTAGGTTATACTAACAAATAACTTTGCTTCTATCGGAAACAGCTTCTCTACTCTTTTAGGGTAGTTAGGGTAAGGTCTGTGTATACACTACCTCTCCCAAACCCCACTTATAAGATTTTACTGTGTTGTTGTAACAAATGAGAGAGGAAGGAATGTATTAAATATTAATATGTAAATAAAAATTAAAAATTATTAATATAATAATATAATTGTGAGGCATAAAATTTGCTAGACCTAAAGGAAGTGCTTCACTTGCATGGGAGGTTGAATCGACCCTGAAAGACGGACAACATGTTGCTAAGGTTACGCAGACGAATCGGTCTCGGAGAACTCTATTTCTAGTGTGTAGTTACATACCTTGCAGTGGTGGTTCATCATACAAGTAAACTTGTAACTAGTTTAAATTTACAAAAAAAAAAATGTTTGAATTAATTATTTACAAATTTAGACTTGATGGCTTCTAATTTTATCTCATTCTTGATTCTGTATGAGACCAAGTTATCAAGAGTATTTCCGTACAAATAATTTGCAACTTCAAATACCTGCATGATTGCAACTTTCCTAAGTGTGACAGTTGGACTATACATTCATTAAATTGAAACATGAAAATTACATTGCTGTACAACTATTGATTGTAATTAACACTGCTAGTTAGATTCTAATTAATATTAATGTCAGTTGTAATTCAAGTAGTAGATTGAGTTTTTCGTAACATTTAAATGACAAAAGGGAATGGCCCAAGGATAGCATAATGCATGCATTGGCTGACAAAAACAGAATTTTGAGCCTATCTTAAGTTTCACAACTACAAATTTGCTTCTCCTCTCCCAACGATTATCGAGAAATATATACCTCAAGCCGTTCCGAAAAATAATAGTTGATAAAATATTTTTTTTTTTGTATTTATGTGTATTATGTACAAAAAATATACATATTTTGTATTATTTTCTTTTTTCCCATTTCAACAATTAGTTTCGGTCAAACTGTCAATTTTATATTATATTTTGCCCTTGTTTATCAGGCCCGCCCATATACAATGGGCCTTAAAGACAAGCTATTGACAACCTTTTTCTAGTCCAATTAGACATGGAGTTCCCTTTTTACTTCAACATCATTTATTTAACAAAATCATATCAAGAGAGATTTTTACATATCTATACTATTTTTGAAATTTATGTACCCCAATGTTAAAGTTTAACTTAATTACAAGTTGATATATGGTTTATCATTTATATACAAAATAATGTATTAGACTCCAATTTTATCCATTTTCTTTCCCTTTTCTTCCTTCCCCATTCCACTCATCTCTCAAAAGAAAGGATCAACTAATTACTAAGGCGAAATATATAAACAATCCCTTTAAGTTGTCCTTAACGATCAAATAAACACTTTAACTGAACCTTTTTTTATTTTGACACTTCAAGTGGCTATTAAGTAGATCAAGTAAACACCCGAATGCAGCAGAGCATATCTGTGAGTTACACTTGCAATTGACATGTCAAATGAACTAATTAGAAAATGACATGTGTAATTTTGCCATAAAAACTTACACATGTAATTAACAAAAAAAAATTATTTAAAGAAGGAAAAAATATGTTTTTCCTCACCCACTCATCTTCTTCCGCTCATCCCCTTTTCCCAAATCTACCCGACTATCCCACAATAATGCATTCATCAAGAAGATTATAGACTAGACAATAATTAATAAATTTATAATTAACAATTAATTTTCACCAATAATTTGTCAAATTGGATGGTGTAAATGTCTCAAAATCGATTTAAGAAGCAACTAGCAAGTGAGTTTCTTCCAAAAAATTAATCTATGGGATTCCTCTGAAGTTCTTGAGGATTTGAAGCAAGTTGGCCATAGATTCATTGAGTTACTAGCTAAAGGAAAAATTTTAAAAAGAATGATGGACCTGATAAATTGTGCTCTTGTTTTGGAACGGGTTTTTTGCCTAATGACCTAAAGCATACAATTTTTTTCCAATTGAAAGAAAAGGTGCGACTAGCAGAAGACAGAGAAATAAATGATGAGATAAAAATTAGGGTTTGGGTGTTGGGCTTAAATTAGAGACTTCATTAAGGGTATATTCGAAATTACACATACAATTACCGTTTATTTGTAACGATCCGACCGATTGTTTTAAGCTCTAGTACTTCTTTCAGCAGTTTGAGGCCATGAGCAACTTCACTTCAGGTATTATGACTTGTACGCGTGGTTAGAATTGAATTCCGGGAAGTTCGGAGTTGATTTGGAAAAGAATTCCCATTTCGAAAGCTTTAAGTTGGAAGAATTGACCAAGATTGGGTTTTTGAGTAAACGACCTCGAAATATGGATTCGAAGGTTCCAACAGGTTCGTATGATGATTTCGGACATGGGCATATGTCCGGATCGGGTTTTGAAAGATCCAGGAATGTTTCGGCACCTATTGTGGAAGTTGGCATTTTTGAAAGAATTTCATAATTTTGGATTGAAGTTCATTTTAGTGTTATCGATGTCCATTTGGGATTCCGAGTCTGGGAATAGCTCCGTATCGCGATTCTGGTGTTGGGAGTGAGACCGAAAGTGAATTCGGAGGTCCATGGGTCATTTTGGAGTCATTTGGCTAAAGATAGAAATTTGAAGGTTTTTGAGGAGTTTGAACGGAAGTGGAATTTTTTATATCAGGGTCGAATTCTGATTTCGGAAGTTGAAGTAGATCCGTAATGTCAAATATGACATGTCTGCAAAATTTGAGGTCAGTCGGACATGATTTGATAGGTTTCAACATCGAATATAGAAGTTTGAAATTCTAAAGTTCATTAAGCTTGGATTGGAGTGTGATTCATGATTTTAGCATTGTTTAATATGATTTGAGGCCTCGAGCAGGTCCTTGTTATGTTATGGGACTTGTTGGTATATTTGGACAGGGTCTCAGGGGCCTCGTGTGTGTTTTGGGGTAGTTTCGGAACATTTCGGGTTGTTTTACAATAGTTGATGCTGGTGTTGTTTTTTGCGTTCGCGAGGATCCTCCCGCGTGCGCAAAGAAGAATTTGGCTTCAAGGACTTTGTTCTTCACGTTCGCGAAGAGATCCTCGCGTTTGCGAAGAAGGAAATCTCTGTTATACAAGTCTGACTTCGGAGGCTCATATCTCGCAATCTATAAGGAATTTGGAGATGATTCAAAAATAAAAGTTGTAGCCATTTGTGTCTCGTTTTTTAAAAGATAAACTATTTGGTATTTGAATTTGTGTACAAAAAGTTATTGCTAGTATACTACAGGCTGTCCGGAAAGATGAAGAAGAAATTTGTGTTGCACAGGGCTAAATTTGGAAGCTTATATCTCAAAATCTATAAGGAATTGGGAGATGACCAAAAGATGAAAATTGTAGATCTTGGTGTCTAGTTTTCAAAACATTAAACCATTTGTCATTTTGAGTTACGTATAAAGTGTTATGGCTATTATACTAGAGGCTGTCTGAGAAGAGTTTGGAAAATGGTTTTGGGAATTGTCTTCTTCGTGAACGCGATGGGGGTCTCGCGAACGCGAAGAAGAGTCATCTGGGCAGTGTATAAGTGTAAAGAAATGGGTTTGGTTCATTTCATCTCATTTCCCCATGAGAGCTGAGCTAGGAGCGATTTTGGACCTCCTTCTTCATCATCTATGTCAAGGTAAGTGATTCCCACCTATTGGAAGTTAGTTACTTGGATTATATCTAGATTTTAACATGGAAATCATGGAAATTAGTAGAAATTTTAGGATTTTGAAGAAAACTCAAGAAATTTGTATTCTTAGATTTTGACCACGATTTTGGACATGAAATTGAGAGCAAATTATATATTTGAGTTCGTGAGGTTGTGGGTAAACTTTATCTTCGAAAAAATTTCGGAATCCGGGTACGTGGGCCTGAGGGCGATTTTGTCAACTTTTCGATCGGGGTTAGAAATTATTATAAATTGGGCTATTATGAGTAATTGAACATATATTAATAGGTTTACATAATTGTTGGCTAGTTTTGGAGCATTGTGCATCGATTTGAGTCTTCGGAAGGGCGTGGAATACCGGTTTTAGAACTTCAGAGCGAGGTAAGTCTCCTTTCTAATCTTGTAAGAGGGAATTAACCCCATAAGTGAATTAAATTATTATGTGCTTCTAATTGTGGGGGCTACGTACGCACGAGGTGACGAGAGTCCGTACGTAGCTACTAATTATGCCTATGTCCGGGTAGTTTTAAGCGCACTTGATATTATTGTTGATGTATGTTCATTGTTTGCCTTGAGAAGGAGTGAGATTGATAAAACTTATTAAATACTTTTGAAAGGAGTCGGAATTGTTCTAAAGATGGGGATCTTGAAAGTCTTCATTGAAATCTCATATTTTGAAACAAATGGAAGAATGCTTTAATAACTTGAGAAAATCTATATTTTTACCGCGTCACATGTATGATTCGCGAGCGGGGTAATTCTTTAAACTATATTTTTTCTTGTCGCATGGATGATTCGCGAGCGGGGTAATAAATGCATCTATGATTCGCGTCGTTCGACCCTCGGCAGTGCACAATTTATATTTATGTTGGATCGAGCCGAACGTCCTAGGTGGTATATATGTATTATAATAGTACTGGAAGTCCTTTTATTTAACTGGTGTAAATTTACTATTTGGTAAATATTGGTTTAAAAGAAGGAAGTGGTTTAAGCTCTTAAATATGGTGAAGACTCGCTCAATTATTTCTTGTTCTGAATGTTATCATTGTATATCATGCTTAGTTAGAATTTTTATATTACCATATTGTTGGCCCTTAGTAAGTGTCGAAGTCGACTCCTCGTCACTACTTCTTCGAGGTTAGACGGAATACTTACTGGGTACACATTATTTTCGTACTCATACTACACTTGTTGTGCATTTTTGTTGCACATGCACATGTATATATAGTGGCCTAGTTGGGCGCGGTGACATGGTTGATACAGAGATTTAGGTGAGCTGCACCTCTCGAGATGACCCGCAGCCAACAGAGTCTCCTTCAGAGTATTGTACTGTATTCTTTTTTTCTGTCCAATTTGTATTCCGGAGAGTTATTATATTTCATTATTTCCTAGAAATTGCTCATGCACTTGTGACACCGGGTTCTAGGATGATTATGGGGTATTCTGTTAACTTCTAAACATTCTTTTATTTATTTTGTAAAGATTATCTTTTACTAGCCAAATTGAAGGAAAATCATAGGTTTCACAATTATTTAAACGAGAATTTAATTAAGTATTTATGGTTGGCTTGCCTGACAGCGGTGTCCGGCGTCATCACGACCCTTAGTGGATTTTGGGTCATGACATTATTACTGTTTGGGGTGGGTAGACAACGTGCGTCTCTGAAAGTGTATTATACGCAAGGTGAGCTGACTGGACCAGGTGTTTACTTGATCTACTTAATAATTACTTGATATGTCAAAATAAAAAAGATCTCATTTTGAAGCGTTTATTTGATCGTTAAAGACAACTTAAAGGGACCGTTTATGTATTTCGCCAATTACTAATGGCAATAGTATGGACAATGGCTTGAAATTTACTCAAAATCGAGGTGCGAAAAAATATGAAATTCAAATGACTTTGATCAAAATGAATGAAGTGTTAATATAAGGTAAATGAACTTCATTTTCAGTAGCGAAATGTTAATATAAGGGGAATGGACTTGATTTTATAGATACTCAACTAAAATTAATTTTCAAAATACTAATTATTTGAAAATATCGAATGTATTGTTCGCCTGAATAAGATTTGAAGTTGGCAAAATATATAAACAGACACTTAAAGTTGGCCCAGGACGTCTCTCTCACACTCCAACTTAATACCAGGTGACCATATAGACACTTCAACTTAGCACAGATGTGTCACGTGGACACCTTTGTCCGTAAGTCTACGCGTGAAATACACTCTCCGCTGACATATCAAGTCAACAAATGAAATAATGACACGTGTAATTTCAAAATAAAAATATTATCACCTTAATAACAACTTGATTAAAAAAAACTCAAAAACAACAATTCTTCCTTCTTCCAAAAAAAACAGACCCCCACCCCCTCCCGAACCCTCCCCCAACTTCTTCTTCTTCATTTTGAAAATCTAAACCAGACCCCTTTCCTCCTCCATCTTCTTCTCTAGAACTCCCTTCACCCTAAAACCAACGACCCTTTTCATCCAAGAACCTCATCGGAAAACTCACCTCCGGCGACCTCTCTCTTCATCTCCTTCCTTCTGGGTTTCCTAGTCTCTTTCCCTTTATCCTTTCTTTTTCAATCTCATGCCTTTTTTTTCTCCATAGGTTGTTTGATTTGCAGTACAAATGGCCAAACAAGGAAACGAATTGTGTATCTTTTTTTAATTTTCTATTTGTTCTACTTCCTTGCTTAATTTTTTACTTTGAATCTTATTGAGATTTTTTTATCTTTTGATGAGGTGGAATGTGGTGGTGTTAGGGTAGGTTGTGGCTTGATTGTGATGGTGGCTATGACTTGATTGGAGATGAAGAAGGAGGGGTCCACATGAAAAAAAAGTAAAAATATAATTTTATGCATTTCACACGCTCAAATATGAGTGAGACTCACTCATTTTGTCATGTCACCTCAGAGTATTTACGAGACATACTAAAAACCAACATAAAGTGTCTATATAGTCACCTGGTAAGTTGGAGTATAGGAGGGATATCTAGGGCCAACTTTAAGTGTTTGTTTATGTATTTTGCCTTTGAAGTTTCTCATCACCATCTCTTTAATGAATAGTCATTGACATCCATTAAAAAGTTTCAAAACTTTGAATTCGAAAATCGATTTTTGTAAAATTGGGTGTTGTTGCAAATGATTAAGAATATTCTCTAAAGTTTATATCTTAATTTTGAAAGAATTTGATGAAGATTTGGGGTAATTTTGGTTAGAACTTTAGAGTGAAACTCGAAGAAGAAAACAAAAATAAATTGTATATATTTTGTATGTCAGATACATAAATGGCATACAAAATATATACAACATAATTGTATACAAATTGTACATAAATTATAGTTTTTGACTGATTCTGTAAAAAAATAATTATACTCAAATTGCAGATAAATTGTAGATCTTAACCGAATTTGTATATATTTTATAAAAATCTTTAGTCACTTTAGGAGTTTAGGGTAAATAAGTTTGAAATTTTGTATATATACAAAAATGTCTCGGCACCGTACGGAAACTATTTGGGTTAACTTTTGACACATTGTTTGCCACTTCTTACAGCCAATATTGCCGTGTTCATCATCCATTGGTTTGTTTAACGAAATTTGTTAGTTTCATCAATTTGAAGTTCTTCCATAAAGAATTTTCTTTTTTTATAATCATCTGTTGTCACACCTTTTTTCCTATACCCAGAAAGGGTATAAGGGAGTTTTTTCAATTTAAGTAACAATCGAAACGGAATTTATTTATTAGAGATTTAGAGTCGTTACTTGGGATAATTTTATGGTGTCCCAAGTCACCGGTTCAAATCCCGAATCGAGGAAAAGATTGACTCTGTTTTACAGTCCGCGAACAGAAATTCTGAATAAGGAATTTTTTTAACCCGGGGGAAGGTGTTAGGCACCCCGGATTCCGTGGTTCTAGCACGGTCGCTTAAACTATTACAATTGGCCTATTATCTTATTTTAACACATGTTTAAACTTATGGTGCAATTTTTAACTTATTAACCGCTTTCAAATATTTTAGGGAAGACTTCAACGTCATCTAAAACACATCTTTGGACCACGCCACATGAAATGCACCCGCAGTCCGAGACACATTTATTTAACGTTGCTAAGATTTGGAGTTGGGTCACATGAAATGCACACCCGAATTTAGAATTAGACATCGTAACGATGTCACGGGAACCGTACCCATAGCCACAATAATTTATTAATCGCGCCTAAAGCAAGCTACGATATTCATAAGTATTTTCCTAAGGCTAATTTGAGATTACTGTAAGGCTCAATAGTTATGGAATGAGTTTGTGGAGAAGTAAGAATTTTAATTACTATGATATTAAAAAATATATATTACACCATGGTTGAAGATATTTATCACTTGATGAATTACTAGTACTCTTCATTTATTGTGACACCTAACTTCAACGTAGCCCACTATATCGAGACAACCTAGTTAGTGCCAAAAGAAAAAAAAATCGTTCCCAAACTATAAATGACCTAAAAGTTATATTTCCAAACCTAATCTTCTTATTTATATACCAAATTAATTAATTCTCATCTTCACTCAAACCAAATCTTTATCCCTTTAACCTAAGGTTATTTTCCATAGCCTATTAGCAGCTTGTAAAATATAGTTTCTAAATCAAATTAAATTAAACAAAAGAAGGGAAAAAAGCAACAATAAAAAAATTAGAGTATTCACCATAATAAAATATTGATTTACACTAAGACATCAATGAACTAAAAAAAATCACTGATAAGATTCATCATCTAAATTCTAACACCACCAAACATCACATATACAACTTAAAAGATATTATATATTAATAAAATATCAATCCCTACAAAAGTTAAACAAAGAAGAATAAATAAATAGAAATAAGCATTCATTCAATCGGCCAAAACTTGGCATGTAGTAGTAATTAAAATGAAACAGACCTTTATCACCAAAGATTCTTTCATCACTTTTGAAAATAGGAGCCTCACGAACAAATCAACACGGCAACAAAAGTAAAAGAAACTTTATATTTGAGAGGCAAAATCGTGATCTGAACTTGGAACCGCGAGGAGCTATTTTTTGATTAGCCATGACAACATTTTTGGCTGGTTTTATGGCTTAGGCGAGATGCTTCCGTTTCTTTTTTGGAAATTTAGGAATTAGAAAATTCAAAGGTGAGGTAATCTCTAAGAGGGGTGGCTGCATTTTTTTTGTGTAGTCTAGGTCTAGGAATTGAAAAACTTAGGGTAGGGTTTCTATAATTGGGTATTTTATATGGAAGTGGGAAGGGATGATGACCATTGGATTAGAAAAAAATAGATGGCTAGGATTAAATCTTGCACTTAAATGGGCTAATAGGTTGAGAATAATGGCTAAGGGTAATTGGGTTGGACCATGTCTTTTTGTGTCTCAATTTTGGGCTAAGAAGACTCCAAAATTATTATTCAAAACCATAGCTAAATTTCCTTAATATAAGATAACTATACTACATGATGCAAAAATAAATTCTAATTAATTAAACTAAACTATATCAAAACATGAAACTATATATATTTTTTGTATTTTTCAAGATTATATAAAGATAAAAATAAGGTACTATTTTGTATTATTTTTATGAAAGGTACATAAAATATAATATTTTTGTAATTTTCATTTTCTTGTAATAAAATAAAGTAAAAGAGTCAACATTAGTTGAAATAGAGATATTAGACCTAAATTAAATATTTACATGCTAAAGTATAAAAAATCTTGGGGAGGGTCAAAAATCACATGTCTATAGCTGTCCCTCTTTGACTGGAAAGACGAAAAGTTTTCAGACAAAGAACGACTAGACAGACTTTTTGACCTGACCCTTATTTAAGGAGACCAAAGAGGAAGGAGAATGTGACCAAACCCCGGTATTTGAGCTGCCTACATGTTCTTGGCTATAAAGGAATCAGGCCACGTATAGTTCAGAAGTGAGTGAGATGATGGAGTATACCAAGATGGAGAGCCGGTCGAGGTGTCGTTCCGCCGAGGTTCCGGTCCGCGGTCCTGATGTTACATCAAAAATCAAAACATGAAAAAGACTAGCCAAGCCTATCAACTACGAGTTACAAGATTCCTATCTATAAGTCTTATTAAGCTTGATCTTGAGTGGTTCTTCATGCAAACTTTAGATTAGAACCTTGACGCTTGCTAGTTGCAGGTGCTAGTTCGTTCTTCTTCAGCTTTTCAGGCCGAAACGGGACATGCAGAGCTTGTGACCTCAGCCCTGTCTTGAGCAGCTCACATCTTTCATTAACTTCTGCATTTAGATTCACTTCTTGTCTTTCTTTCTTTTTATTTTTTTATTCTGGATTGTGACTTACTTATGTTGATCATCTTGGACTGCTGACTCGCATTCTTGACGCGAGCTTCTTTTGTTGCTGACCTGAATTGCATTTTGAATTAATTCTCTTATTTTCCAGGCGGGCGCCTGATTGCTGAACTTGAACTGACTTCCTTTGAAACTTGAACTGTTTTCCCTTGAAACTTGAATTGTCTTCCTTCAAAACTGCTCTTCTTTGAAACTTGAACTATCTTCCTTCAAAATTGTTTTCCCTTGAAACTTGAGTTGTCTTCCCTTTTTCTCTAGGTGGGCGCCTGATTACAACAAAACAGACAAAACAAAAGAAATTTTTTTTCTGCCCCAGTTTGCACTAGGAAGATTTGTAAGTTGTTAGCAAAATTGTAAACCACTTGTACTATTGATGCAATGATGAGAGTAAACTAAAGAATAGACTAGGAAAACTATAAACTAAGCTTGACTAAAGTAAAGACTGACCCTATTCTCCAGGCGGGACCCCTGATTTCAAGAAAACTAGATATTGATAACTAAAAATTGACCCCTCTTCTTTCAAATTCAAACTTCCCTTTTTTTAAAAAAAAATTATTATCCTGGGAGAAAATTCATCGGGCTAAGTTTCCTATCTTAGGAGAAAGATTCATCAGACTAAGATTTTGATCTTAGGAGAAAGTTCATCAGACTAGGTCTCTTTTCTACTTCTTTTTTTGGTATCTTAGGAGAAAGATTTATCAGACTAAGATTTTGATCCTAGGAGAAAATTCATCAGACTAGGTCTCTTATTTTGGTATCTTAGGAGAAAGATTCATCAGACTAAGATTTTTATCCTAGGAGAAAGTTCATCAGACTAGGTTCCCTTTTTGTTATCTTAGGAGAAAGATTCATCAAACTAAGATTTATATCCTAGAAGAAAGTTCATCAGACTAGGTTTTCTATCTTAGGAGAAAGATTCATCAGACTAAGATTTAGATCCTAGGAGAAAGTTCATCAGACTAGGTCTTTTATCTTAGGAGAAAAATTCATCAGACTAAGATTTTGATCCTAGGAGAAAAGTCATCAGACTAGATCTTCTAATTTATTATCTTAGGAGAAAGATTCGTTAGACTAAGATTTATATCCTAGGAGAAAATTTATCAGACTAGGTTTTCTATCTTAGGAGAAAGATTCATCAGACTAAGATTTATATTGGGAGGAAAATCCATCAGACTAGGACTTTTTATCCTAGGAGGAAAAATTTGAAGATCAATGGCAAGATTTTATGCACAATACAAGACAAATAAAGGCAAAGATTTGAGAAACTTCCTTTTGTCAGCTCTTCTCGTCTTTTCTTTTTCTTCTATTTTTTTTATTGTATTTTTTTTTCATTTTTTTCTTTTTGAATCACTTTCCTTACACCGCTTTGTTCCTGTTTCATACAAGAAAAATTTGTCAGTTTTGAAAATGGTGGTCGGTTTGTGGCCTTGAGTCTTGGGCAGCTTGGCTTCTGCTCAATCAGCTTGAGTTAGTCTCAAAAGACTTTTGTTCTGCACCAACTCTGATTGTTTCACACCAGTACCATTTGTATTTGCAACTCAAACAACCTTATCCCAATTGGAGATCTTTGTTTAGGTGACCTTTTCCGATATCTTGAATGACTTCCTACTTTTGAGCAATTTGTCTATCAGAGAGAATCACCAGTTATCTTTGCTTGCTCCAAGTAGGCTGACAAAAGTCTATAGGGGGAGCCTTTGCATGAATCCTCAAGGCATGTTGACAGTAACAACTGAGTGTACTGGCCAAATTCACTTGGTGCAACTGAAAAGCTGGTAGCAGTTTTTGAAATCTTTTATTGCTTGTTTCGACAAGACTGACTTAGAGTGAAGGACACAATGATGCAAAAAAATAAGCATTAACAAGAAATACCCATGTTGGAAGGACAGAAGGAAGAATTCTTTTTTTTCAATAACTAGCCGTAATGATCATGACATGCATTTTGGACTTAACGACCGATCTACCAAACTAATCCAATATTCCTTGTTACTATTCTTATGACCATTGAAGTCGAGCTTGTTTATGCCAATTTTTCGCATCAGCTTCACGACTCACTTTCGACAAGTAGTGTCCAAGGGGTTTTCACCAACAAGTCTCTCTCATTTATTCATCTCTGCTTACCGTCGACTTACAGTGTCCGTGAGGGTTTTCACTAGTAAGACTCTCTCATCATTTTTTTTCTCTTTTTTTTTCTGTAGCTTTCTTGAGCAACTTGACAGTGTTCTATGTCGTGTGACAACCGTTGCTCATTGCATGCTTCTCTTGGCATTCTTAAAGGCATATCGGGAGGTCTTCATTTGGAAGGATTTTGGATAGGGTTGGAAAGAAGGGTCGGCATGAAGGCTCAAAATAAACTCAAAATGAGGGGTTGTGGACTTACAACTCTTGGAATCGACTTTTTCAAAAATGAAATAAAATCTCTGCCCCAGTTTCAGCTATTGGGGATTTTTTGGGTTTTTTCATTTTTTTTCTTTTATTTTTTTGAATTCTTATTTGGTTGGACCGAACCGTGAGGCTGCCTACGTATCCTTATTTTTTAAGGAATCAGGTCGAACGTAGTTCAAATATCTGACCTAAACTATTTTTCATCTTTCTTTCTGTTTCTCTTTTCCTTTTTCTTTTTTTTTTCTCTTTTTTTTCCTTTTCTTTTTTTCTTTTTTTTGTTTGCCCTAGCTTCTATTTTGGAGGGCATGGACCTTTGACAATTCTTTTTTTCCTGAACTTTCTAAGAATTGCCCCAGTTTGTACTCTTGGGACATGAATTTTTTTTCTTTTTCTTTTCCTTTTTTTGACTCTAAACTTGATTCCAAAATAGGGTAGTCAAAGAAAAATAATACGGGCTCAAAAGGGATAGCAAAGGATATAAAGTATTTGGGTAGCAGAAAAAGGGCCTCCCAACCTCAAGAACGTCAAACATGGTATCTTTTCGTGATCATAGCATTGACGAACATGTCTGTCTTCTTGGTGTGCCGTGGTCACAAGACATTTTTTCATCCCCTATTGACAAACTTTCCAACAAACTTCAATTGATTAAACATCCTCAAGCCCGATCTTCACAATGATTTGAAGGTGAATTTTACTAGACCTTAGTTCCAAAGTATTCCAACTCTTTATTCATCCTCAAAAGTATTTTTTTTAGTTATCAGATTCCAGATTAAATCAGTTCCTAAGATCTGGCCAAAATTTCCGCATGCATGTCATGTCATTAGAACTAGCGAGAAAAGAACTAGGAACAGAATGACACAAAAGGACAAACTGTATTTTATTGAGTAAATGATAAAAGGGTTTTACAACTAAACAAGCAACCTAAAATACGAGTTACAACCCTAAAATAACTCGAATAATGAAAAAAACAACAGAACAGACAGACAAGACTCACACAAACAGAATGGAGGGATAGAAGGCTTTGACTCAATAAAACAAATAAAATCTGGATCACAACCCTGAAATAACCTAGATAATAGAAAAAACATCAAAACAAGCTACCAAGATTCCTTCCTAGTGAGGAGGGAATGACTTTCCAATTGCTAGGCTTGGTATTTAGCCACAAATTTGCTCATCAAAATCAGCAGAGCCTTCTCCAATTTCAACACCATTAACTTCAGTTAGCAAGTTTCCGAGAGGATTCTCATACTCCATGTCACCAGGCATCATCCCCACAAAGTGTGCATCATGATGTGCAGGTAAAGGATTCTGCACAATATTCTGGATGTCACTATCTTGGATCACAATTAGGTTTTCCTGGATCATCCTTTCTATTTCTCTTTTCAAATCCCGACAGCTTTCAACATTGTGCCCCTGAGCATTGGAATGGTATTCATACCTTTTAGAAGGGTCAAAGCTTCTCGCACTTGGGTACACATGACTTGGAGGAATAGGTGCAATTATGTCATAATGCTTTAATTTCTCAAACAAGCTTGCATAGGACTCTCCTATTGGTGTAAAATTATCTTTCAACTTTTGTTACCCTCTATACCTCTGGCATGGATGTGGGTTATAGGGTACCTGAAAATTTTGTGGAAGCTGGTGGAGATTTTGTGATGCTCGTGCTCGCCTTCTAGGGTGTTTTGGTGGTTGGACAACATACTGATGTGGAGCGACACAGTATTATGTGTTCTGAGGTGGATAGCAATGCTCATGGGAGTCATGGGAAACCTGATGAGGCTGCGCATACCTTCGAGGTGTTTTCCTGGGACCTCTTCTCGAACCTGTTGTCATCATGATTTCTTCATCCTTCTCATTCGTGCCATTGAAATTATCGGATTCAATCGGGACAGCCTGAGTTGCAGCTTTGAGAATTGCTTGACATATAATTTTGTCTGTCTTAAGACCATTCTCAATCATTTTGCCCATTTTGATTGCTTCCGAGAAAGATTTACCCACTGCGGACATCATGTTTTGAAAATAATCTGGCTCTTGAGCCTGAAGGAAGACAATGATTAACTCGTGCTCATCGATGGGTAGCTTAACTCTGGCTGCTTGCTCTCTCTATTTAATGGCATATTCCCTGAAACTTTCAGTTGGTTTCCTCTTCAAGTTTGAAAGGGAATTGCGGTCTGAGGCAATGTCAATGTTGTATTGGAACTGTTTGACAAAGGCTTGTGCCATGTCATCCCAGACATACCAACGAGACGTGTCTTGATCCATAAACCATTCGGAGGCTACTCCCGTTAGGCCTTCCCCAAAATAAGCCATCAATAATTCTTCATTTCTTCTCGTACCTCTCAGTTGATTGCAATACCTTTTCAGGTGGGCTATGGGATCTCCATGTCCATCATACTTTTCAAATTTGGGAGTCTTGAAACCAGGCGTCAAGTGGATATCGTGGAACATACATAGATCTTTGAAGGCAACACTCTTTTGACCTGCCAACCCTTGCATATTTTTCAACTGTTGTTCTAAGCTTTTCACTCTTTGGGTCATTTCTTCCTATACCATCTTTCGGGCAGGCTTCTCAATGTTTGCAGGAAGATCAAACGAGTACGAGTGCTACTCAGGAGAGTGGTACTGCTCTTGATGTGTAGCAAATTGTGACTCATGACAAGACCGTCCTTGACCACTGGCCCATGCTTGACACATTTCGGTCATTTGCTGTTTCAATATTCTATTTTTCTCAAACACAGTAGACTCTTGTTGAACCCTCTAACCCTGAGTCTCTTGAGCACTTGTAACAACTTCGATGTCAGTTATCATTTTTCCTTGGATCTTGTGTTTCCAGCTTACCACAAACCAACCACCTCAACTTTCTTCACAATTCAAAACAAAACATGTTAGAATGGACTTAGTCGGTCCTTATTATTATCAATATTTTTTCATTTCTTCATTTTTTTATTTTTTTTAATGGTGATCGAACCTGATGTGGGTTGCCTACGTATCATGTGGGAACATGAATCAGATTTTGCGTAGTTCGGTAAGATCATGAATAAAGTAAATAAACTAACTTTTTTTTTGAATTTTTTATTTTATTTTTTCGAAAGAAAGACTTATAAAGAAGAAAGGGAATATTTTTGGATTTTGATTTTTCTTCAGCATTTTTGCAAAGAAAGACTTCTAAAGAAGACAGATTTTTTTTGAATTTTTTTTCTGGAATTTCGAAAGAAAAACTTCTAAAGAAAATATTTTTGGAATTTTATTTTGAATTTATGAAAGAAATGCTTCTAAAAAAAGAAAATATTTTTGAATTTTGAATTTTCTTTTCAATTTTGAAAGAAGAATGAAAATATTTTTGGATTTTTGGAAGAAACTAAAAGAAAATATTTTTGTATATTTTTTTTAAAAAAACAATTAGGGTCTAAAAGAAAGGCTTTCTAAAGAAGCAAGTAATGGAAAATAGTTTTGGATTTTTTGAAAATTTTGGTCTAAAAAAAAGCCTTTTCTTGAGAGGAAGTAAAGGAAAATATTTTTGGATTTTTTAAAAATTATGGGCCGGAACCGATGAGGTTTGCCTACGTATCTCACATCCGGTGTGAATCAAACCCGTGCAGTTCGCCCTTTTTGACGGAACAAGGAAACATGACTTTTTGAAAACATTGGATTATTTTTCTCTTTTTTTTTTAAATTTCGGGAGAGTTTCAGAAATTTCAAATATCTACCTCTCATTCTTGATTTTTTTCTTTGATTTTCTTTTTTTTTTCGATTTTCTTTTTTCTCTTTTTTTTATATCTTTCCCTATTCTAGAAGCCGGTCAACATGCAAGCCGAAACAAATAGATGCACAAGTAGCACGTAAGATGCATCAGGATGGTCTTTTTAATTTGGGTACACCTGTCCTAGACAGACCCAACCCCTGTGGTGGGTCCCCAAAGTCAAATGCACGTGATGAAAGCAAGCGTTCCTACTAGGGATCCGACATGAGGCTGTGTTATACTAGGTTTAAAAACCTGGGTGTATTTTTCTAGACCTGGCTTACCCGAGCGGATAGCTCGAGCCGAGGGGGGGCAGCGTACCGAGAATACAGAAGTTTCACCGGCTTTGCAACTTGTCCGAACCTCGTTCTAAAATTGGGATAAGACTCTAACAGAAAAGAAGTCACACGAAGTGCACAATTCCTAGATGATTTAGAAGACTCAGAGATATGAGGGTTTCGTAGCAATTTATATACAGTCCAAACAATATCAAAGCGGTAAAAGCGTCATTTAGCATATTAGGCTCAACATATAAAAATCAGATAAAACAAACCAACTATAACAGTTATTCTAAGCTCGAATTCTTAAACCCTGAACCGAAGTTCTGGGTTTAGGTCCCCAGCAGAGTCGCCAGAGTTGTCACACCTCCTTTTTTCCTACACCCCGAAAAGGGTATAAGAGAGTTTTTCCAATTTAAGTGACAATCGAAACGAGATTTATTTATTAGAGATTCAGAGTCGTCACTTGGGATAATTTTATGGTGTCCCAAGTCACCGGTTCAAATCCCGAATCGAGGAAAAGATCGACTCTCTTTACAGTCCGTGAACAGAAATTCTGAATAAGGAATTCTGTTAACCCGGGGGAAGGTGTTAGGCACCCCCGGATTCCGTGGTTCTAGCACGGTCGCTTAAACTATTACAATTGGCCCATTATCTAATTTTAATACATGTTTTAAACCTATTGTGCAATTTTTAACTTATTAACCGCTTTTAAATATTTTAGGGAAGACTTCAACGTCATCTAAAACACATCTTTGGACCACGCCACATGAAATACACCCGCAGTCCGAGACACATTTATTTAACATTACTAAGATTTGGAGTTGGGTCACATGAAATGCACACCCGAATTTAGAATTAGACATCGTAACGATGTCACGGGAACCGTACCCATAGCCACAATAATTTATTAATCGCGCCTAAAGCAAGCTACGATATTCATAAGTATTTTCCTAAGGCTAATTTGAGATTACTGTAAGGCTCAATAGTTATGGAATGAGTTTGTGGAGAAGTAAGAATTTTAATTACTATGATATTAAAAAATATATATTACACCATGGTTGAAGATATTTATCACTTGATGAATTACTAGTACTCTTCATTTATTGTGACACCTAACTTCAACGTAGCCCACTATATCGAGACAACCCAGTTAGTGCCAAAAGAAAAAAAACCGTTCCCAATCTATAAAATGACCTAAAAGTTATATTTTCAAACCTAATCTTCTTATTCATGTACCAAATTAATTAATTCTCATCTTCACTCAAACCAAATCTTTATCCTTTAAGCTAAGGTTATTTTCCATAGCCTGTTAGTAGCTTGTAAAATATAGTTTCTAAATCAAATTAAATTAAACAAAAGAAGTGGAAAAAGCAACAATAAAAAAATTAGAGTATTCACCAAAATAAAATATTGATTTACAGTAAGACATCAATGAACTAAAAAAAATCACTGATAAGATTCATCATCTAAATTCTAACACCACCAAACATCATATATACAACTTAAAAGATATTATATATTAATAAAATATCAATCCCTACAAAAGTTAAACAAAGAAGAATAAATAAATAGAAATAAGCATTCATTAAATCGGCCAAAACTTGGCATGTAGTAGTAATTAAAATGAAACAGACCTTTATCACCAAAGATTCTTTCATCACTTTTGAAAATAGGAGCCTCACGAACAAATCAACACAGCAACAAAAGTAA
The DNA here is from genome assembly GCF_000715075.1 of Nicotiana tabacum. NCBI lineage: Eukaryota > Viridiplantae > Streptophyta > Magnoliopsida > Solanales > Solanaceae > Nicotiana > Nicotiana tabacum. The sequence continues at coordinate 6,833,309 of NC_134095.1, read as the reverse complement.
AAGAAACTTTATATTTGAGAGGCAAAATCATGATCTGAACTTGAACCCGCGAGGAGCTATTTTTTGATTAGCCATGACAACATTTTTGGCTGGTTTTATGGCTTAGGCGAAAAGCTGTCGTTTCTCTTTTGGAAATTTAGGAATTAGAAGATTCAAAGGTGAGGTAATCTCTAAGAGGGGTGGCTGCGTTTTTTTTTTTTGTGTAGTATAGGTCTAGGAATTAAAACTTAGGGTAGGGTTTCTATAATTGGGTATTTTATATGGAAGTGGGAAGGGATGATGGCCATTGGATTAGAAGGAAATAGATGGCTAGGATTAAATCTTGCACTTAAATGGGCTAATGGGTTGGGAAGAATGGGTTAAGGGTAATTGGGTTGGACCATGTCTTTTTGTGTCTCAATTTTGGGCTAAGAAGACTCCAAAATTATTATTCAAAGGAATTTTTACATACATATGCCACATAGGAAACTTTATTACTCTCAATGTTTAAGGTTTGACTTAATTACACTTAGTATGCCAAATTACCAATTCTATACCATAATTAATTAAGGGTATAATTAATTGTACATTATTTACTCCTTAATTAAAGGAATCTGCACGTTTCTCTCCTAAACCCTCAGTCCCACCCACGTTTTACCCATACCCACGTTCTTTTACCATTTTCTATCTTCTGAAACTAAATTCTCCATCTAAATCCACAGAAAATTGAAGATTTTTAAACAGAACAGTATTCACAAACGTGAAGGCGAAATGTGCACTACGAATGTGAAACAAAAGCAACAGAAGCATAGGAACAACAAGCTTCGCGCAACAACATCATGATATTTCAGATTTGGGTTTTCAAATCAAAATCACTACAAATCCACCATTGATAGCCATTAAAAAGCTTTGAAGCTTTGAATTCAAATTTGGGTTTTCAAAAATCATTATTTGTTTTGATTGGGTATTGTTGTAAATAATTGGGAATATGTTTTGGAGTTTATATCTTAATTTTGAGGGGTTCTGGTGAAGATTTAGACTTGATTTTGGCTGAATTTCAGATTGAAACTCGAAGAAGAAGAAAACATATTGCAGAAATTGTAGATAAATTGTAGATAAATTGTAGTTACAGTTGGATTGATCAGAATTTGAACTAAATACATCTTCGCCGCTGTTGACGGTTTCCGACGAGGAAACTCCTCTGTTCTCTACTTCTCCATTCTCTATTTCTTACTTTTACTTCTGTTTTACTTTTTCTATTTCTAATCTAGGTTTCTTGATTTCGCACACTTTATACACAAATTGATACAACAAAAATATGCAGTAGTTACAGTTGGATTGATCAAAATTTGAAATAAATAAAAGAGATTTTTACATCCTATGCCACATATATTTCAAATTTTATGGAAGTCTGATTTTACGGTAATATCTATAAAATTCCTACATTTATCTACAAATAAACTACACATCAGTTTTAGGATGTATAAAGCAATATTATTTTCATAATTATCTACAAAATTACTACATTTATACTACAATTAAACTACAATCTGTGTTGAAAAAATGGTGACTACAAAATTTTTCTCTTCATCTACAAATTTTCTACAAATATACTACAAATCAGTTTAAGTATGTATAAAACAGTATTATTTGTAAGGGTATCTACATAATTACTACATTTATACTACAATTAAACTACAATCTATGTTGAAAATCTATAAATTATCTACAAAATATCTACAAACTAGGTACATTGAATTTTAATATCCCAATTCCCATTCAATTGTAGCATAATTGGGTTTTTTGACATAATTGCGCTTTTTCAGAAGATTTGTAGAAGTTTTAGTCATTTTTTTATTTGTGAAAACAGAAAATAAAGCATCTACAATCAGAATACAAATAATCTACAATTTATATATAAAATATCTACAATTTATCTACAATTTCTGCAATATGTCTTCTTCTTCTTCTTCTTCTTCTTCTTCTTCTTCTTCTTCTTCTTCTTCTTCTTCTTCGAGTTTCAATCTGAAATTCAGTCAAAACCAAGTCTAATCTTCACCAAAACCCCTCAAAATTGGGATATACACTCCAAACCATATTCCCAATTATTTTCAACAACACCCAATCCAAACAAATAATGATTTTTAAAAACTCAAATTTGAATTCAAAGCTTTCAAGCTTTTTAATGGCTGTCAATAGTGGATTTGTAGCGATTTTGATTTAATGACGAACTGAGATTTTGATTTGTAGCGATTGTGAGAAAAAAAGGGAACAAAATTTGATTATAAATTGAAGATAAAGGATTTATGTGATATGATTTGATCTCCTTTCCGTTTCAAAACTTGAATTTAATGTAGAATCAATCAATCCCAAGATTCTTTCCTGATTTTTCGCGCGTTATTAAAGGAAGATTCTGCCCTATTAATTCCTAATAAACGAATGGTACAGAAATTGTAGGAAAAATGTGGACTAGGCGGGTAATTTAGATACTATGCACATATTTGGTAATAAAGTTTCATATATGGTATAGGAAGGAAAAAATCCCTTATTCAAAACCATAGCTAAATTCCTTTAATATAAGATAACTATACTACATGATGCAAAAACAAATTCTAATTAATTAAACTAAACTATATCAAAACATGAAATTATTATATATTTTTTGTATTTTTTAAGATTATATAAAGATAAAAATAAGGTACTATTTTTGTATTTTTTTTTACTTTATGAAAGGTACATAAAATAAAATATTTTTGTAATTTTCATTTTCTTGTAATAAAATAAAGTAAATGAGTCAAAATTAGTTGAAATAGCGATCTTAAACCTAAATTAAATATTTACATGCTAAAGTATAAAAACTCTTGGGGAGGGTCAAAAATCACATGTCTACATCTGTATCTCTATTCTATCACAATAAGAAAATAAGTTTATAACCCAACACGCAACTCAAAATTTTTTATGTTGTATAACTAATGCAAGAATTTATCAATTAGCAGAAAAAATTGCATTTGATACCACTCTATCATTTAAAAAAATTGGAAAATAACACTGTATAATTGCTCTCAAAATAATAGCCGATATATATATATATATATATATATATATATATATATATATATATATATATATTATATATATTTTATATATTTTTCGGCTACCGAATTTAAATAATTTCTGGCGTGGGATAAAAGTAAAAAAATCTCTTTAAATTTTAGCATTTCAAAGAGATAAAAGGACTTCAATAAAGTTGAATGAAAGCCTATTGAGAGTCAGGGGTCAAAATGTAATTGAAGAAAGTTTGGGGTAGTTAGTTGTATATGTATATTGGGTTGTTATATAGTACAATGAATCTGGAAACTAGATACACACTTGAACATAACCGACTTTCTTCCTAATTGTACCCAGCTCATTCTTTCTCTTTCTAGATTCTTCAAATCTGATCAATGGTAATTGATGTTGCATGTGTCATGAAGTGTTTCAATTACTCAATCTAGCTCAAGTTAACATGGTATTAGAGCGGAGACTCTGAGATTAGGGCTCCGACGCAACTTCCGGCGGCCATTGAAGTGAGCTTTAATGAAATCGACTATTTTTTATTCAATCACGATGGCACGAAATGAAGTATCTTCACTCAAACACAATCATCCGTTTTTTCTTCAAGTGTTATGTGCACCAGGACTAGTTTTAGTCCCAATCAAACTCACAGGGCCTGAGAATTACGCCCTGTGGAGTAGGGCAATAAAGCTAGCTCTTTTGGGCAAAAGTAAGCTTGAATTCGTTGACGGAACATGTATAAAAACTATGTTCAGAGGTTAATTCGCAGAACAATGGGATTAAACGAAAGTGTCACGACCCAAACTATCATGTCGTGATGGCGCCTATCTCGGTACTAGGCAAGCCGACTCTTTACCAAAAACAACATGATATTTCATTTTCAAAGATAAATTCAAGCTATTTAATAATAAAACTTCATAAAGAAAATCTAAATAATGAAAGTGCGGAAAGAAAAGCCCAACATCGGGGTGTCACCAGTCGTGAGCATCTACTATAATTTGTCCGAAAATACTGAGACTAACACAGTCTGGAAAGGAACTACAAACTACTATAGAAAGATAGGAGTGAGAAGAGCAGGGTTGCGATCGCCAACAGCTACCTTGCTAACTCCGAGAAAATCTACAGCTGAAATAGTCAACAACCACTACCGGGTCTTGATACGCTTGGATCTGCAATAAGGTACATAGAGTAACGTGAGTCGCCAACTCAGTAAGTAACAACAGTAAATAAAGGTTGAGAAGTAGCGACGAGCAATAAGACATTTAAAGTTCATATCACGAAATCTCAGTAAATTACAACATGCCTTTAAAATCAAGGTTTGAATCAAATCATCTCGTTTAAAACCCGGTTCTAGTAAAAATCATTTAAAGATATGTTTCAACAGTTTCCAAACAAAAGCTTAATGCAAAGGTGAGTACAGATAATGAAATGATAAAGAGCCCCTCGGGCAAAACATCACTCATATACGGGCCTCGGGCAAACCTCACAGTCACTCGTAAATAGCCCCTCAGGAAAACCTCACAATCACTCGTATACAACCCCTCGAGCACACCTCACCATCACTCATGCCTCCCAGTCACTCAGCACTTGACACTCACACTCAGTAGGTACCTGCGCTCACTAGGGTATGCAGACTCTGGGGGGCTCCTTCAGCCCAAGCGCTATAACAAGCCAAATCGTGGCATCAATCAATCAGGCCCTCGGCCTATATCAAAACATGATGTGGCGTGCAGCCCGATCCCATAAATATCCTCACAAATCAGACACTCGGTCTCACTTAGTCATAAACCTCTCAAGCCACTCGGGCTCTTAGTAAAAACAGGGTACTCAACCTAAAACAATATTTATATGCATCAAAACAGAGTAATAAAGACTGAGTTATGAAATCAATAAGTATAACATGACTGAGTATAGACTTTCAATCGAAAACAATGAGATGATAGTAAGGAAAAGGCCCCTAAGGGTCCAAACAGCTCTGGCACAAGGCCTAAACATGGCATTCAACCCAATTTACAGAAACTCTTTCTAAAACACATAAGTATCATATAGTTTCAACCAAATACGCAACTTTATAGTTGCTACGGGAGGATCAAGTCACAATCCCTAAAGGTGAACGCCCACACGCCCATCACCTAGCATATGCGTCACCTCAAAATAGTAAAGCAATATGAAATGTGGGGTTTCATACCCTCATAACTAGATTTACAATTGTTACTTACCTCAAGCCGATCAAATCTCTACTCCACGATGCTTTTACCCCTCGACTCGGCCTCCAGTCGCTCCGAATCTATTCATAACCAGAACAATACCATCAATATGTGCTAATGGGATGAATTCCACAAGAAAAACTATCAAATTAGACACAAAATCCCGACATCCACTCAAACCCGACCCCCCAAGCCACGTCTCGGAATCCGACAATAGCCACAAAACTAGAAATCCCATTCACTCACGAGTATACCCAAACCAAATTCATCAAAATCCGACATCAAATGGTCCCTCAAATCCTCAAATCAAACTCTCCAATTCCCAATCCCTAACCCCTCATTTTCACCCCTAATCTTCACTAATTACATGATTAAATAATGGAAAATCACCATATATACGAGTATTAGAGTTCAAGCAACTTACCTCACTGATAATCCCTTGAATCCCTCTTCAAAATCACCTCAAAAGCTCCAAACCCGTCTTCAAAAATGGTGGAAATGAGCAAAATTTGTGAAAGGTTCAATTTATACTTTCTGCCCAGGCTTTTCCGCACCTGCGGCCTAAATTGCACATTTATGGTGCCGCTTCTGCGTCAAAATGTCTGCATCTACGAAAGTCACTTAAGTCTTCAAAGCCCCACCTGCGCCCTAGGTCTCGCACCTGCGGGCCCGCTGATGCGACAAAATCCTCCGCTTCTGCGACTACAGTCCTAACCTCCCATTTCCGCATCTGCGGCTACACAACTGCACCTGCAACCTCGCACCTGTGGCTCCCCATCCACAGGTGCGGAAACAACAACAAACTTCAGAAATCAGCAGCAACAGTTATCTCCTAACACCAAAAACCAATTCGTCAACCATCCGAAATGCATCGGAGGACCTCGGGACCTCAACCAATAATATCAACAAGTCACATATCAACATACAAATTTAGTCAAATCTTCGGAACACTCAAAACAACATCAAAACATGAAATTACCCTCGGATTCAAGCCTAAGAACTTCTAAACTTCCAAATTCCGCAAACAATGCCTAAACCTACTAAATCACCTCCGAATGACCTAAAATTTTGCACACACATCACAAGTGATACTACAAACCTACCCCAACTTCCGAAATTCCATTCCGACCCTGATATCAAAATTTTCACTGCCAGCCAAAATCGCCAAATTTCCCTTTTCGCCAATTCAAGCCTAATTCTACCGCGGACCTCCAAATTACATTTCGGACGTGCTCCTAAGTTCAAAATTACCTAACGAAACTAACAGAACCATCAGAATTCACATCCGAGATCGTTTACTGATAAGTCAACATCCGGTTGACTTTTCCAACTTAAGGTTCTCATAAAGAGACTAAGTGTCCCATACCACTCCGAGACCACTCTGGACCCGAACCATCCAACACGATAAGATAAAATATAGTTGAGGAACACAAAAAGAAGTAGAAATGGGGGAAACGAGGCTATAACTCACAAAACGACCGGTCGGGTCGTTACATCCTCCCCATCTTAAACAAATGTTCGCCCTCGAACGAGTCTAGAAACATACCCGAAGCCTCAAATAGGTATGGATATCTGTTTCGCATCTCCCGCTCAGTCTCCCAAGTAACCTTCTCCATGGGCTGACCTCTCCACTGCACTTTCACTAAAGCTATATCTTTTGATCTCAACTTTCGGACATGCTGCTCCAAAATAGCTACCGGCTCCATATCGTAAGTCAAATCACCATCTAACTGAACCATGCTGAAATCCAAGACATGAGACGGATCGCTGATATACTTCCAGAGCATAGAAGCATGAAATACTAGATGCATGCCCGACAAGCTAGGTGGAAAAGCAAGCTCATAAGCCACCTTCCTAATCCTAAGAAGCACCTCAAAATACCCAATGAACCGAGGGCTCAACTTGCCCTTCTTCCCAAATCTCATAACGCCCTTCATGGGCAAAACCTTCAGTAGAACCTTCTCCCCAATCATATAAGACACATCACAAACCTTTCTGTCAGTATAACTCTTTTGTCTTGAATGTGTTGTACGAAGCCGCTCCTAAATCACTTTCACCTTGTCCAAAGCATCTTGAACCAAGTCTGTACCCAAAAGCCTAGACTCGCCCGACTCAAACCAACCTACTGCAGATCTATAGCGCCTCCCATATAAAGCCTCATATGGAGCCATCTGAATACTCGACTTATAACTGTTGTTGTAAGCAAACTCAGCGAGTGGCAGAAACTGGTCCATGAACCCCCAAAATCAATAACACAAGAGCACAACATGTCCTCCAATATCTGAATAGTGCGCTTGGACTGCCCGTCCGTCTGAGGGTGAAAAGTTGTGCTCAACCCAACCTGAGTACCCAACTCTCGCTGCACGACCCTCTAAAAGTACGATGTAAACTGAGTACCTCTATCTGAAATGATGGAAACTGAGACACCATGTAGGCGAACAATCTCTCGGATATAAATCTCAGTTAACCACTCTGAAGAATAGATAGTACATACAGGAATGAAGTGCGCGAACTTGGTCTGCCGATCCACAATTACCCAAATAGAATCGAACTTTCGCAAAGTCCGTGGGAGTCAAACTACAAAATCCATGGATACCCGCTTCTACTTCTACTCTGGAATCTCTATCTGCTGAAGCAAGCCACCCGGTTTCCGATGCTCATAGTTCACCTGCTGACAGTTGAGACACCTAGCTACAAACCCAACTATATCTTCTTCATCCCTCTCCGTCAATAGTGTTGTCTCAAATCCTGATACATCTTTGCGGTAGCCGGATTGATGGAATACCGCGAACTGTGGGCCTCCTTTAGAATCAACTCTCGAAGCCCATCCACATTGGGTACATATAGCCGGCCCTTCATCCTCAATACCCCGTCATCACCAATAGTCTCATCTCTGGCATCACCGTGCTGAACTCTGCCCTTAAGGACTAACAAATGAGGATCATCATACTGACACTCTCTGATGCGATCGAATATGAAAGACTGAGAAACCACACAAGTTAGGACCTGATTGGGCTCCGAAATATCCAACCTCACGAACCGATTGGCCAAGGCGTGAACATCGATTGAAAAAGGTCTCTCCCCAATAGGAAGGAATGCAAGACTACCCATACTCACGACCTTTCTACTCAAGGCATCAGCCACCACATTAGCCTTTTTTGGAAGGTACAAAATAGTAATATCATAGTCCTTTAGCAGCTCCAATTAGCAGCTCCAACCATCTCTGATGCCTCAAATTGAGATCCTTATGTTTGAACAAGTGTTGGAGGCTATGATGATCAGTAAACACCTCATAAGACACACCATAAAGATAATGCCTCCAGATCTTTAACATGTGAACAATGACATCCAATTCCAAATCATGAACATGGTAGTTCTTTTCATAGGGCTTCAACTAACGAGAAGCATAAGCAATCACTCTATCCTGCATCAATACACACCTAATGACGACCCGAGAAGTATCACAATATTTTGTATAAGAACCTGAAGCTGATGGCAGAACTAACACTGGGTTGTGGTCAAGGTGGTCTTAAGCTTTTGAAAGCTCGCCTCACACTCATCCGACCACCTGAAAGGAGCACCCTTTTAGGGTCAATTTGGTCAAGGGTGATGCAATAGATGAAAATTCCTGAACGAACCGACGGTAATAATCTGCCAAACCAAGAAAGCTACGAATCTCTATGGCTGAGGACGGTCTGGGCCAACTCTGGACCGCATTTATCTTCTTCGGATTAACCTGAATACCCTCACTGGACACCACGTGCCCTAAGAAAAAGTGGAGCCAGGAACAAATAATACAGAGGCATCCATATGGCAAACTGAGACAATACCTGTGATCACAGCATCTGAAGCAATAGCATCCGGCCAGGCTAGGAGTGCATAGAAACGGGCCTGACCACCACCTGACCGACCTCCCCTCTAGGTAGACCCCTAGCTGACTGTCCTCCACCCCTAGCTAACTGGGTGGGTGGTTAAGTAAGTGCTGAAGTCGATGGCTGACTCCTCTACTAAAGGGGGCCCCCATGACGATGAGGACACTGCCTCCACATATGCCCTAACTCTTACACTCAAAACAACCCCTGGTGCTGGTGGGGACTGAAGGGAACCCCTAGTACCGACATAACTGGTAGAAGAACCTGGCATGGAGGAGCCCTGAACTGATGGAGTACAGGATGAACTATGAGTTGGGAAGACATTAAGTGATGAATGGCCTTGATGAGAATTGTGAGAACCATGGCCCGATGATGCCCCATGGTGAACTGGTTGAGCTGACTGAGCATGTCTGAATGGATGACCTCTACCGTGCTAGAACTGACCCTCATGAGGAGCACCACCAAAACTACCAGATCCACGAGGCCTCTTGGCCTCCCTCTCCAATCACTCCTGACGGCGAATCAACTTTATGTCCCGAGCAATGTTAACAACCTCCTTAAAAGAAGCACCAGACACCCTCTCTCTAGTCATAAGAATTCGCAACTGATATGTGAGGCCATCCATGAACCTCTTGATCCTCTCCCTGTCTATCAGAACCAACCAAATAGCATGACAGGCTAATTCCGAGAACCTTATCTCATACTGCATCACAGTCACATCATCCTAACGCAACTTCTCAAACTGCTTGCGCATCTCCTCTCTGTAGGACTGCAGCACATACTTCTCCAGAAAGAGAACGGAGAACTGTTGCCAGGTAAGGGGCGCTGCACCAACAAGCCTACGCCTCTGATAAGCCTCCCACCAAGTAAAGGCAGATGCCAAGAACTGAAAGGTAGTAAACGAGACCACACTGGTCTCTAGAATACCCGTTGTACGGAGAATCCTCTAATACTTGTCCAAGAAACCCTGGGCATCCTCGCCCTCTGTACCACTGAAAATTGGAGGCTAAAGTCTACCAAACCTCTCAAATCTATATTGCTCGTCATCAGGCATGACTGGAACCACACAATCCTAAGCAGGTGCAACCGATTGGGCTGGTGGTGCCTCCGGTGTCTATAGTCCCTGAACAACCTACTCAGGTATATGAGCGGCAGGAGTCTAAGTTCCTCCCCTGGATTGGGAAGTAGCTGTCGTGGTAGAAGTAGCGATCGCTTGAGCAAGACTGGTACATATGGTCAGAATCTAAGCTAAGGTCTCCTGGAGACCTGGAATAACAATAGGCACAACCGGTGCCTGAGCTAGTCCCGCTGGAGCATCCACAACTAGGACCTGATCATGAATTATGGCAGCTGGTAGATTAGTAGGTGCTTTCCTAGCTGCTACGCGGGCTACACCCCTGCCTTTACCACGACCTCGACCGCGACCTCGGCCTCTCACAGCCTAAACTGGTGGTACTGGTGGCCGTCCGTCCTGGCCGGTAGCACGTGTCCTCACCAGTCATGAGTATCTACTACAATTTGTCCAAAAACTGAGACTAACACAGTCTGGAAAGTAACTACAAACTACTATAGGAAGATAGGAGGGAGAAGAGCAGGGTTGCGATCGCCAGCAACTACCTTGCTAACTCCGAGAAGATATATAGCTGGAATAGTCAACAATTGCTACCGGGTCCTGATATGCCTGGATCTACACACAAGGTGCAGGGAGTAACGTAAGTACGTCAACTCAGTAAGTAACAATAGTAAATAAAGGCTGCGAAGTAGTGACGAGCAACAAAACATTTAAAGTTCATATCATGAAATCTCAGTAAAATACAACATGCCTTTAAATCAAGGTTTAAATCAAATCATCTCGTTTAAAATCCAGTTCTAGTAAAAATCATTTAAAGATATGTTTCAACAATTTCCAAACAAAAGCTCAATGCAAAGGTGAGCACAGATCATGAAATCATAAACAACCCCTCGGGCAAACCTCATAGTCACTCGTAAATAGCCCCTCAGGTAAACCTCACAATAACTCGTATACATCCCCTCGGGCATATCTTACCATCACTCATGCCTCCCAGTTACTCAGCACTCAGCACTCGGCACTCAGTAGGTACCTGCGCTCACTGGGGATGTACAGACTCTGGAGGGGCTCCTTCAGCCCAAGCGCTATAACAAGCCAACTCATGGCATCAATCAATCAGGTCCTCACCTATATCAAAACATGTTGCGGCGTGCAGCCCGATCCTATAAATATCCTCACAAATCAGGCACATGGCCTCACTCAGTCATAAACCTCTCAAGCCACTCGATCTCTCAGTAAAAATAGGGTACTCAGCCCAAAATAACATTTATATTCACCTAAATAGAGTATTAAAGACTGAGTTACGAAAGCAATAAGTATAACATGACTGAGTATAGATTTCATACCCTCAGAACTAGATTTACAATCGTTACTTACCTCAAGCCGATCAAATCTCTACTCCACGATGCTCTTACCCCTCGACTCGGCCTCCAGTCGCTTCAAATCTATTCACGACCAGAACAATACAATCAATATGCACTAATGGGATGAATTCCACAAGAAAAACTATTAAATTAGACGCAAATCCCGAAATCCACTCAAACCCGCCCCTCGGGCCCACATCTCAGAATCCGAAAAAAGCCACAAAACTAGAAAGCCCATTCACTCACGAGTCTACTCATACCAAATTCATCAAAATTCGACATCAAATGGTCTCTCAAATCCTCAAATCAAACTCTCCAATAACCAAGCCCTAACCCCTCATTTTCACTCCTAATCTTCACTAATTACATGATTAAACAATGAAAAATCACCACATATACGAGTATTAGGGTTCAAGCAACTTACCTCACAGATAATCCCTTGAATCCCTCTTCAAAATCACCTCAAGCTCCAAACCCGTCTTAAAAATGGTGCAAATGAGCAAAATTCGCGAAAGGTTCAATTTATACTTTCATCCCAGGCTTTTCGGCACTTGCGGCCTAAATTGCACACTTGCAGTGCCGCTTCTGCGGAAGTCACTTAAGTTTTCAAAGCCACACTTGCGCCCAGGTGCGATTCGCACCTGCGGGCCCGCAGATGCGACAAATCCTCCGCATCTGCGACTCCAGCGACCTTGCACCTGCACCTGCACCTACGACCTTGCACCTGCGTCTCCCCATCCGCAGGTGCGGAAACAACAGCAAACTTCATAAATCAGCAGCAACAACTATCTCCCGACACCAAAAACCAATCCGCCAACCATACGAAATATACCCGAGGCCCTCGCGACCTCAACCAATAATACCAACAAGTCACATATTAACATACAAACTTAGTCGAACCTTCGGAACACTCAAAACAATATCAGAACACCAAATTACCCTCAAATTCAAGCCTAAGAACTTCTAAACTTTCAAATTCCTCAAACGACGCCGAAACCTACTAAATCACCTCCGAATGACCTAAACTTTTGCACACACATCACAAATGATAATACAAACCTACCCTAACTTCCAAAATTTCATTCCGACCTTGATATCAAAATTTCCACTGCCGACCAAATATGCCAAATTACAATTTTCGCCAATTCAAGCCTAATTCTACCACAGACCTTCAAATTACATTCCGAACGTGCTCCTAAGCCCAAAATTACCTAATGGAGCTAACAAAACTATCATAATTCACATCCGAGATTGTTTACTCATAAGTCAACATTCGGTTGACTTTTCCAACTTAAGCTTCTCATAAAGAGACTAAGTGTCTCATACTACACTGAAACCACTCCGGACCCAAACCATCCAACACGATATGATTAAATACAACTGAGGAACAAAAAAGGAAGCAGAAATGGGGGAAATTGGGCTATAACTCACGAAATGACTGGCCGGGTCGTTATAGAAATCTATAGTAATGTGAGGAGTAATGTACTGCTAAAAAGACCTGTAGTTACTATAAATGAGGCATATGCAATAGTAACAACGGAAGAGACTCAAAGATACTTGGGTGTTGATGATGCAAATAGAGATTCCTTAACTATGTTGGCAGGGAGGACCCAAGGCTTCAAGCCTAAGAAAGCAGGGCTAGTCTGTGAGCATTGTGGGTACAAAGGACACCTAAAGGAACACTGTTATAAAATTGTTGGATATCCAGCTAATTTCAAGAGTAAAAGGAAACCAGCAGGAGCAGGAGGAAGAACCTATATCAATAATGCAGCTGTAGACGAAAGCAACCGTGGTGGAAGCCTTCCACAAGGACACGTCCTGACAGAAGAATAATATAAACAACTGGTGTGATTGCTGAACAAACCATCCGGTGGTGAGAGTTATATCGATATGACAGGTATTGTTGCTTTATTATCTAGTGCTTCCTTAAGAGAGTGTATAGTAGACTCTGGAGCAACACACCACATTACTTGCATTAAGGAGGTTTTAAACAATACAAAAGGATTAGAGACAAAGGAAGGAAATGACGTGCAATTACTAATAGGAAGTAGAGGTGAGATAACACACACAAGGGATGCAGTGATTTTAGAAGATCAATGTATTAAGGATGTCTTATATGTGCCAGATTTTAAGTTTAATCTATTATCTGTAGCAAAGTTAATAGAGGACCTTAGATACTTTGTTGGATTTTATCCTGACTTCTGTTTATTACAGGAGCTTTACAATGGCAAGGTATTGGGAATTGGTAAGAAGTCTAGAGGTTTGTATATGCTGAAGGAAATGGGTGTAGCAATAGCAGCTGGATTAGTATCAAAAGAACACATGAGAGTGCACTTTGGCACTTCAGGCTAGGTCATGCTTCATTAAAAACTATGCAACACTTTTCATCTCTACAAGGCAGAATAAACACGAGACAATTAGAATCTTGCACTATATGTCATTTAGCTAAACAATATAGATTGCCATTTCCTGTTACCAATTCTAAGTCCACTAATATTTTGGAACTTGTTCACCTAGATGTTTGTGGACATATAAGGTACGCACTTATGATAAGAAAAGGTATTTTGTTACAGTTTTTGATGATTTCAACAGATACACTTGGGCCTGTTTGATTCAATCAAAATATGAAGTTTGTGTTGTGTTGAAGAATTTTCTGTCTTTAATTCAGAATTAGTTTGGTGTGTGTATGTTAAGATTGTAAGATCTGATAATGGGACTGAGTTCTTAAATGCACAGTGCAATGAATTGCTGTCATCTCTTGGTATTTTACACCAACGTAGTTGTCCTTATATACCCCAACAAAATGGGATGGTAGAAAAGAAGCACAAACACATCTTGGAAGTAGCCAGGGCACTGAAGTTTCAGAGTGGGGTTCCTATCAAATTTTGGGGTGACTGTGTGATGACTGTTGTATATTTGATCAATAGAATACCTTCATCAGTGTTGGCAGGAAAAATACTTTTTGAATTATTATATGGCAAGATTAGCAGATTGAATCATCTAAGGGTCTTTGGCTACTTATGTTATGCAAGCTATCTGCCTAAAGGAGACAAATTTGCACCTACAACAAGGAAGACAGTCTTCACAAGTTATGCTGAAACTCAGAAGGGATATGTGTTATATGATATAAAGACACAGTCCTTTTATGTTAGTAGAGATGTTCAGTTCAGATATATACTACTTCCCTTTCAAAATGACAATTGTTGAACAAGGTGATCCATTTCTTCAGCAACCAACTCAGCTCATAATATCTGATCCCTATAACAATGCTGACACTAATTCTCATGATCACCCCATATCTCTAGCACCTCCTGCAGATGCCTCCCTCTCTGAAGATAATGTTGAGTTTGACATTGTGGATGCTCCATTACATGATCATCATATTCCAGATGTTATTGAATCAACTGATGAAGCTAGTGAGCAACTGAGCCAGTAGTTACTGAAACTAATGAGCAACCTGCACCCACAGTTATGCCACAAGATGGTGTTCCTCAATGCACCAACACAAATATTCCATATCCAATCATGTTGGCTATTCACACCTGTCTACCCCATATCAGTCTTATCTACAAGCTTTCTTAGTTCTCACTGAACCTAGAAGCTTCTAGGAAGCTGCAACTGACAGGAATTAGATTGAGGTAATGAAGCAGAAGGCTAAAGCTCTTGGGAAAAATCAGACTTGGAAGGTGGTATCCTTACCACCAAGAAAGCAAATAGTGGGTCAAAATGGGTGTACAAGATTAAATACAAGGCAAATGGAGAGGTTGATAGATTCAAAGCAAAGTTAGTAGGCAAGGGATACACTCAACAGGAAGGGCTCGACTACCATGAAACTTTCTCACCTGTGGCAAAAATGGTCACAATTAGGACAATCATTGCAGTAGCAACATCAAATGACTGGCCGTTATTTCAGATGGATGTTAATAATGCATTCCTCCAAGGTGACTTGGAGGAAGAAGTCTACATGAAAATGGTTCAGGGTTTCTAGCAACAGGGACAGTACAAGGTCTGCAGGTTGTTGAAAACCCTATATGGAATCAAACAAGCTTTTAGACAGTGGAACATAAAACTAACTACTACTCTTGTGCAAGCTGGATATATACAAAGTCCATATGATTATTCTCTTTTTACTAAGAAAAAATGAGCTTATATTATAATCATTCTGGTGTATGTGGATGACCTATTAATTATAGGTAGTAATATTGACCTGATACACGAGGTAAAAGATTCCTTGCATGGTAACTTCAAGATAAAGGACTTGGGGGAACTAAGGTATTTTTTGGGTATAGAAGTGATAAGGCCAAAAGAAGGAATAGTTCTTAATCATAGAAAATATGCTTTGGAGTTGATATCTGAAGTAGGGCTTAGCGGTTGTAAACCTGTTTCCACACCAATGGAACTCTATCACAAGCTAATAACTATAGACTATGATAAGCATATGGGAATCATTGAAGATGTAGAGTTGGAAGATATAACAACATATCAGAAACTAATAAGGAAGTTGTTGTATTTGACAATCACAAGACCAGTCCTATGCTTTGCAGTGCAGGTTTTGAGCCAATTTATGCAAATGCCAAAATAGTCTCATTTGAATGCAACAATGAGGATTATAAGATACATCAAAGGTTCACCAGCCCTTGGTGTATTCTTGAAGAAAGGAAAACTCATACACTCACAGCTTACTATGACTCTGATTGGGCTGCTTTCCCCAATACTAGGAGATCAATCACAGGCTATGTTGTGAAGTTGGGAGACTCATTGTTGTCTTGAAAATCTAAGAAACAACAAACAGTTAGTAGAAGCTCGGCAGAAGCAAAATACAGGAGCATGGCAGTTGTAGTTGTAGAAATCATTTGGGAAACAAGATTATTGGGAGTGAAAGTGCAGAAGCCAGTACATCTACATGTGATAGCAAAGTTGCGATACAAATAACAGCAAATCCTATCTTTCATGAGAGGACACATCATATAGAGATCGATTGTCATTTTGTGAGAGAAAAAAATCAAGGCAGGCCTGATTACTACCAACTACATTCCATCCAAGCAACAATTAGCTGACTTGATGACCAAGGGCTTTGGAACAGTACAACACCAGCTACTACTCTCCAAGTTTAGAGTGCTTAATGTCTCTAACACTCCAGCTTGAGGGGGAGTATTGAGAGTCAGGGGTCAAAATATAATTGAAGAAAGTTCGGGGTAGTTAGTTGTATATGTAAATTGGGTTATTATATAGTACAGTGAATCTGGAAACTAGATACACACTTGAACATAACCGACTTTCTTCCTAACTGTACCCAGCTCATTTTTTCTCTCTCTCTAGATTCTTCAAATTTGATCAATGGTAATTGTTGTTGCATATGTCATGAAGTGTTTCAATTACTCATTCTAGCTCAAGTTAACAAAGTCTGATATTTCATTTGCACTTTAAAAATAACTATGTTTAATAATAATAAGGGCTTTTATTTTAGTGTTTTCCCTTCCCAATCACCTATGAGAGGGGTTCACATGGCTTATTAGCTATTGCTACAGAGAAATCCTAATATTTTGTTAGCATTGTTAACACTTGGCACAATTACACAGTACAATTTAAACTTTTGACCTCTTTCTTAAAATGAATCCACAATCTAAGGAAAGTTTCTTCTAAAAAAAAAGTGAAAATTTCTCATTATACTCGCATAGAGGTCCAAAACTTAAAAAAATTGACGTGTTACCTTTCCAAAATATAAAAATATAAAGTTTGAAACTTGCGTGCCAGTGATAAAAAGCATGAAAGTTTTGGGGGGAAAAAGATACTAAAAATAATGAAAGGACCCACCCGACGTATTAACTTCTGCGATTTTTCCATTTGGCAGTCCACACGCACAAAAAACCCAAAAGAGGATTAAGTCAATTTATTTTAATATCTCAAACAGAAATGTAAACCCAAACCTCTTTCTTTGACTCCTCGTTTTTCAACTTGAATTTACGTATAGTCTAATTATCATAATTTTTCTAAAATATTAAACCATAGCATAAACATAACAAGTACCCCTCCAGCTAAATCCTCATTTATGTGACAATATTGATGGAAAAATGACATTATATAACTGCTCTAAAAATAATAGTCGAAAATATATATTTTTTATAAATAGGTGAGCTCTCATGACATTGTGGCTACGAATATAAATAGTTTCGGCTGCGAGCTAAAAGTGATGTTTGTCCATTGATTGAGTACATATTTAAAAAAAAAGACTTTTTAAAATTTATAATATAAATTAATATATATATATATATATATATATTTGTACAATTATAATTTTCTTTTTAAGAATAAAATTTAAAGATAATTTTTTTTATATATAATCTATTAAACTGACTAAAATACTTTTATAAATTGCAAATGTAATCTAAACTTAAACATAATAGTATCGCTTTGACCAAAGTCCATGTTTAGGCATATAAGTTTTAAAAAAGAGTATTTTTAAACGTCTCTTCAATAGCGTACATTTGCTCTGTACATAATTTTTATTTTTTCTTCTTTTCAAGCTTGATTCCGTGAGTAAATAGAGTTTGAAAAATAATCAATTTTTTAAATCATTAATATCAATTGCTTCAATATACACGGATAAATGCTTGAATGGGGGTGACTTCTGAGGAAAAAGTAAAAAAAAGATTCTTTTGGATTGAAAAAAGAAATAAAAAAGGGCAATAAAAGGAATAATCTTTAGCTAATTGATCTGGGTACTTTTTCTTTTTGCTAATTGTTGCAGATTCTAGGGCTCTTTTGGTTCAAGGTGAGTTATTTATCTCTTTTTATTTGTTTAATCCGAATGTTATGTTTTTGATTGTTAAAATGGACATGTTGAGCTGGAAGAATCTAACTTTTTTTTTGGGTTCATAGCTGCTTGCTTATAAATACTTTGTTCTTATGAATAATATATTTTTCTTGTGTTTCCTGCAAATTTTACATAACCCCTTCTGAATTCTTGAGTTTTAAGCTCCTTTTTTGGTATGGGTGGTAGGTGATTTTTGTCTATTTCTTATATGATCTGTTGTTTTTTTTAGTTTAGTTACATATTCAAAGTTAATTCATCAAAAAAATGAAAGGACTGAATGCTATATTGATGTCATCTCCATGTTTTTAATTCATTTTAATTGAGTTAGATGTTTGTGGTCCGATCACATTGATGATCAAAAAACCAAAGGGTGTTAGTTGGTCTATATGAGAAAATTGAAAGCATATGGGAATTTTCCCAATTTTGCGTTCACATTGGCACGCCATGAATTTCGCAAGTGGAGAGATGAATAAGTTTTATTGTGTGTCATGACTAGCAGCTCAAATGTTGAGCTGGATATTTTAGTGTTGAAAATTAATTTTGTTATGTATATACGTTGGCACTATATTCATGTGTTCCTGCAGGTAAAAGCATTGCTGACAATGAGCCACTAGCATTTCACTTAATGGGCTGGCTGAGCAAAATTTTCAAAGGTTCCAACCATAAAGTTTCGGAAGGCCAATATGACTGGAGATGTGAAGGACATAAAGAAGAGGATCACCAATCTACACCTGGGGTAAGTGTTGCGCTAAACTAGTGTGCAATGAGCTCATCATCCAGATAGACTAGTGTCCACCCGACATACCTTTGAATTGTTTACTTTATTTCTGATATCGTTCAGAGTATTTGGGAATTCATATTACCAAAACTTAGCAAGTGTAAGGGCTTATAATTATCAGCTTAATAGTTAATGTGGCTTATATTTTACTGGTTCTGTTCATGGCAAAAGGCAGGGGTGTTTACTTGATTCCAAGTTTATAAGTCCAACAACAACCAGAACAACAAACCCAATGTAATCCCACATAGTGGGGTCTGGGGAGGGTAGTGTGTATGCAGACCTTATCCTACCTCGTGGAGATAGAGAGGCAGTTTCCAATAGACCCTCGGCTCATCGAAGCATAAGTTTATAAGTCCACTTACTTGAATACTAAAAGTCCATTCTAAAGTCTAGGGTGACATTTGTCTAAGCGCTAACAGGCCGTACAATCTTAACTTGCCATAGGCAATGTGAAGAAGGCTTTGAAATAGTATGCTTCTAATGAAGTTGTTGAAGCTGATTTAGATGTGAGCTTTCTGTGGACATTATGAATCCAGTGCCCCATTTGGTAATCGTTTTGGCTCATGCAAATTAGTGACTGCTCTTCTTGGCTTCTAGGATGAGTGACTGGACGGATGCTTTTGATGAGATTGATTTATCTAATTTGCTTGTTGTTGCATGGTCATTTGAAGCTTGTATTTAATTTTGACCTTTGTAACTTGGACATCTTTGTCCATCCCTGCTTGTAGCCTTGCACTGTCTTGTTCTCTCATTAATAAAATTCGTTTATACTAGAAGTCCTTCATATTGATATTAATCTCAAAACAAAAAAAAATCGCATTGTTTTCTGAATTTTCTGGATAAAGTGAATTGACGTACATGATTTACAATGTGTTATAATTTAGACCTGCTTAAACATGAATCCATAATAATCCACCATGTTGATATGCTAATTTTTCATCAAAATTTTGTTCACAGGATTTTGTAACTATTAAGTCACTAAAAAGTGTGGAGGTTAGGAGGTAGTTGAGCATATTTAGTCTACCAGTGTGAGGCTAGGCTGACAGGATTTAGTCATAGACTGCTAGCGGTCAGTGTTGTGTTCATACTATTCCGTTTTCATAGTGTCGGACCGTATTTACTGGTTATTATCTCTGCTTTCCATCTATTCACTGGTTCTTGTGATGTTATTATTTCCATGGTTTTTTATTGATGGTACTGATATATTGTCTCTTTTCGTTTTTTCGTCTTCTTGAGCCGAGGGTCTATCGGAAACAGCCTCTCTACCCCATCGGGGTAGAGGTAAGGTCTGCGTACACACTACCCTCCCCAAACCCTACTTGTGGGATTATATTGGGTCGTTGTTGTTGTTGTTGTAAGTCACTAAAAAGTGTAGCGCACTAGCGCCAACTTTATACACATCCTTGATACTTTATTTTGTGCTAAATTTGGTTCTTATCTTGTAATGTATGTTACTTCCCATTGCCAATAAATGATCGATATCCTCTCCGAACTATAAAAGATCATTTGAACATGTCATATTTATACCGTGTCTATATTTTTCTTTTTTTGATAAGCATATCGTGTTGATATTCTATACTGTGTTTGAACCATTTGTGTGCTCTAGGACTCTTGGTCAGAGACTGAAGAAATAGACCGAGCTATTGCAATCTCGCTCTCAGAGGAGGACCAGAAAGGGAAACCTGTGGTTGGTGAGTATTAGTTGCTTCTTAAAGAATTAAAATTGAAAGTTTGCATTCCTTTTGAGGTCTCTCCTATACTCTCATAATCAAAAGCATGATATCCCAGTTTCAGTCGAGTTCACTGCTGACATAATTTGGAACCCAAACTTTCCATTATGTGTTTCAAGGCTACTGAGAATGTCCATAGATGCATAGTTTAGCTCATCCATAGTATACTGCTTTTGTTCTATTGACATACTTCTTATTCTATGAAGAGTCAAACTTCTTTATGTTAGCTCAGCTATTAGAGTCGACTCAAGCATTCCATGGATGATTTTGGGAACTAGCTGCGCGAGTTTATTTACTTGGCAAAAAAAGTTTTGCTTGATTTTGCTAATTGTTCCTTTACTTTGATGTTTGCCAGACAGTGAATCACAACTGAAAGAAGATGAACAACTTGCCAGAGCTCTGC
This sequence comes from Nicotiana tabacum, assembly GCF_000715075.1. Taxonomy (NCBI): domain Eukaryota; kingdom Viridiplantae; phylum Streptophyta; class Magnoliopsida; order Solanales; family Solanaceae; genus Nicotiana; species Nicotiana tabacum. The sequence goes on along the minus strand of NC_134095.1, from coordinate 6,812,039 downwards.
AGGAGAGCTTGAACGTCGAATCTCCACCTCAGCATATAAGCAGAAATGATCTTGGAAGTGGGAATGGATATGGTAATGGGCATGTAAGCAGAAACGATATCGGAAGCGGGAATGGATATGGAAATGGAAACTTCTATCATCCAATACCTTTCCCATATTCTGCAAGCTTTAGGTATTTGAAATCTTTGTCAATGTTTTGGAAACATTTTAACTCCAGAATACACCACTGCCAAACCTCATCTTACTGTGTGTCTTGGGGCTCCATCATCTCCATTCTTGCAGTATTTTATTAGTCTATATTTTTTTGTTAAATTTCCTTTGAAGTCAGCTAATATGTACAGTGGAAGAGCTAGGTGGAAAATCCAAAAGTAAAATGGACGTATCTTGAAAGCTTGTGGTTTAGGTAGTTAAAGTTGCAGTTGCTGCTATTAATTACCATAAACATAAAACCCTAGATATTTTACGTGTTTCCTTCTTGATCAACATGATTTCTTTTCTCTCTTTTTCTTTTCACCTTCTAAATTTAGTTGTAGGTGTCATTATGTAGAAATTTGTATTATCAGTTTGAGGAACAAAACGTTTTAATTTTGACCCTTTGAAAAGGATCAATCCTTTGATTATGTCTTTTGCTTTTAATTGTGGATGGCATGGCGAGACGCAAGAGAAGGGAGGTATAATTCCTTTGATTTTGTCGTCATTGTATTCTACCCTGTTCTCCAGTCTTTCCTAGCTTTACTCTCTCCTTCATGTGTGTACTTGTGTCACTGTATGGCTGAATTCGATAGTGGTCTGTAAGAATTCTAAAGTGAGCCTATGGATTTCAGTGAACATTCTGAATTCATCGTATAAGCAAATACAGAAGTTAGTTATAAGACATTAAGAATTGAATCAACATCTTTTAGACATAATACATACTATCTTTTTCTGTGGTAGGGTATGTGCAGGTTGTAGCACTGAAATAGGTCATGGACGGTTTTTGAGTTGCATGGGAGCCGTATGGCATCCAGAATGTTTTAGATGCCATGCCTGTAACCAACCAATATCTGATTACGAGGTGAAGTACTGTGTAATTTTTTAATTTTCTAGTTCAGCCTTGTTATTGTGGTGTCTACTGTTTTTGTTTTTCCAACTGTTTTCACAAAAAAGGTGCCAAGTCAAAGCATGAAATGTTGATTTTGGAAATTTCGGCAACCAAACAAGAATTGAATACTTTAAGGCGTGAAAAAGGTGCCACCGAGGGTGGGGTTGGGGGGGGGGGGCGAGCAGATATGCACTATAGATTACTACACACCTACTTACGAAGCAGTCATTTACAAAGTATATGACTTATTATAAAATGCTACTTTGGAAAATGCCTGACCATCAGAAAGCAATGTGCTCATTCTGAAAATAAGAGAAGCGATAGGAACCAATTTTTGGAAAATTCAATGGCAAGATAATATTTTTTTGTAATATATATGCATCGTCCATAAGGTATTCAATGCATTCTATAACCGAGTACTGATATAGTTGTTGGCAGTTATCATATAGTGTCTTGGGTAATGAACATAAACTGGCGATCATCTGTGAAGCGATAGAATATTTTAGATGACAAGTATATTCATGAAATCTATTTAACTTTTGGATGTATTAACTGTGCAGTTCTCAATGTCTGGGAACTATCCCTATCACAAAACTTGCTACAAGGAGCATTATCACCCCAAATGTGATGTCTGCAAACACTTTGTAAGTATGAAATGATTGTTATTAGCTGCTGTGGCAATAAACACCGCTTTCTGCCCATATATACTGTTTCCTTATTGCTTGATTAATGTCGATGAGGTTGTACATAGACTATTCTAAGTAGTCCTTAAAATAACTGTAGAAAAGAAAAATCTTGATTTTGATCCTAAGTTTCTTATCCTACCAAATTTCTGAAGTTCTGTCTTTTCTGGTCTTGAAATCATGGGTTGTTCTGCCTTTTCTACTGTAAATGTCATGTGTCTGTATAGTTAAATTATGGGTCTTCCTAGCGTAATAGGTGTGTGGTAGGTCTCTCAACATTTCAACTAGTAAGATCATTGAGGTAATCTAGCAACCTGAGAATCATTTTACGAAATTTTCTGTTTTGACCTCTTATTACAGTAACTTTGGTATTGGCTATCTCTTGTCATTTAAGAAACCTCTAGCTGCTGAAAATGCATCATTTCTTTAATATTCATTAAGTGTTTCCTACCTGTCCAGATTCCAACAAATGCAGCTGGTCTTATTGAATACAGAGCACATCCATTTTGGTCCCAGAAGTATTGTCCTTTTCATGAGCATGATGGTACACCCCGTTGCTGTAGCTGCGAGCGAATGGAGGTAAGGCTGATGAAACAGAACAGCCAAATCCTTGTAATTAACTTTTAATAAAGAGTAGCAATTTTGGTTTGCATGCAGCCACGGGATACTAGATATATTGCCCTTGATGATGGTAGAAAGCTTTGTCTCGAGTGCTTGGACTCTGCCATAATGGATACGAGTCAGTGTCAACCCCTTTATTATGATATACAAGAATTCTATGAAGGGCTAAATATGAAAGTGGAACAGAAAGTTCCTCTGCTTCTGGTTGAGAGGCAAGCACTGAATGAGGCTATGGATGGAGAGAGACATGTAAGTTTTTATGTTGCCGAATTTCTTCCCTTTTCATACTTGTATTTCTCCATATTGTTTCTGGAGTGAAAAATATGTCGCTTTATGTTTGGTTTTCATCCCTTTTGCTAGGGGTATCACCACATGCCTGAGACAAGAGGACTTTGCCTTTCTGAGGAACAAACTATCAGCACTGTAAGGACTTTAAGTGATTTCCATTTCTTCTCTCTTCATGGTTTTGAAAACTGAAAACTTAAATTTCTTTTTGTTCAAATGGTAAAAAACAGCTCTTACTTACCTCTAAAATTGGCAGATTCTGAGGCGGCCAAGAATCGGAGCTGGAAATCGGGTCATGGACATGAGAACGGAACCTTATAAATTGACACGCCGCTGTGAAGTGACTGCAATTCTTATCTTATACGGTCTACCTAGGTACTGTTTTATTACTTTGCTCTTCAAAGCTGTGCATCGGAATGCTACCGTTTTAACATTCTGTTTTAACAAACCTGTTTGGTTAGTCAGAATCACCTGTGTCCTTTCAGTATATCTCAAGAGATCAAAAACAAATCAAAATTATTTTTGTGTTAATGATGCACTGCAAAGTAGGCATTAAGCAAAGCAAAAAATAGAATGTCCCTTACTAGGGTTGTCGAAAAAGTTGAATAGATTGTATGTTACTTTCGATTTATGACATACATCTATGCAGGTTGCTGACTGGGTCTATCCTTGCGCATGAGATGATGCATGCATGGCTTCGACTAAGAGGTGCATTCTCATTTCTAGCTCTTCCTTCCTAATTTGTGTGCCCATCTTTTTCTTTTTGGTCTGCCCCTAATATAATGGCTGCTTCTCTAGAATAGTAGTAAATCTCAGTATTACATAACACACAATTCTATTGTGGAACCACTTTTTCCTCTCCCATCCCCCTCACTTTTTTCATTAGTGTATATATCTTGGATTCTCTGCTACAACTCATTAGAATCATTTTGTTTATTTGCCCTTCTTTAAATTTCTTCCCACTTCCAATAAAAGAAAAAAGTACTAAAAAAGAAGAGATGCAGTAAACAGAAGTGATAATTAAGATAAGTGTGATCGTATTTCAGTGGAGCTCAAATATTAAAAAGAGAAAAATGCACGTAGACAGTCTGAGATTGAATGTAACAGGGATATTTTTCTGGATAAAATGGGAAGTAATCGTCAATGGCATAAAAAAGAACGAGATTAAAAGAAAGAAAAAAAACACAAGAACAACAACTACAATAACAACTACGCCTTAGTCCCAAACAAATTGGGTCGGCAAGAAACATATAAAGCCTAAAATTCAAAAAAAGTTATGTAATACAAGTTCTTTTGGCGTGGAATGTGAAAAACATTAAGGAAATGCTCTCACTGGACCATCTAAAATCTTTCTGCCCATATTGGAATGTTACTTTCCTTTTTTTGAGTTTGTCTATCCCGATAGCTGTGCAGTTTATTGCTTACGATTATTGGCTGCAGTAGCTTTTATATGTGGTCTCCTGGAGTTTCTGATGTGGTCGATATGTCCAATTATAGGCTATCGAACTCTTAGCCAAGATGTTGAAGAAGGTATTTGCCAGGTGCTAGCACATATGTGGTTAGAAACCCAAATTGCATCCATATCAAGCAGAAATGGTGCTTCAACTTCATCAGGCATGTCATCGTCGAAGCCGGGGATTAGATCTCCTTTTGAGAGGAAACTCGGGGATTTTTTCAAACACCAGATTGAATCAGACACTTCACCAATTTACGGAAATGGCTTCAGAGCTGGTAACCAAGCAGTGCTTAAATACGGACTAGAAAGGACATTGGATCATATTCGGATGACAGGAACATTTCCTTTTTGAAACATTGAGCTTAAGGTTAGAAAGCAGACTCCATTCATTTGTCAAGAAAGAAGGTTGGTCCATTCATATTAGTGCCTTGGACCATGCCATATTATTATTATACCTTAGAAGTTCAGGAAAGATATAATTTTCAGTACCTTTGTAGAGTGATCTCAACACGACAAACAAGGATAGACACAAAACCAAAATCCATTCTTTTAGAAAATTAATGAAGTCTTGTTAGTTTGATTTCCTTTGTTGCATTATGCCTTTAATATAGCACATTAAAGGACCACAGTGAAAAGGGGATCGCCCAATGCTAACACAGGTGATTAGGAGTGGAAATGGGCCGGTCGGGTTGGATAATTGACGGGTCAAAATGGGTAATGAAAAACGAATAGATTATCCGACCCAATCCATATTAAATATGGATAAAAAAGGGTTAACCAACTGATAATATGGTTCTCGAATATGTTCACTTTTGGGAGAATTCCTATTCTCTCAAACTTGAGGAACCTCCAATTTGAGGCATTATAAATGTAAAAGTTAAACTCATTAATTATCTATTGATTAACCATTTTCTTAATGGATAATATAGTTCTTATCCATATTTTATCCGTTTTTAAAAAATTTATTATCCAATCTATTTTTAGTAGATAATATGGGTAATTAAATATTTTCTTTTAATCATATTGCCACCACTACAGGTGATGTACCCTACTGCTAGGATGTAAATGAGCTCCTTTGACTTTCTTTTCTTAAAGGCAGTAAACAATGCTACATAGAAACCTACGATTTACAACAAACAAAAGCCAGCAGCCACCTCCACCTACGATCGTTAGGTCTTGGGTTCGAGTCACGCTGGAGGGGAAGTGTGAAAATACTATAGACTTTCCTAAATTGGGAGGGAATTTAAAAATAAAAAAACAGTAGCAACTTCATCTACGTAAAAAAAAAATTCTTTGATCTTCTCCTCACAGAGGTGAATCTTGGATTGAACTCTATGGGTCTAATTTTCAATGTTCTTAGCATTGAACTCATTGTATTTTCTAAAATTATAGGTTCGATCTATTAGTTTTTATAGTTTTGATAGATTTTCACATATAAATTTATGTTCCGCGTCGAAAGTACTGGGTTCAGTTGAATCCGGCACTCTTATGGTGCATCCCCTCTTGTCTCCTCGTAACCTTAGTTGCCGGCGGAGGTGAAACAGTAATTATCAGTATAAACACCTCAATGAACTCATGTGGACACTCAGCTTGAGGGTTATTTTCAAATACACATGTTAATATTGTTGACTCGTTTTGTTTTCTTTGTTGATTCCTCTCGTTAGGCAGAGGAAATAGAATGTTTTGTGAATATGGTACACAGTTCAAGTAATGTTGGAGCCCATGAAGCAATACACATGCCCATTGAAGGAGAGGCCCACTTGAAGAAGCTGAAACTAATGAAGCCTCCTTAGTAGACCCAGTTTCTTTAATTTAACTCTTTACCCAACCCGGGTTGTATAAATATAAATACAGACTTTCATATTATTTTGTACATCTATTACACATTAATAAAATAGTTCTATTCATCTCATGCTCCTTTGTCTCTATACGCACGAATTGTATTAGAGTTTCTCTTGTAGTTTTTTACTCGAGTTCATGAGGAATTCGAGTGTTTTCATGGTATCAGAGCTCAAAATTGAAGATATCTGAGCATTCCGTATTGATCGATACTACCCTTGGATGCTGGTTTGTGGTTGCGAATTTTTTTGGTGGTGAGTCTGTTTCGGCGTTTTTGACAGTGTGTTCTGTTTAAACTAGTCATCGAAGTCCAGTAACTTTCTTCTGCTATAATTTTTGTCGTCTACATTTGCTTTGCTGTAAGAATTTATTCAATTTGTGAAAGTCCTAATTCCTTCAACCTCAACTATTTCTTCTTCTGTTGAACTGCCACACTCTTTGTACTTGTACCCGTCTGACTCGCCTGACACACTTTTGGTCACAAAAACCTTTAATGGCACGGGTTATGGGGGTTAAAGGCGAAGCATGTTGATTGGATTATCATGTAAAAATAAATTGGGGATAATCAATGGAACAATCCCTAAACCTAGTGAAAACTCTGTGTTATTTGAACCCTGGGTTCGTTGTAATGATATGGTGACTGCATGGATACTAAATAGCGTAGACACTGAGATTAGGGAGAGTGTGATGTATACAGTTTCTGCTCAAAACCTTTGGAAAGAAATCGAACAACGATTAGGAAAGCAAATAGGACTAAGGTGTTTCAAATCAGGAAGGACCTTGCTTCCATTTCCCAAGGGTCTTCTAAAATTGCTTCCTATTTCAGTCGTATTAAAAAGCTTTGGGATGAGTTGGCTTACTCAATTACTTATCCAAACTGTACATGTGGTTGTAAAGAGGTTTTTCAGAAGCTAGAAGAAGAGAAGCCTTTGCCCGATATTGACAGTGTGTATGCAGTGCTAATTGAGGATGAAAGTCAAGCTAAAGTTCAAACTTCAAATTCAGTTTTCAGTCCAGAGTCTGCCTGTTTTACCACAAATGTTCATAAGCCTATGAATTCAAGGGTACAGTTTGACACTACTAGGGATAGCACTAGAGTTCAAAGGCCTTTCACTCCAAGGATAAATTTTGATCCTGCTAAGAAGGAGAATTCTAGTTTGATGTACAGATATTGTAAGAAACTTGAGCATTTGATTGAAAACTGCTATAAGCTGCATGAGTACCCTCATGATTTTGGTTCCAAATTCAAAGATCATCTGCATTTGCTCAAGTCTCTGATTCACCTGATATGGGAGCTACTGATAACTCTGCTTCTGAGAGCTCCAAGGTGATTCCACTTGAAATTGGGGGCTACATTCTGACAAAGGAAAAATATGATCAACTTCTTAATTTGCTTCAACAGTCCAATATGTCCTCTGCTTCTCAAAAAATTCCATCTGGTTCAACAAACTTTGCAGGTCATATAAGTATTTCTGCTTTCAGTAATTGTGATTCTTATGTTTGCAATTTTACTAAAGTAGAAGATGACTTTTGGATCATAAACTCTAGCGCTACTAATCATATGACTCCTCCACCAATCTTTACTAGCTGATATTAGACCATTACCTTTCCCTTACCTTATGACTCTTCCAAATGAGTTTAAAGTTAAGGTCCATTGTACTGGTTCTCTTTATCTTTCTCCAACAATATCTCTTCCTAATGTCTTGCTTGTTCCTTCTTTTCATTATAATCTCATATCTTTAAATCAACTGCTTGTTCATCTTAAATGTAATGCTTTTTTTACTGCCTATACTTATGCTTTATTGCAGGACCCTTTTCTAAAGAAGCAAGTGGTGTTTGATAGACTTCAGAAGGGTCTTTACATTCTTCGACCTAATGATCTTTGTGGTTGTGATGCTTCTTCTAATTCCTCTGTAAATACCATAACTGCCAATGTTGATATAAAGAATAAGAGCAGTTCTACTTGTAAGCACGTGATTTTTGCCCTATGAAAGAATTACTCCTAAAAAATTCAAAATAAAACAATTTTTCCTTAGTGTGCAATTTTTGAATTTTTGTATAATTATTTGTATTTTTGTCTGTGGATGTTTATTTGTTTAAATTAATAAAAATATAAAATATGTCGAATTTTCGTTTAGTATTTATTTAAGTTTGTTTTACAAAAATGAGAAAATCATAAAAAAAATAATGTATGTTGCATTTTAGCATTTAACGTCTAAATTATGCGATTTTATCTTTAATTGCTATTTAAATATGCGATAATAGTTATTTGGAATTAATTAGTATTTTTTGATAAGTTAATTTAGTTTATAACTTAATTTAGAATTTTAGTTTTATTAATTAGAAAGTAGAAGAAAATAGAGCAAAAAATATAAAGAAAATCGGAATTGGGCCTCTTCTCCAAATTTCAAACCACAGGCCCAAAAAATATCCAACCATCCCTACGACCCGGTCCATTCCAAACCGGGTCGACCCGGTCCATAACCCAAATACCCAACACCCCCTATCTTACACAAAACAAAACAAAAAACCAAAAAACCCTAAAAACACTAACCCATCCGCCACCCCCCTCTTTTTCTTTCTTCTTCTTCAAGCTCCAAACAACGTCCATCCATGGCTGCCCCTTTACAACAGCCCCATGACCACCTTCTTCCCTCCTTCTTCTTCTTCTGCTGAAACACAAGCTCACTCCAAACAGCCCGCCTCCTCACGCCCAGCAGCGAACAAGCTCCACCACCCTCGCGTCCAAACGACCACCCCCTTGCCGCGTTTTCTTCTTCTTCTACTACTCCAAACCCTGGCTTCAAGCGAAACCCCATGACTGCCTCCTTCACCTCCTCAGCTGCCTCGTCGACCTCGAGCAAAACCCAAGCGTTCACGTCCCAAACGACCTCCAGCTCGGCGACGCAACAACAACAACTACTGCGTCCACCATCGCGTTGCTGCTCCGCCACCTGCTACCGCGTCTTTTTCTCCTCCTGCTGCTGCGTCGTCTTATCCTCCGTTGCTTCTGACCATGGACGAGCTGCAAAGCTCGTCGCTGCTGCGTCTTCTTCAGCTACCTCTAGCTGCTGCTGCTTCTGTTTCAGCTCGTCGCTGCTGCGTCTTCTTCATCTTTCACCTTGACTACTGTTGTCCGCTAATTCCTTCTTCAAGTCCGTTTATGTCAAGGTTTCGTTGGTTTCGTTTAAGTTCGTTCGAGTTCGTCGTTGGTCATTTACGGTCAGTTGTTCTAATTTTTTTCGTCCGTAATTTGTTTGATATTTTCAGATTTGAAATTAGTATAAGTTTGATTCATTTTCTTGTTCGTTATTTTCACTCTGATTATTTCTTCAGTTTGTTTCATTTTTCTTATTTATTTTTAGATAGAAATTGTTAGTTTAATTATAATGTTGTTAGATTTAAGTTGAAGATTCAATTAAATTATTTTTTAAGTTTGTTTTTATTAATTTTAAGAGGATTTAGTTTTAATATAGAAGAGTGTTAGTTTAAATCGCTTGAATCCGTTGTTTGTTGTTTAATATAGATTTAATTCGTGTTCATTTTGTTTGAAGTTCGTTTTTAATTCAGTGATTTAATGTGAAGTTATGTTTTGTTTTTTTTTTAATTTTTTGATTCAATGTATCTTTGTTATAATTTTGTTGGATTTAATTTAAAAAGATCAATTGATTATTTGAAGTTTAGTGATTTGAATATGTTTATTTGTTTTGTTTAAGCTTAATTCGAGTTTAATTCGAATTTGAATAAAACTTGCTTGTTATTGTTGTTGAATCTTTTCATTTATGTCCATACTTTGTTTGATTGTTCTTGAATCCGAAATTAGTATAAGTTTGATTTTCTTGTTTGTTGTTTATCATTTATGATTATTTCTTCAGTTTATTTCATGATTTTGTTTAGTTTAATATAGAAATTGTTGGTTGTAATGTTGTTAGATTTAATTTTAAGTTCAAATGATTATTGAATTTAGAAATGTGAATATACTTGTTTGTTGTTGTTGTTGTTGAATCTGAAAGTAGGTTTGTTTGTTGTTTAAAAATATTTTTCAATCAAAATAATTTTAGTTGTTTCTTTGTTGTTCATCATTTAGTTTGAATTTGTTGTTGAAAATTGTTTAGAAATTGGTCATATTTGCTGTATTTTGGTTGAAATTGATTAGGTGAATTGGTTATAGCTGATGGGGTAGTTTGGTAATTTGCAGTACGTTCAGGGGTAAAATGGTAATTTCAGTAAGGTTAGAGGGGTATTTTTAGAATTAAAATTCTGAACAATTATTTATTTTGAGTGCTCTGTCAATTAGGATTAAAATAATCAATAATGGGGGGAGAATAATGTACTTGTTTAATCAAAAGTGGGGAACAAGACATAGTGGGATTGCGGGGCTCAAGCAAAGTTGTTTAAATAAGTAATAATTGTATTTTTTATGTAGTGGTGGGTTTGGTAGGAGAAAGTGGTTGTTTTATTAATGGATTAAAGGGTTTGGGATGAGATATAAATAGAGGAAGACTTGATCAGATTTGGAGGGACAGAAAAAAGAAGGAAGAGAGAGAAAAAAAGGGAGCTGAATTTTAAGAGAGGGAAAAATTCTGAAAATACTAAGACTACAAAAATAAAAAGAAAAACATTCTGGAAATTCAAGAGAAGAATAGTATACACCTGATATACAATTTAAATATTCTGATATACAGATTCAGAAATTAAGGGTTGAACATTAATTAGTCTTTTAAATCTGAAAAGATTCCCTTGGCTTCTGTCCGTTGATTGTTGTTGGTGTTTCTGGATTTTTATCTTGAGTTTTAAAATCCTTCACTGGTTTCTCATTGTTGGTTGCTGGGTGTTGATGTTATTGTATGCTACTGAATTTCTGCTGATCTCTCTTTTCTTTTGCTTCCAATATCAGGTACACAACTGACACGCTAATTATTGTAAACTGAAACATGAAGCATGAATACAAAAATGAAGAGTTGAAGTTCTAAATTTATTTTAATTATATTCTGAATTTTATTTGTATATATAAATTATTTAGCTTACTCTAATCAGAATCATGTAGTTGTTAATATATATAGTGGAACATCTGACGATAGCTTAATAGACGAACTATCTATATATTACCTAAAAATAAATAAATGGTGTAGTAACTCCGTCTAGTTAATTCGTTATTGTTGGATGATTACCATGTCTCAAAAAACACGTTAGTTCATCAAACGAATAGACCATTTAGGAACTTGTAGGAATGTTTTTTAGTTAAATACTATTGGTTAATTTCAGCATGTAAATGGTTTAGAATTAAAATTAGATTGCTAATTTTTTTTTTTAATTTGACAAACTGTGAACATGCCTAGTATAATGTAACTAGGTAGTAACATGTGAATAAGATGACCCAGGTCTAGTTTATGTCATACACGTTGAGCCTGGGCCCGCATTGGCAACAGATTGCCCCGCTTGCATCATTTTTAGAATTTATGAATCATATTCGAAACCCAAATATAACAACTCAAGCATGTAAATAAATTAAGACCTTTTTCTCTTTCATTTTGTAAAGACAATTTTAATAGAAAAAATGTAGGCACTTTAGGATTATCCTTTTAAAATAAATGAGATGAGCCTCGCCCAATAAAACACACAAATTGCGGGGCCCTCGATAATTGTTTAATTAAAATTACTTAGACTTCGGGATGAGCCGTTTTAGCAAAATTTCACGGCCTTACCCAGAAATAATAATACGCTAATTGCTTTAGGCGCGCATTTTAATAATCTTACCTTCTTAAACTCGGGCACGTATTTATGCGACTCAAATCCAAATCCCAAAACATTGAATAAAAATGCGTTCCGGATCGCGGGTGCATTTCATGTGACGCAATCCAAATACATGTTTTTAAACGATGTTCATATTCTTTTAAAATATAAATATTAAAAGCGTTAAAGAGTTAAAATTTGCACATGAGCTTATAATTGTATAAAATCAGATAAACAAGCCGAATATGACAGTTGAGCGACCGTGCTAGAACCATAGAACTTGGGAATGCCTAACACCTTCTCCCGGGTTAACAGAATTCCTTATCCGAATTTCTGGTTCGCGGACTGTAATACAGAGTCATTCTTTTCCTTGATTCGGGATTAAAATTGGTGACTTGGGACACCCTAAATCTCCCAAGTGGCAACTCTGAATAAATAAATAAATCCAGTTTTGATTGTCCTTTAATTGGAAAAACTCCTTCACCCCTCGCGGGGACGGAAAAAGGAGGTGTGACAGCTCTGGCGACTCTGCTGGGGACGTAACCCAGAACCACTGGTTCAGGGTTAGAAATTCGAGCTTAGATAAATTGTTATATTTGGTTCTATCTGATTTTGTTACATGGTTGGGCTCAATGTGCTAAATGATGCTTTTACCGCTTTGATATTATCTGAACTGTATATAAACGGTGCTGAAACCTTTCTCTTCTTACCTCCGGAGATGTGCTTACTGGTTGAGACTCTCTATTCTGTTAGTGTCATACCTTGAAATAAAAGAGGCTCGGAAAGTTTCTAAGCCGGTTGGCCTTTTGGTTCCCGGAAAGGAGCTCCTTCCTCAACTCGAGTTGTCCGCTCGGGTACACTGTCTAGAACACCGACCCAGGTTTTGAACATAGAATAACGTGACTTCATGCCGGATCCCTAGTAGGAACGCTTATTTGCATCACGTTGCATTTGACTTAGGGGACTCAACACAGGGGTTGGGTCCGTCTAGGACTAGCAACCTGATATGAAAAGACCATCCTGATGTATCCTATTTCCGTGCATTTATTTGTCTCGCGCCCGCATGCTAACCGGTTTTTGAATATTAGGAATATTGTGAAATTGAAAAAAAAAAATAGCAGTTAGGGAGTTAATTGTTTATTTTTGAAAAACCCAATGCCCAAATTCCGTCGAACTCTGCCGAAATTTTGAGAAAATAAAAAAAATGTTGTATTAATTTATTTTACTAAAAGCAAAGGAAAAATAGAAAAAAAAAGTCGTTGTTCTGTCTTGTTTTCAAAAAATAGAAAAGGAAAATAGTTTGTCTTGCCATGGAAAATGAAAATGAAAAAAAGGGTCTTATTTTTAAAATAGTTTTTTTTAAATTTTTATGAAAATGCCCAAAATCGAAAAGGAAAAGAGTCGTGCTTTGAAAGTGGTTTTGATATTTGCTGCCAAAAATGAATAAAAAAAAAGTTTAAAATAGTTTAGTTAATTGCCCGAACTACGCGGGTCTGATTCTCACCGGATGTGAGATACGTAGGCAAACCTCTTCGGTTCCGGCCCACCATATTCCAAAAATCAAAAAAAAATAAAATTTGATTACTCAGTCTTTTAGACCTCAAATAAAAAAAAAATAATACAAAAAAAATTCTTTTTATTCTCTCTCAAAATTCAAAATATTTGTTTAAAAGTTCAAAAGAAAATTCAAAATTCAAAAATATTTTTTCTTTTCTCTTGTAGTATTTCTTTCAGAAATCCACAGTAATAGTCCAAAAATATTTCCTTTTTTCTTTAGAAGATTTTTTTTGAACTTTCCAAAAAAAAAAAGGGAAAAGAAGTTAAAAAATATTTTTTTTTTAGCCGTCGTTTCTTTTCAAAAACAAAAAATATATATATATAAAAAAACAACAACAACAACAAAAATCAAAATCCAGGAATATTTTCTCTCTTCTTTGTAAGTATTTTTTCGAAAAAAAAGGAGTTAGCTTATTTGCTTTATTTCTGAGTGGCGAACTACGCTGGTTTGATTCTCACCGGATGTGAGATACGTAGGCAGCCCTAATCGGGTCCAACCTCCCCTTTTGCTAAAATAGCAAAAAAAAAATGTCAAATTTTAATTTCATCATAAAGAAGTCAGGTGACGTTGTTTTGTCAAAACATAGCCGAATGTTCCCGAAAGGAACGCCAGAAGGCTGACTTTGCATAAATAGCCACTTTTGGGTCATTTTTTTAAGATTTGGTCTAGTTGACCCACACAACCTTAAAAATCTTCGTCCTCGAGGCGTTGAAAAGACGTGTTTGCAATATTGAATTTTTCATTTTTGAAAAACAAGAAAAGGTCATAAATATGACGGTTGATGCTGTTTTGTCAAAAATAGCCGAATGTTCCCGAAAGGGACGCCGGAAGACTGACTTTGTATAAACAGCCACCTTGGGTCATTTTTTAGGATTTAGGCCGGTTAGCTAAAAAAAAAGAGTCAACGGCCAGGTGAATACTGTTTGAATTTTTAGTCAAAATAAGCCGAGCCAACTTCGGCGGTGTCTTAAACAGTTCTTGCTGAGATAGCCTTAGAAGTATCTTTCAATTTTCAAAAGACTATTTTTGTAAAAGAACGGACAAGTTCGTAAAATATCATAAAATAATCTTCCCGGCCTTAAAATTCATTCGAAATTGGGAAGGGGCCATGTTTGCAAAAACAGCCGTTTGGTTAAAATTGGCATATAAGGGAAGGAATCTGTCATTTTATTTTGCTTGAATTTATATTTCTTTGGATTAGAGAATGTGGGCCGTTTGACTTTCGAGCCTGTTGTTCGTCTTTAAATAATTCCAAAAATGTCTTATTATTGTTTACTTTTTATGTGTTCGAACTACGCAAGATCTGATTCATGCGGGGTCATGATACGTAGGCAATCTCCATAAGATTCGACCACCATTGGAAAAAAAAGAAAAAAAAAAGAAAAATAAAGGAAAGTGTGAGAGATTTTCAAAGGGGCACAATTACAAGAAGCCGGAACGACGCACGTAACTAAAGTGAATGCGTGATAGAACGGTATAACTGCTTAAGGGCACTGTATCTCTGATATATAATTATCTGTCAAATGCCCTAACACTAATGTGATGGCTTCACTTTGCTGTTGTTCATATATAGAAAAGTGGTTGGTTGTGGTAACTCCTCCCTGCAAAGCAAAGTCAAAGGACAATGACTCAGAACCTCAGAACCAAGTGGGTCGGTACTGATGACCGACAACAACTGGTCGAACGGAACAACGGGTTGGTAGAAGAAGTGAAAATACTGAGACTGCATATGGCAGACATGTATCAGGCATGGATGACTGGGAAAGCACCACCCCTCCACTGCCAAGCTTCTTGAACTCTGTCATTACCCAAGCACCCAATACCATAACGGAAGATCCCCCATACTCTCCATCCCAACCCACTTATGGCAGCTTTCCCAGCTACCCGAGTAGCTCCATCACTCGTCAACGCTACTCCCCTCCCCAACACTACTTCTCTCCACGAGACTCCCAAAGACATGCTTTGCTTTCCAAATACCCAGCTCCACAAAAGGCCTATCCACCCTCACAAGCCTACCGGAAGCCCCTTGGATCAGGTTTCCGGCCCAATCAAGCATTTAGGAATGAGAGGTTGCTAAAACGAGAAAAGACTCTCACCCCTATCGGAGTATCTTATGCAAGTCTGTTTGAAAGGCTAAGGCATGCTGGCCTGATTGAGCCGCTCCCCGCATATACTCCAGATCCACGTGCAAGAAACTTTGATCCGGCAGCACGATGCGCATACCACTCCAATGTCAGAGGGCACAACATTGAGAGCTGTCGTAATCTGAAAAGGGAAGTAGAAAAAATGATCCAAAAAGGGCGGATTGTGATCAATAACAGTGACATGGAGCACTCGAACCCTATCGAGAACTTGTTGACGGAGGTTGATGATGTTGAAGCTGGTAATGGTCTTGGCAGTATTGATGCAAAGCTCAGTGGCTAAGATGCCAGGTTTGATAATTGGGAGGGCGCTTCGTTCCTTGGTTAGCAAGAGAGAAGTTTTTGATGGTTTATTTTGTTGTCATTTCTGTTCTCCGGATTATTAGGGTTGTAATTCGGATATTGTCTTGCGTCAAACTTTCTTATCTTTCCATTTTGTCATGGCAGTTTGTTTAAGTTTTGTCCAGGCTGTTTTAGGATTTTATTTTGGTTTGTTTGTTTTGTTATTCAAACCATTTCACCGGTAGTCTAATGCAAAATCCGGTCTTTTATTATTTTCAGTCATCTTTTTGTTTGGTCCTTTTATCATTTTGTTCAGCGCCGATTCTAGTGACATGACATGCGCACACAGTTTGGGACTAATCTTAAAAGTTAATCATAAAACCCCGGAAAGGTGACCAGAACATTTAAAGGAAATAAGGACGGTTTGAGATTATTCGGAGCTCGAGTCATACGGAACTAGGGCAAGTAAAACACAAAGAAAACCGTTAAAAGCAAGATTCGCCTTTCATGATAATGAGAGTGAGAGTGTCGCCCAACGGTGCTTTAGAAATGACAAATGAAAAGCAAATGTTGAATATAATTGTCAAGTCCAGCACCATCAGAAGAGACTATAAATCTATGTTCAATTGTGTTGTTTGCACTTGGCATGTTTTGAAGACTGGAATGACGAAGGCATTTCGTTTTGCTACCTAAACACTTTATCCTTCGTTACCCCTTTTGAGCCTTGTTTATTTTTTCTTTCATACCCCTCTTTCGGAATCAGTAGCAAAGGGTAGAAACACAAACATAAAAAGACAAGAAAAGAAAAAGAAAAAGAAAAAGAAAAAAAACACAAAAAGAAAAAGAAAAAAATCAACAAAACGAAAAAAATGAAAAGAAAAGAGAAAAATGATAACAAAAAAAAAAAGAAAGTCAGAAGAAAGCAGAGGAATTGGGAACTACGTTCGACCTGATTCCTCAAAGAGGATACGTAGGCGCCTCACGGCTCGGTCATGGTGTAATAAAAATTAAAAAAATAAATAAATAATCCCCAAGAAAGAAATTGGGGCAAGGGTTGAGCTTGTTGTAAACAAATATGGTTCCGAAAGTTGTAATTTTGAACCTCAAATTGATTTGTTTTTGAGCCTTTAATACCCTTTCTTTCTAGCGTGTCTAAAAACCCACATTACGGTCCAAAGAAAGACCTTCTGATCAGTCTTCAAAAGATGCTAAGTCAGACAAATGAGAGTCTTACCGATGAACATAACACTCTGATCCACAGCAGAAAGGACTCTAATCCCCAGCAGAGAGAGTCATATCGGCAACACTCCAAATCCCCATCTGGAAAGTGATACAAATGAGAGAGTCTTATCGGTGAAAATCTTCATGGACACCATAAGGTGATGAAAACTGAGAGAAAAACCAAAATGAGAGAGGCTTGATAGTGAAAACCCTTCGGGCACTACAAGTCGAATAAGATTGAGAATCAGATGGGGAATCGCCAAGCGAAAATCTTGAAAGACGATTGACGGCAGAGGATAGGCCACATGCGCATGTCATGACCATTAGAGTCGGTATCTGCGTTTGATAGGTTTTTATTCATAGTTTCTCTTGTTAAAGAGTCATTTTTTTCCTTTGTCTTTTATTCGGTTCCCTTTTTGTTTATCTTTCTCCTTTCATAGAAAAATTCCCCAGTAGAGTCTGTTTGGTCAGAACCAGTGAGAAATGACTTCAAAATCTGCCATCAGCTTTCTAATTATGCAAGATGAGATCTGACTAATACATCCAAGTGGTATAGTCATCAAGGAACAAGCGCGAGTCCAGTGTCAAGAAAGATATCCCCAGCAAAAGGGAATTGACAAAAGGATTGACCAATGTCATCCTTGCCGAAATCAAAGGTTATAAACCTCAAGGCCAAGGCCCGGGGACAAATCAAGAAGAGCAATGGGCATGATTTGGAAATTCATACGAGACTAAAAGGTCGGGAAAATGACAGTTTTCGAACTATGCCACAAAAGAAGAGGGATATCCCCAGCAGAAAGGGATCATTCCCAGCAAATAATATCATCCCCACCAAGTTTTTTGGAACGCAAAGCAGGGAAGGAGAAAGGGAAAAGCCATCCCCAGTAGGAGTATCACAACCAACCACCACAGTCGAATCTTAAAAAGAAATGGCATTGATGGCGGAAAGGCATGCCATAAGGGAGATTGTCAAACTGGGGCAGAAAATTTTCCTTTCATTTAGAAAATTTTCTGGAAGTCAGATACCCATTCGGGGAAGAATAAAGATAGCACTAGTCTCAAGGGAAGTGGTCTTTGAATCAGTTTTACCCATCGTAACAAGTTTTAATAAAGGAAGTTGTTTCCCAGTGGACAGAACAAAAGGATGAAACTTGTGCTCGGAAAAAGCAAAAGGTCAGTATCATTCCCAGCAGCCTTTAGAAGAGTAAAGCACTAGTTTTGAAGGAATCAAAATCCCCAGCAGTGTTATCTTCAATAGCGTTATCCCCGGCTGATAACATTTTATCCCCAGCAATGTTGAGAGAGAAAAGTTTTGAAGGAAGTAGTTTTGGAGAAAAGGGGAAGAAAGGAGACTCCCCAATAATATTATTCCCCAACAGGTAAGTAAATAATTCCCCAGCAGTGTTATCCCTAGCAGTCTCGGGGAAAGACAACACGAGCTTTTAAAGGAGAAAATCATCCCCAGCAAGGCCACAAATCGGCCATCATTTTAAAAACTGATAAAATTTTCTTTGCTTGAGAGTTGAAATAGGAACAAAGTAGCGCAAGGGGAAAAGAAAAGAAAAGAAGGAATTACAAAGGTAAGTTTCTCAAACCTTTGATCTTTACATTTTCCTCCTAGGATAAAAGTCCTAGTCTGATAAAATTTTCTCCTGAGATATCAAATCTTAGTCCGATGAATCTTTCTCCAAAGCTCGAAAGGAGCTTGATTTATTTTTAAAAATATTAGAGTTGAAGTCAGGAGCCCGCCTGGAGAATGGAGGTGTTAAAATTTAAGAAATTGTTGAAGTCAGGAGCCCGCCTGTAGAACGGAGGTTGTTAAATTTTAAGTTGAAGAAGTCAGGAGCCCACCTGTAGAATGGCAATTTAAATTTCAAGTTTTGAAGTTGGAATACATTTCAGTCTTTACATTTAAGTTGAAGAAATTGGGTTCATCCGCCCTCAAATAGGATATTTTGGGTTCATCCGCCCTCGAATAGGATATTTTGGGTTCATCCGCCCTCGAATAGGATATTTTGGGTTTATCCACCCTCAAAATAGGATATTTTTAAAGTTGTTTAAATCTCACCAACCTAAAGAAAGGAATGGCGTTTTATTTTTCAAAGTTGTTGTTGAGGTTAGGAGCCCGCCTGAAGAGAGGAAAGGCGTTTTATTTTTAAAAGTTGTTGAAATCTCGCCAGCCTAAAGAAAGGAATGACATTTTATTTTCAAAGTTGTTGAGGTCAGGAGCCCGCCTGAAGAGAGGAAAGACGTTTTTAAGAGTTGTTGAAATCATGCCAGCCTAAAAAAAGAATGACATTTTATTTTCAAAGTTGTTGTTGAGTTCAGGAGCCCGCCTGAAGAGAGGAATGACATTTTATTTTCAAAGTTGTTGTTGAGTTCAGGAGCCCGCCTGAAGAGAGGAATGACATTTTATTTTCAAAGTTATTGTTGAAGTCAGGAGCCCCTCCTGAAGAACAGAATGACGTTTTATTTTTTTAAAAGTTGTTGAAATCAGGAGCCAGCCTAAAGAAAGGAATGACATTTTATTTTCAAAGTTGTTGTTGAGGTCAGGTGCCCGCCTGAAGAAAGGAAAGGCGTTTTATTTTTAAAAGTTGTTGAAATCAGGAGCCAACCTAAAGAAAGGAATGTCATTTTATTTTCAAAGTTGTTGTTGAGGTCAGGAGCCCGCCTGAAGAGAGGAAAGGCGTTTTATTTGTTGAAATCTTGCCAGTCTAAAGAAAGGAATGACATTTTATTTTCAAAGTTGTTGTTGAGGTCAGGAGCCCGCCTGAAGAGAGGAAAGACGTTTTATTTTTAAAAGTTGTTGAAATCACGCCAGCTTAAAGAAAGGAATGGCATTTTATTTTCAAAGTTGTTGTTGAGGTCAGGAGCCCGCCTGAAGAAAGGAAAGGCGTTTTATTTTTAAAAGTTGTTGAAATCTCGCCAGCCTAAAGAAAGGAATGACATTTTATTTTCAAAGTTGTTGTTGAGGTCAGGAGCCCGCCTGAAGAGAGGAAAGGCGTTTTATTTTTTAAAAGTTGTTGAAATCACGCCAGCCTGAAGAAAGGAATGGCGCTTTATTTTCAAAGTTGTTGTTGAGGTCAGGAGCCCGCCTGAAGAAAGGAAAGACGTTTTATTTTTCAAAGTTGTTGATGAAGTCAGGAGCCCGCCTGAAGAAAGGAATGGCGAATTTATTAGTTGTTG
The DNA here is from genome assembly GCF_000715075.1 of Nicotiana tabacum. Lineage (NCBI taxonomy): Eukaryota > Viridiplantae > Streptophyta > Magnoliopsida > Solanales > Solanaceae > Nicotiana > Nicotiana tabacum. The sequence goes on along the minus strand of NC_134095.1, from coordinate 6,791,953 downwards.
GTTGAAGTTGGGAGCCCACCCATATAATAGAGGAATACATTGCAAGTCAGTAAAGCAGAATAATCCAACAGGAATTCCCAGCGGGAAACAATAAAAATCCCCATCACTGGAAAGCGGAAGGTTGCAACAAGAGATCCCAGCGCAAAATCAAGCGCATGAGTCAAAAGGGACTTGAAAGAAGCGGCCTGTGAACATTGAATTATGCCCCGCATAACAAAGCCTAAATGAAGAAAGCCATATCTCCAGCGGACCGAACCAGACAGTGAGAATTGGTATTCAGAGTAGCAAAAGGTCGGTGTCACCCCCGTCAGTTCTCGGAAGAAAGAAGCACCGGAATCGACGCAAAGCCGACAAGAAAGCAAGGCATCAAGAACAAATGGAAGATAGGTGGGATCTTGTAATCCGTAGTCTAGCCTAACTTCTTGATTTTTCTTTTAAGCATGGTGTAATAAGGAGGTCAGCAAACAAGTAAAAGTAGCATGCAACAACAGTAACATTGCAGTACCATGGTAGTCCCAGCTACCAAAACTTCCCGAACTACATTGACCTGATTCCTGTTTAGCCCAGGATATGTAGGAAACCTCTGAAGCAAAGGTTCGGTCAAAGCTTTCAAAAAAAAAATGCTTCACACGGAGTACTTGGATGGGCGAAAATCGCTCACTTTATCTTTGCACGAAAACCCTTCGTGTCTTCGGGCAAAGAGGGGCAGTTGAAAGCACGTGATTTTTGCCCTATGAAAGAATTACTCCCAAAAAATTCAAAATAAAACAATTTTTCCTTGGTGTGCAATTTTTGAATTTTTGTGGTATTTTTGTATAATTATTTGTATTTTTGTATGTGCATGTTTATTTGTTTAAATTAATAAAAATATAAAATATGTTGAATTTTCGTTTAGTATTTATTTAAGTTTGTTTTACAAAAATGAGAAAATCATAAAAAAAATAATGTACGTTGCATTTTAGCATTTAACGTCTAAATTGTGCGATTTTATCGTTAATTGCTATTTAAATATGCGATAACAGTTATTTGGAATTAATTAGTATTTTTTGATAAGTTAATTTAGTTTATAACTTAATTTAGAATTTTAGTTTTATTAATTAGAAAGTAGAAGAAAATAGAGCAAAAAATATAAAGAAAATCGGAATTGGGCCTCTTCTCCAAATTTCAAACCACAGGCCCAAAAAATATCCAACCATCCCTATGACCCGGTCCACTCCAAACCAGGTCAACCCGGTCCATAACCCAAATACCCAACACCCCCCTATCTTACACAAAACAAAACAAAAAACCAAAAAACCCTAAATAACACTACCCAATCCGCCACCACCCTCTTTTTCTTTCTTCTTTTTCAAGCTCCAAACAACCTCCATCCATGGCTGCCCCTTCACAACAGCCCCATGACCACCTGCTTCCCTCCTTCTTCTTCTGCTGAAACACAACCTCACTCCAAACAGCTCGCCTCCTCACGCCCAGCAGCGAACAAGCTCCACCACCCTCGCGTCCAAACGACCACCCCCCTTGCTGCGTTTTCTTCTTCTTCTACTCCTCCAAACCCTGGCTTCAAGCGAAACCTCATGACTGCCTCCTTTACCTCCTCAGCTGCCTCGTCGACCTCGAGCAAAACCCAAGCGTTCACGTCCCAAACGACCTCCAGCTCGGCGACGCAGCAACAACAACTACTGTGTCCACCATCGCGTTGTGCTCCGCCACCTGCTGCCGCATCTTTTTCTCCTCCTGCTGCTGCGTCGTCTTCTCCTCCGTAGCTCGTCGCTGCTGCGTCTTCTTCAGCTACCTCCAGCTGTTGCTGCTTCTGTTTCAGCTCGTCGTTGCTGCGTCTTCTTCATCTTTCACCTCGACTGCTGCTGTCCGCTAATTCCTTCTTCAAGTCCGTTTATGTCAAGGTTTCGTTGGTTTCGTTTAAGTTAGTTCGAGTTCGTCGTTGGTCATTTACGGTCAGTTGTTCTAAGTTTTATTTCGTCCGTAATTTGTTTGATATTTTCAGATTTGAAATTAGTATAAGTTTGATTCATTTTCTTGTTCGTTATTTTCACTTTGATTATTTCTTCAGTTTGTTTCATTTTTATTTTTTATTTTTAGATAAAAATTGTTAGTTTAATTATAATGTTGTTGGATTTAAGTTGAAGATTCAATTAAATTATTTTTTCAGTTTGTTTTTATTAATTTTAAGAGGATTTGGTTTTAATATAGAAGAGTGTTAGTTTAAATCGCTTGAATCCGTTGTTTGTTGTTTAATATAGATTTAATTCGTGTTCATTTTGTTTGAAGTTCGTTTTTAATTCAGTGATTTAATGTGAAGTTATGTTTTGGTTTTTAATTTTTTGATTCAATGTATCTTTGTTATAATTTTGTTGGATTTAATTTAAAAAGATCAATTGATTATTTGAAGTTTAGTGATTTGAATATGTTTATTTGTTTTGTTTAAGCTTAATTCGAGTTTAATTCGAATTTGAATAAAACTTGCTTGTTATTGTTGTTGAATCTTTTCATTTATGTCCATACTTTGTTTGATTGTTCTTGAATCCGAAATTAGTATAAGTTTGATTTTCTTGTTTGTTGTTTATCATTTATGATTATTTCTTCAGTTTGTTTCATGATTTTGTTTAGTTTAATATAGAAATTATTGGTTGTAATGTTGTTAGATTTAATTTTAAGTTCAAATGATTATTGAATTTAGAAATATGAATATACTTGTTTGTTGTTGTTGTTGTTGAATTTGAAAATAGGTTTGTTTGTTGTTAAAAAATATTATTCAATCAAAATAATTTTAGTTGTTTCTTTGTTGTTCATCATTTAGTTTGAATTTGTTGTTGAAAATTGTTTAGAAATTGGTCATATTTGCTGTATTTTGGTTGAAATTGATTAGGTGAATTGGTTATAGTTGATGGGGGTATTTTGGTAATTTGCAGTACGTTTAGGGGTAAAATGATAATTTTAGTAAGGTTAGAGGGGTATTTTTGGAATTAAAATTCTGAACAATTATTTATTTTGAGTGCTCTGTCAATTAGGATTAAAATAATCAATAATGGGGGGAGGATAATGTACTTGTTTAATCAAAAGTGGGGAACAAGACATAGTGGGATTGCAGGGCTCAAGAAAAGTTGTTTAAATAAGTAATAATTGTATTTTTTATGTAGTGGTGGGTTTGGTAGGAGAAAGTGGTTGTTTTATTAATGGATTAAAGGGTTTGGGATGAGAGATAAATAGAGGGAGACTTGATCAGATTTGGAGGGACAGAAAAAAGAAGAAAGAGAGAGAAAAAAAGGGAGCTGAATTTTAAGAGAGGGAAAAATTCCGAAAATACTAAGACTCCAAAAATAAAAAGAAAAACATTCTGGAAATTCAAGAGAAGAATAATATACACCTGATATACAATTTAAATATTCTAATATATGGATTCAGAAATTAAGGGTTGAACATTAATTAGTCTTTCAAATCTGAAAAGATTCCCTTGGCTTCTGTCCGTTGATTGTTGTTGGTGTTTCTGGATTTTTATCTTGAGTTTTAAAATCCTTCACTGCTTTCTCATTGTTGGTTGCTGGGTGTTGCTGTTATTGTATGCTACTGAATTTCTGCTGATCTCCCTTTTCTTTTGCTTCCAATATCAGGTACACAACTGACACGCTGATTATTGTAAACTGAAACATGAAGCATGAATACAAAAATGAAGAGTTGAAGTTCTAAATTTATTTTAATTATATTCTGAATTTTATTTGTATATATAAATTATTTAGCTTACTCTAATCAGAATCATGTAGCTGTTAATATATATAGTGGAACATCTGACGATAGCTTAATAGACGAACTATCTATATATTGCCTAAAAATAAATAAATGGTGTAGTAACTCCGTCTAGTTAATTCGTTATTGTTGGATGATTACCATGTCTTAAAAAACACGTTAGTTCATCAAATGAATAGACCATTTAGGAACTTGTAGGAATGTTGTTTAGTTAAATACTATTGGTTAATTTCAGCATGTAAATGGTTTAGAATTAAAATTAGATTGCTAAATTTTTTTTTAATTTGACAAACTGTGAACATGCCTAGTATAATGTAACTAGGTAGTAACATGTGAATAAGATGACCCAGGTCTAGTTTATGCCATACACGTTGAGCCTGTGCCCGCATTGGCAACAGATTGCCCCGCTTGCATCATTTTTAGAATTTATGAATCATATTCGAAACCCAAATATAACAACTCAAGCATGTAAATAAATTAAGACCTTTTTCTCTTTCATTTTGTAGAGATAATTTTAATAGAAAAAATGTAGGCACTTTAGGATTATCCTTTTAAAATAAATGAGATGAGCCTCGCCCAATAAAACACATAAATTGCGGGGCCCTAGATAAATGTTTAATTAAAATTACTTAGACTTCGGGATGAGCCGTTTTAGCAAAATTCCACGGCCTTACCCAGAAATAATAATACGCTAATTGTTTTAGGCGCGCATTTTAATAATCTTACCTTCTTAAACTTGGGCGCGCATTTATGCGACTCAAATCCAAATCCCAAAACATTGAATAAAAATGCGTTCCGGATCGCGGGTGCATTTCATGTGACGCAATCCAAATACATGTTTTTAAACGATGTTCATATTCTTTTAAAATATAAATATTAAAAGCATTAAAGAGTTAAAATTTGCACATGAGCTCATAATTGTATAAAATCAGATAAACAAGCCGAATATGACAGTTGAGCGACCGTGCTAGAACCACAGAACTCGGGAATGCCTAACACCTTCTCCCGGGTTAACAGAATTCCTTATCCGGATTTCTGGTTCGCGGACTGTAATACAGAGTCATTCTTTTCCTCTATTCGGGATTAAAATTGGTGACTTGGGACACCCTAAATCTCCCAAGTGGCGACTCTGAATAAATAAATAAATCCCGTTTTGATTGTCCTTTAATTGGAAAAACTCCTTCACCCCTCGCGGGGACGGAAAAAGGAGGTGTGACACTACTCTCTATCCATCTGTGTGTGCTAATCTTTCTACTTCTACCTTATCTATTGATCATGCATGGCATTTGAGGTTAGGACATGTTCCTTTTGATAAAATGAATCATATTCCTTTTCTTTTTGATAAATTTCCTAATAAACAATCTTTCATTTGCTCCATTTATCCCATGGCTAGACAGCAAAGTTACCCTTTCCTAAAAGTACCATTCACTCCACTACTCTTTTCCAACTGATTCATGTAGATTTGTGGGGATCCTATCACACTCAAACATATAATAGTTTTAAGTATTTTCTGACCATTGTAGATAACTTTATTAGAGCCACTTGGACTCACTTGTTTTCATCTAAATCTAATGCCTTTTCTGTTATTAAATCCTTTATTGCAATGATTAGCACTCAATTTTCTCTTTCTGTTAAAACTGTGAGATCAAATAGTAATGCTTTTGAGTTGGGAGGTAGTAACGAGGCTATAACCTTTTTCTCTGCTCAAGGTATCCTTCACCAGACTTCCTGTTCACATACACCACAACAAATTGGTGTAGTTGAGAGGAAACACAAACAACTTTTGAAACTGCCCGGACACTCCTCTTTCAATCCAAATTGCCTCATAAATTTTGGAGTGAATGTGTTTTGACTGCCACATACCTCATAAACAGGGTTCCTTCACCTCTACTTCAAAATAATTCACCTTTTGAGTTGTTGCATGGTTACTTTCCTTCATTCGCACACTTGAAAGCTTTTGGCTGCTTATGTTTTGTTGTTGTGCCTAAGCCTTACAGAGATAAATTCAAATCTAGGACTGTTCCATATGTTTTTATTGGATATAGTTCTGGTAAGAAAGCTTATAAGTTTCTCAACTTATATAGATCAATTATTTTACACTCAAGAGATATGGTGTTTCATGAACACATGTTCCCCTATTCTGATGCATCTAATTCTGCCCATTTGTTTCCTCCAGTCCCTCATTTTTCTATGACTGATAATGTGCCAATGCCTGATTATACTCCTGATGATATTCATGTATCTACATCTTCCTCTATTTCTACTTCTGATGATCCATCATGTGTTACTAATCCTCCTCTTAGAAGATCTGGTAGGCCATCCAAAACTCATGTTTATCTTAATGATTATGTATGCACCTCTGTTTCTGGTTCTAAAGTGTTGTCCTATTCTGATGTTAATTGCTTACTAGAGCCTTAAATTTATCATCAAGATGTGTCTAATCCTTCTTGGCAAGAGGCCATGATAAAGGAGTTTCAAGCTTTAGATGTCAATAACACATGGACTATAATGCCTCTTCCATCAGGGAAGAACGTTATACCTTATAAATGGGTTTACAAGATAAAACAGAGGGCAGATGGCTCTATTGAAACATATAAGGCTAGGTTTGTGATTAGAGGGGATAGTCAGCAGGAAGGAGTAGACTTTACTAAAACTTTCTCTTCGGTGGTCAAATTGACCACCATTAGATATTTGTTGTCCATCGCAGCTAAAAGATATTGGACAGTATTCCAACTTGATGTTAACAATTCTTTTCTACATGGGGATCTTGATGAAGAGGTGTATATAAAAATACCTCCTGGTTTAACTGTTCAATCCTCTACTTCTACTACTCCTTTAGCCTGTAAGCTTAATAAATCCCTCTATGGTCTTCGACGGGCTTCTAGACGATGGTATGCTAAGTTATCCTCAGCTCTTCAGTCTAAGGATTTTCACTCTAGTGTTAATGACTATTATTTGTTTAGGAAGTTGCATGGGAATTCCTTGACTATAGTAGCTGCTTATGTTGATGATATACTGGTGATTGAGGATGATTTATGTGAATTTGCTACCTTGAAATAGTTTTTAGATGATCAGTTTAAGATAAACGATCTTGGTAAAATTCATTTTTCCTTGGACTTGAAGTTGTAAAGAAAGCAAATGGTTTTCTGGTTAATCACCACAAGTTTCTTGTGGAACTTCTTTCTGAGTTCCATTGTTCTGCTGTTACTCCTTTTGTTTCCCCCCTAGATCCTCATGTTATGTTGTCAGCTGATTTTAGAGATTTGCTGGCTGATCCCTCTGTCTATAGAAGGTTGGTAGGGAAGTTAAATTTCTTGCAACATACTAGACCTGACATATCATTCACTATTCAACATTTGAGCGAATACATGTCTGCCCAACGACTGGACTATTTGAATGTTGCTTATCATGTCTTGAGGTACTTGGCTGACACCCCATCCCTTGGTTTGTTATTGTGTAATTCTCTTGACTTTACTCTCCAAGGTTACTGTGATTCAGATTGGGCAAGTGTCACACCTCCTTTTTCCGCCCCCGCGAGGGGTGAAGGAGTTTTTTTCAATTAAAGGACAATCGAAACAGGATTTGTTTATTTATTTCAGAGTCGCCACTTGGGAGATTTAGAGTGTTCCAAGTCACCAATTTAATCCCGGATCGAGTAAAAGAATGACTCTGTATTACAGTCCGCGAACCAGAAATCCGGATAAGGAATTCTGTTAACCCGGGAGAAGGTGTTAGGCATTCCCGAGTTCCGTGGTTCTAGCACGGTCGCTCAACTGTCATATTCGGCTTGTTTATCTGATTTTTTATACAATTATGAGCTTATGTGCGGATTTTAACTCTTTACCGCTTTCATTATTATTATTATTATTATTATTATTATTTTACAGAGAATTGCAACATTGTGAAAACGTATTTCAAACCACGTCACAATCAATGCATCCGTGGTTGTTGGCACATTTCAACTCTGTTGAGATTTGGATTTGGGTCACATAAATGTGCACCCGAGTTTTAAGAAAATTAAATTATTAAAAGGCGCGCCTAAAGCGACTAGCGTATCATTTACTTTGGGTAGGGCCGTGAAATTTTGCTAAACAGTCCATCCCGAAGTCTAAGCAATTTTAAAGCAAATATTTACAGAGGGTCCCACAATTTTGTATTTTTATTCGACGAGGCTCATCTCATTCTTATTTTTAAAAGGAATTTGCAACGTTATGGACATGCATCTCGGACCACATCACAATCAATGTACCCGTGATTAGAGACATATTTCGACTCCGTTGAGATTTGGATTTAGGTCACATAAATGTGCACCCGAGTTTAAGAGTGTAATTTAATTAAATCGCATCTAAAGAGTCTAACGCATTATTATCTTTGGGGAAGACAGTGAAATTCACTAAACAGTCCATCCCAAATTCTAAGTATTTATTATGACCAATTATTGAGGGCCCCGCAATTTGTATTTTTTATTTGGCGAGGCTCGTCTCATTATTTTTAAAAGGATAATCTTAGCATGACTACATTTTCTATTTTTCGTTTTCTAAAATAAATGAAAAAAAAGTCCTACTTTATTTACATACTTTCGAGTTATTATAGTTAAGTTTCGAAAGTGAGTCGTTTAAAGAGTTTACATGGGAAGCACATAGAATATTCTACATACAGACAGTAAAAGAAAGAAAAGACTACATTAAACTACAACTTCAAATCTTTCTCATTTTTGCATTCATGCTTCGAGTGGCTTACAAGATGAACCAGTGTATCAGTTTGTGTACCTGGTATTTGGAAAACAAGGAAAGAAGATGAAGATCAGTAGAAGCAGCAGTAGTGTAAATACACAGCAACAACAACAACCCAGCAACAATTCGACCCAGGTTCAAGGCCCAGAAAACTTTGAAGAAAATCGAACAACTCAATAGAACAAACCCAAAAGTATGTAAACAAACTAAACAGCAACAACCCACGCGTGTATTCAAACCCGAAACTAAACTCGTTTCTCACTTTGTTTTTGTTTTCTCTTTTTAAACTCTATCACACTCTCTCCAGATTTTTCAGAATGCATTCCTCTCTCCAAAATGTTGTCCCCAAAAATCCTTCTTTTTCATTCAATTCCCTCATCCCCCCTTATATACAAAGCAAGACCCCCTTTTACCTCCTTCCCCTTTTACTTTTTTAACAAAATATTCTTTATTATGTGCACCCTTTAACTTTTTATTATTACTTACAATTTTACTTTAGTAAAAGTAGTCAACATGGGCCCCCATGTTCCCTCCTTTTGAAAAGTAGTCAAAGTGGGTCACCATGTTCCCTCTTTTTGAAAAGAAGACATCATTATCCACCTTTTCCTTTTTGCTTTTATCATTATGTCTGGTCTCCACCATAATTAAATAATCTGTAATTGGTTAATTCCCGTTTTACCCCCTAAAACTACTGTTACGCCCCGATTCAAAAATCTGTTCAACTTCAAAATTATTTAAGAACCTAAAATTAAATTACCAGCTATAACCAATCCTTAATCCAGTTCAATCAATGAAATCAAACTTAAACTATGAACAACAAATCAACAATCGGAATTATTTTGACTGAACGATATTCTTAACAACACATATATGTGCAGATTTAACAATATTAACAAATTGAACACAACCAACAAGTAGATTTGAATTTCTAAATTCAATAACCAATTAATCTTTAAACTAAATCCAACAACATTAAAACCAAGATGAATATTCAAATTAAATCAAGCGTTTAAAACATAAACTCACATTAAATGACCGGATTAAGAACGAACTTCAACCAAAAGATGAACACAAATTTAATCTAAACTAATCAACAAAGATGGATGATTCCAGCGATTAAACTACCCTATTTCTATATTACAACTAAATTCTTTTAAAACGAATAAAAACAAACCGAAGAAGAAATAATTATTTGAATTTCAACTTAAATCTAACAACATTTAAAACTAAATTAACCATTTCTTTTTAAAAAAAAATTAAACTAAAATTAAACCAACAATTTCTTTTACATTAAAATTAAACTAACAATTTCAATTTGACTCTAACAATATTACAATTAAGCTAACAATAAAATTAACATGAAACAAACTGAAAAATAATTAATTAAATTTCAATTTGATTCTAACAACATTCAAAATTAAACTAACAATTTCTTTTACAAAAACAAATAAAAACACATAAACTGAAAAATAATTAATTAAATTTCAATTCGAATCTAACAACGTTAAAATTAAACTAACAATTTCTTTTACAAATTAAACTAACAATTTCAATTTGAATCTAACAACATTAAAATTAAACTAATAATTTTTTTTACAAAAATAAATAAAAACACTGAAAAACTAATTAATTAAGCGATAAACACGAACAAAACAAGAATCAAACAATTATCGATTTTTGAAACCGAGAATATCAAAACAAAAATATGGACAAAATGAAACTCAAACCCACTAACCGGATCGAAGCGACGACGAACTCGAACGGAAAGTAGTTTGGTCGTTTGGACGAGGGCGAAGAAGGAGGCGCAACAGTAGCAACGGGCAACAGCCATGGCAACGATAGTGAAACAGATCATCGAGGAAGACGCAGCCAGCTGCGATAGTGAAGCAGCAGTGGCGACAAGCGAAAAAGAAGAAGCAACGGGCAGCAATGCGACGTGATCTCGTGTTCGTTTGAAGAGATTGAAGACGCAACCATGGAGAAGTGGTCGTCCATGGTAGCAGCTGATCGTTTGGAACAAGACGACGATGGTCATTTGGAGCTGGGTGTTCATGGTGCGACGATGAAGATGATGGCGGTTCGGGCAGTGGTGAGTGGAGGAGAAGACGAAGTTGAAGGGGGGGTCGTGGTGGTGTGAACGACGTGAAGACGTCGAAGAAGAAGAAGACGCAGCAGTAGAGTGGTCGACTGGCCTTCAATTGCGGATGAGAGAGGGAGGTCGACGAGCTGTGTGTGTATGCGTTATGTATGTGTGTGTATATGTGCTGTGTGTGTGCGTTGAGGGTGAGGCATCGCTGGACTGGGTGGTGGTGGTTGTGTTGAAGGTGGTGGAGGCGTGGGGGGGGACAGCCATGGCTGCTAGGGCTTGGAGGGGGGTGGTCTTGGAGAAGAAGGAGAGAAAGAGAGGAAGAAGAAGAGAGAGGGGGGGCGGGTAGTTTAGGGTTTTTTTGGTTTATTTTTTTTGTTTTGTTTTGTTTTTATGAAAAATGAAAGAAAAATGAAAAGGGGGTTTGGGTCTTTTGGTTTATGGACTGGGTCGACCCAGTTCGAAATGGACTGGGTCGTTTGGGAAGATTGGGTTTCTTTGGGCCTGTGACTTGAATTTGAAAAATAGCCCCATTCCGATTTTCTTTGTATTTTTGCTCTCTTTTCTTCTTTTATTTTTCTAAAACTAAATTCTAAAAATCCTTAAATTATTATTAAGTTATAAAAGCACAAATTAACTCCCAATAACAATTAACGCACAATTAAGTAATAATTAAGCATAAATTTATACATTTGGACATTAAATGCTAAAAATGCAAAAGATGCCTATTTTTGTAATTTTCAATTTTCGTAAAACAAACTTAATTACTAACAATTGTAGACTTAAATCCTACATGCAAAATGCGACATATTTTTGTATTTTTTATTAATTTTAACAAATAAACATGCACAGACAAATACAAATAATTATCCAAAAATGTCACAAAATTTCTCAAAATTGCACACCAAGGAAAATCATTTTATTTTGAATTTTTTGGGAGTAATTCTTTCATAGGGAAAAATCACGTGCTTACAGCTGCCCCTCTTTGCCCGAAGACACGAAGGGTTTTCGTGCGAAGATAAAGTGAGCGATTTTTGCCCATCCGAGTACTCCGTGTGAAGCATTTTTTTGAAAAAGATTTAACCGAACCTTTGCTTCAAAGGTTTCCTACATATCCCTGGCTAAAGGGGAATCAGGTTAATGTAGTTCGGGAAGTTTTGGTAGCTGGGACTACCATGGGACTGCAATGTTACTGTTGTTGCATGTTGTTACCACTGCTTACCGATCTCCTTATTACACCGTGCTTAAAAGAAAACAACAAACTAGGCTAGACTACGGATCATAAGATCTCATCTATCTTCAACTTGTTCTTGTTGCCTTGCTTTCTTGTCGGCTTGTGTTTCTTCCGGTGCTTTTCTTCCGAGAATTTGGGGATGACACTGGCCTTTTGCTTTTCTGAATACCAGTTTTCATCATTTTGTTCGGTTTACTGGGGATATGGCCTCCTTCATTAAGCTTTTCGGTAGTTCCTCTGGGGATACGGCTTTCTTCATCAGATTTGTTATGCTGGGCATAATTTAATGTTCACAGGCCGCTTCTTTCAAGACGCGTCTTTCTTCCTTTTGACTCATGCGGTTGAACTTGTGCTGGGACCTCTTGTTGTAACCTTCTGCTTCCCGGTGCTGGGGATTTTTATTGTTTCCTGCTGGGGATTCCTGTTGTAACCTTCTGCCTTCTGGAGGGGTTACTGATTTCAAGACCTGAAGTATAAGACTGAAAAGTATTCCTCTCGTTATATAGGTGGGCGCCTGAAACATGAAATGTAAAGACTGAAAAGTATTCCTCTCGTTATACAGGTGGGCGCCTGAGACATAAAATGTAAAGACTGAAAAGTATTCCTCTTGTTATGTAGGTGGGCGCCTGAGACATGAAATGTAAAGACTGAAAAGTATTCCTCTCGTTATACAGGTGGGCGCCTGATTTTAACAACAACTTTGAAAAATAAAATGCCATTCCTTTCTTTAGGCTGGCGAGATTTCCACAACTTTTAAAAATAAAACGCATTTCCTCTCTTCAGGCGGGCTCCTGACTTCAACAACATTTTTGAAAATAAAATGTCATTCCTTTCTTTAGGCTGACGAGATTTCAACAACAACTTTTAAAAATAAAATGCCTTTCCTCTCTTCAGGTGGGCTCCTGACTTCAACAACTTTGAAAATAAAATGTCATTCCTTTCTTTAGGTTGGCGAGATTTTAACAACTTTTTTTTTAAAAATAAAACGCCTTTCGTCTCTTCAGGCGGGCTCCTGATTTCAATGACAACTTTGAAAAATTAAACACCTTTCTTCTCTTCAGGCAGGCTCCTGACTTCAACAACTTTGAAAATAACATGCCATTCCTTTCTTTAGGTTGGCGAGATTTCAACAACTTTTACAAATAAAACGCCTTTCCTCTCTTCAGGCGGGCTCCTGACTTCAACAACTTTGAAAAATAAACACCTTTCTTCTCTTCAGGCGGGCTCCTGATTTCAACAACTTTGAAAAATAAAACGCCTTTCCTCTCTTCAGGCGGGCTCCTGACTTCAACAACTTTGAAAAATAAACGCCTTTCCTCTCTTCAGGCGGGCTCCTGATTTCAACAACTTTGAAAAATAAAATGCCTTTCCTCTCTTCAGGCGGGCTCCTGACTTCAACAACTTCGAAAAAATGCCATTCCTTTCTTTAGGCTGGCGAGATTTCAACAACTTTTAAAAATAAAACGCTTTTCCTCTCTTCAGGCGGGCTCCTGATTTCAACAACCCAAAATATCCTATTTTGAGGGTGGATGAACCCAAAATATCCTATTCGAGGGTAGATGAACCCAAAATATCCTATTCGAGGGCGGATGAACCCAAAATATCCTATTCGAGGGCGGATGAACCAAAAATATCCTATTCGAGGGCGGATGAACCCAAAATATCCTATTCGAGGGCGGATGAACCCAAAATATCCTATTCGAGGGCGGATGAACCCAAAATATCCTATTCCAGGGCGGATGAACCCAAAATATCCTATTCGAGGGCGGATGAACCCAACAATTTCTTAAATTTTAACACCTCCATTCTCCAGGCGGGCTCCTGACTTTAACAATTTCTCAGATTTTAACACCTCCATTCTCCAGGTGGGCTCCTCACTTCTTCAACTTCTCAGATTTTAACACCTCCATTCTCCAGGCGGGTTCCTGACTTCTTCAACTTTTCAAAATATATTCAGCCTCCATTCTCCAGGCGGGCTCCTGACTTCAACAACTTCCTCAAATTTTTAACACTTCCATTCTCCAGGCGGGCTCCTGACTTCTTTAACTTAAAATTTAACAACCTCCGTTCTATAGGCGGGCTCCTGACTTCAACAATTTCTTAAATTTTATCACCTCCATTCTCCAGGCGGGCTCCTGACTTCTTCAACTTTTCAAAATATATTCAGCCTCCATTCTCCAGGCGGGCTCCTGACTTCAACAACTTCCTCAAAATTTTAACACCTCCATTCTCCAGGCGGGCTCCTGACTTCTTTAACTTAAAATTTAACAACCTCTGTTCTACAGGCGGGCTCCTGACTTCAACAATTTCTTAAATTTTAACACCTCCATTCTCCAGGCGAGCTCCTGACTTCTTCAACTTTTCAAAATATATTCAGCCTCCATTCTCCAGGCGGGCTCCTGACTTCTTCAACTTTTCAAAATATATTCAGCCTCCATTCTCCAGGCGGGCTCCTGACTTCAACAACTTCCTCAAAATTTTAACACCTCCATTCTCCAGGCGGGCTCCTGACTTCTTTAACTTAAAATTTAACAACCTCCGTTCTACAGGCGGGCTCCTGACTTCAATAATTTCTTAAATTTTAACACCTCCATTCTCCAGGCGGGCTCCTGACTTTAACAATTTCTTAAATTTTAACACCTCCATTCTCCAGGCGGGCTCCTGACTTCAACTCTAATATTTTAAAATAAATCAAGCTCCTTTCAAGCTTTGCAGAAAGATTCATCAGACTAAGATTTGATATCTCAGGAGAAAATTTCATCAGACTAGGACTTTTATCCTAGGAGGAAAATGTAAAGATCAAAGGTTTGAGAAACTTACCTTTGTAATTCCTTCTTTTCTTTTCTTTTTCCCTTGCGCTGCTTTGTTCCTGTTTCAACTCTCAAGCAAAGAAAAATTTTATCAGTGTTTTTTTTAACTGGTGGCCGATTTGTGGCCTTGCTGGGAATGGTTATCTCCTTTAAAAGCTCGTGTTGTCTTTCCCCGAGACTGCTGGGGATAACACTGCTGGGGAATTATTTACTTACCTGTTGGGGAATAATATTATTGGGGAGTCTCCTTTCTTCCCCTTTTCTCCAAAGCTACTTCCTTCAAAACGTTTTTCTCTCAACATTGCTGGGGATAAAATGTTATCAGCCGGGGATAACGCTGTTGAGGATAACACTGCTGGGAGATTTTGATTCCTTCAAAACTAGCGCTTCACTCTTCTGAAGGCTGCTGGGAATGATACTGGCCTTTTGTTTTCCGAGCACAAGTTTCATCCTTTTGTTCTGTCCGCTGGGGAACAACTTCCTTTATTAAAACTTGTTATGCTGGGGGTAAAACTGGTTCAGAGACCACTTCCCTTGAGACTGGTGCTATCCTTATTCTTCCTCGAATGGGTATCTGACTTCCAGAAAATTTTCTAAATGAAAGGAAAATTTTCTGCCCCAGTTTGACAATCTCCCTTGTGGCATGCCTTTCTGCCATCAATGTCATTTCCTTTTAAGATTTGACTGTGGTAGTTGGTTGTGATACTCCTACTGGGGATGGCTTTTCCCTTTCTCCTTCCATGCTCTGCGTTCCAAAAACTTGCTGGGGACGATATTATTTGCTGGGAATGATCCCTTTCTGCTGGAGATATCCCTCTTCTTTTGTGGCATAGTTCGGAAACTGTCATTTTTCCGACCTTTTAGTCTCGCATGAATTTCCCAAATCATGCTCATTGCTCTTGTCCACGGGCCTTGGCCTTGAGGTTTAATAACCTTTGATTTCGGCAAGGATATCCCTCTTGACACTCGTCAATCCTTTTGTCAATCTCCTTTTGCTAGGGATATCTTTCTTGACACTGGCCTCGTGCTTGTTCCTTCCTGACTTAGACCATTGGATCTTCTAATCAGATCTGGTCTTGCTTAATTGGAAAGTTGATGGCAGATTTTGAAGTCATTTCTCACTTGTTCTGACCAAATAGACTCTACTGGGAAATTTTCTATGAAAGGAGAAAGATAAAAAGGAACAGAATAAAAGACAAAGGAAAAATATGACTCTTTAACAAAAGAAACTATAAATAAAAGCCTATCAAATGCAGATACCGACTCTAATAATCATGACATGCGCATGTGGCCTATCCTCTGCCGTCAATCGTCTTTCAAGATCTTCACTTGGCGATTCCCCATCTAATTCTCAATCTTATTGGACTTGTAGTGCCCGAAGGGTTTTCACTATCAAGCCTCTCTCATTTTGGTTTTTCTCTCAGCTTTCATCGCCTTATGGTGTCCGTAAAGATTTTCACTGATAAGACTCTCTCATTTATATCACTTTCCAGCTGGGGATTTGGAGTGTTGCCGGTATGATTCTCTCTGCTGGGGATTAGAGTCCTTTCTGCTGTGGAACAGAGTGTTATGTTCACCGGTAAGACTCTCATTTGTCTGACTTGGCATCTTTTGAAGACTGATCAGAAGGTCTTTCTTTGGACCGTAATGTGGGTTTTGGATAGGCTAGAAAGAAAGGGTATTAAAAGCTCAAAAAATAAATTTGGGGTTCAAAATTACAACCTTCGGAACCATATTTGCTTACAACAAGCGCAACTCTTGCCCCAGTTTCTTGCTTGGGGATTTTTATTTTTGTTATACTATGTTACACTATGCACACTATGACCATTATGGACATTATGACCGAGCCGTGAAGCGCCTACGTATCATCTTTGAGGAATCAGGTCAAACGTAGTTCCCAAATCCTCTGTTTTCTTCTGACTTTCTTTTGTTTTGGTTATCATTTTTTCTTTTCTTTTCTTTTCTTTTTTTTTCTCTTTTGTTGTTTTTTGTTGTTTAATTGCTTTCTTTTCCTTTTTTTTCTTTTTCTTCCACGTTTGTGTTTCTAACCTTTGCTACTGATTCCGAAAGAGGGGTATGAAAGAACAATAAATAAGACTCAAAGAGCTAACGAAGGATAAAGTGTTTGGATAGTAGAACAAAATGCCTTCGTCATTCCAATCTCCAAAACACGCCAAGTACAAACAACACAATTAAACAAACTGCCGAAAACATTGGTAACATCTTTTGATTGCACCAGAGAACCATATCCACACATAACATCGTTGGACAACACTCTCATTTACTTGCCCCAATTTCTCATGGTTTGGGCTTCAAATGATCTCAAACCATTCTTATCTCCCTTAAATATCTCGATCACCTTCAACTGATTTTATGATTAACTTTTAAGATTAGGCCCAAATTGTGCGCGCATGTCATGTCACTAGAATCAGCACTGAATAAAAGAACTAAATGATAAAAGAACTAAATGAAAAGATGACTGGAAATAATAAAAGGCCGGATTTTGCATTAGACTAACGGTGAAATGGTTTGAATAACAAAACAAACAAAACAAACCGATAAAATCCTAAAACAACCTGGACAAAAATAAACAGACCGCTATGACAAGATAAGAAAGATAAGAAGGTTTGACACAAGACAACATCCGTATTACAATCCTAAGAATAACCCGGACAATAGAAATGACAACAAAATAAGCCACCAAAAGCTTCTCTCTTACTAACCAAGGAACGGAGCGTCCTCCCACTTAGTCAAAACTGGCATCTTAGCCACTAAGCCTCGCATCAGTATTGCCCAGACCATTGCCAACTTCAATATCATTAACCTTAGTCAACAAGTCCCCAATAGGATTCGAGTGCTTCTGTCATCAGGCCTGATCCCCGCAAAGTGTGCTTCTGGATCTTGTATTTCCGGCTTACCACAAACCAACCACCTTAACTTTCTTTGTGATTCAAAACAAAACAGGTTAGAATGGACTCAATCGGTCCTCATTATTAACAACATCTTTTTCCTTTTTTTTTCTTTTTTTCATTTTCCTTTTTTTCGATTTTTTTTCCATTTTTTTTTCTCTTTTTTTTTTGTTGTGGTCGAATCTTATGGAGATTGCCTACGTATCATGACCCCGCATGAATCAGACCTTGCATAGTTCGGACCAATAAAAGATAAATAATAATAAATAATTTTTTTTCAATTTTCATATTAAAACAAACTGGGTTTCAAAGGTTTGAAGATGACCTACAAACTCGAAAATCAAACAACCCACATATTCTAATCAAAAGATTTACAAACGGCCAGTTTCTTTCCCCGTTTGACAAAGGCAACCAAACGGTTATTTTTCAAATGTGGCCCCTTCCCAATTTCATATGAATTTTGAGGCCGGGGAGGATTATTTTATGACACTTTACAAACTTGCCCATTCTTTTACGAAAATAGCCTTTCGACACTCTGAGGCTATTTCGGCAAGAACGGTTTAAGACGCGGCCGAAGCTGGCTTGGCTTATTTTTGACTAAAAATCCAGACGGTGTTAACCTGACCGCCGACTCTTTGTTTTTTTTCAAATTACAATGAAAACGTGGTGTTGCAAACATGGCCCTTCAGCGCCTCGGGGACGAAGATTTTTAAGGCTGTGTGGGTCAACTGGACCAAAATCCTAAAAAAAATGACCCAAGGTGGCTGTTTATACAAAGTCAGCCCTCCGGCGTCCCTTTGGGGAACATTCAGCTATTTTTGACAAAACAACGTCACCCGACTTCTTTATGACAAAATTAAAATTTTGACATGTTTTTTATTTATTTGTTTGTTTTTGGCTATTTTAGCAAAAAGTGAGGTTGGACCCGATGAGGGTTGCCTACGTATCTCACATACGGTGAGAATCAAACCCGCGTAGTTCGGGCAAATTAACCGAACTATTTTAAAACAAGACTCTTTTTCATTTTCATTTTTGGCATTTCATAAGCAAAAAATAAAAGAAAAAACAACTGCTTTTTAAAAATAAGACTCTCTTTTTTCTTTTCTTTTTCAACGAACAACATATTTTTCCCAACTAAAAATAAAAGACTCTTTCCCTTTTCAACAAACAATAAAACAACCTATTTTTCCGAACTAAAAATAAAAGACTCATTCTTTTCTTTTTCCCCCAACAAATAAACAACCTAAAAATAAAAGATTCTTTTCTTTTCTTTTCCCTTTTGAGTAACACAAACTTATTTAAAAAAAACATTTTCTTTTTTCATTTTTTCAAAGTTTTGGCTGAGTTTCGACAGTATTTGGGCATTGATTTTTTCCCTGAAAATATGCAATTAACTCTCCATATTGTTATTTCTCTCTTTTTCTCTTTTTCTCACTTTCACAGTATTCCCGATATTCAAAAGCCGATCAGCATGCGGGCCCGAAATAAATAAATGCACAGAACACAAGTAGGATGCGTCAAGATGGTCTTTTCATTTCAGGTTGCTAGTCCTAGACGGACCAAACCCCTGTGTTGAGTCCCCTAGGTCAAATGCAACGTGATGCAAATAAGCGTTCCTACTAGGGATCCGACATGAAGTCACGTTATTCTATGTTCAAAACCTGGGTCAGTGTTTTAGACTGTGTACCCGAGCGGACAACTCGAGTCGAGGAGGGGGCAACTTACCAGGAACCAAAAGGCCATCCGGCTTCGTAACTTGTCCGGCCTTTTTCTTATTTCAGGGTATGACACTAACAGAATAGGAAGTCTCAACCAGTAAGCACATCCCCGGAGGTGAAGAGAGAAGGGTTACGGCACAGTTTATATACAGTTCAGATAATATCAAAGCGGTAAAAGCAGCATTTAGCACATTAGGCTCAAACATATACAAATCAGATAAAGCCAAATATAACAATTTATCTAAGCTCGAATTTCTAACCCTGAACCAGTGGTTCTGGGTTAATATTCCCCAGCAGAGTCGCCAGAGCTGTCACACCTCCTTTTTCCGCCCCCGCAAGGGGTGAAGGAGTTTTTTCCAATTAAAGGACAATCGAAACGGGATTTGTTTATTTATTTCAGAGTCGCCACTTGGGAGATTTAGGGTGTCCCAAGTCACCAATTTAATCCCGAATCAAGGAAAAGAATGACTCTGTATTACAGTCCGCGAACCAGAAATCCGGATAAGGAATTCTGTTAACCCGGGAGAAGGTGTTAGGCATTCCCGAGTTCCGTGGTTCTAGCACGGTCGCTCAACTGTCATATTCGGCTTGTTTATCTGATTTTTTATACAATTATGAGCTTATGTGCAGATTTTAACTCTTTACCACTTTCATTATTATTATTATTATTGTTATTATTTTACGGAGAATTGAAACATTGTGAAAACGTATTTCAGACCACGTCACAATCAATGCACCCGTGGTTGTTGGCACATTTCAACTCTGTTGAGATTTGGATTTGGGTCACATAAATGTGCACCCGAGTTTTAAGAAAATTAAATTATTAAAAGGCGCGCCTAAAGCGACTAGCATATCATTTACTTTGGGTAGGGCCGTGAAATTTTGCTAAACAGTCCATCCCGAAGTCTAAGCAATTTTAAAGCAAATATTTACCGGGGGCCCCACAATTTTGTATTTTTATTCGGCGAGGCTCATCTCATTCTTATTTTTAAAAGGAATTTGCAACGTTATGGACATGCATCTCGGACCACATCACAATCAATGTACCCGTGATTAGAGACACATTTCGACTCCGTTGAGATTTGGATTTAGGTCACATAAATGTGCACCCGAGTTTAAGAGTGTAATTTAATTAAATCGCATCTAAAGAGTCTAACGCATTATTATCTTTGGGGAAGGCAGTGAAATTCACTAAACAGTCCATCCCAAATTCTAAGTATTTATTATGACCAATTATTGAGGGCCCCACAATTTGCATTTTTTATTTGGCGAGGCTCGTCTCATTATTTTTAAAAGGATAATCTTAGCATGACTACATTTTCTATTTTTCGTTTTCTAAAGTAAATAAAGAAAAGGTCCTACTTTATTTACATACTTTCGAGTTATTATAGTTAAGTTTCGAAAGTGAGTCGTTTAAAGAGTTTACATGGGCAGCGCATAGAATATTCTACATACAGACAGTAAAAGAAAGAAAAGACTACATTAAACTACAACTTCAAATCTTTCTCATTTTTGCATTCATGCTTCGAGTGGCTTACAAGATGAACCAGTGTATCAGTTTGTGTACCTGGTATTTGGAAAGCAAGGAAAGAAGATGAAGATCAATAGATGCAGCAGTAGTGTAAATACACAGCAACAACAACAACCCAGCAGCAATTCGACCCAGGTTCAAGGCCCAGAAAACTTTGAAGAAAACCGAACAACTCAATAGAACAAACTCAAAAGTATGTAAACAAACTAAACAGCAACAACCCACGCGTGTATTCAAACCCGAAACTAAACTCGTTTCTCACTTTGTTTTTGTTTTCTCTTTTTAAACTCTATCACACTCTCTCCAGATTTTTTAGAATGTATTCCTCTCTCCAAAATGTTGTCCCCAAAAATCCTTCTTTTTCATTCAATTCCCTCATCCCCCCTTATATACAAAGCAAGACCCCCTTTTACCTCCTTCCCCTTTTACTTTTTTAACAAAATATTCTTTATTATGTGCACCCTTTAACTTTTTATTATTACTTACAATTTTACTTTAGTAAAAGTAGTCAACATGGGCCCCCATGTTCCCTCTTTTTGAAAAGTAGTCAAAGTGGGTCACCATGTTCCCTCTTTTTGAAAAGAAGACATCATTATCCACCTTTTACTTTTTGCTTTTATCATTATGTCTGGTCTCCACCATAATTAAATAATCTGTAATTGGTTAATTCCCGTTTTACCCCCTAAAACTACTGTTACGCCCCGATTCAAAAATCTGTTCAACTTCAAAATTATTTAAGAACCAAAAATTAAATTACCAGCTATAACCAATCCTTAATCCAGTTCAATCAATGAAATCAAACTTAAACTATGAACAACAAATCAACAATCGGAATTATTTTGACTGAACGATATTCTTAACAACACATATATGTGCAGATTTAACAATATTAACAAATTGAACACAACCAACAAGTAGATTTGAATTTCTAAATTCAATAACCAATTAATCTTTAAACCAAATCTAACAACATTACAACCAAGATGAATATTCAAATTAAATCAAGCGTTTAAAACATAAACTCACATTAAATGACCGGATTAAGAACGAACTTCAACCAAAAGATGAACACGAATTTAATCTAAACTAACCAACAAAGATGGATGATTCCAGCGATTAAACTACCCTATTTCTATATTACAACTAAATTCTTTTAAAATGAATAAAAACAAACCAAAAAAGAAATAATTATTTGAATTTCAACTTAAATCTAACAACATTTAAAATTAAATTAACCATTTCTTTTTTTAAAAAAATTAAACTAAAATTAAACTAACAATTTCTTTTACATTAAAATTAAACTAACAATTTCAATTTGACTCTAACAATATTACAATTAAGCTAACAATAAAATTAACATGAAACAAACTGAAAAATAATTAATTAAATTTCAATTTGATTCTAACAACATTAAAAATTAAACTAACAATTTCTTTTACAAAAACAAATAAAAAAAAATAAACTGAAAAACAATTAATTAAATTTCAATTCGAATCTAACAACGTTAAAATTAAACTAACAATTTCTTTTACAAATTAAACTAACAATTTCAATTTGAATCTAAAAACATTAAAATTAAACTAATAATTTTTTTTACAAAAATAAATAAAAACACTGAAAAACTAATTAATTAAGCGATAAACACGAACAAAACAAGAATCAAACAATTATCGATTTTTGAAACCGAGAATATCAAAACAAAAATACGGACAAAATGAAACTCAAACCCACTAACCGGATCGAAGCGACGACGAACTCGAACGGAAAGTAGTTTGGTCGTTTGGACGAGGGCGAAGAAGGAGGCGCAACAGTAGCAACGTGCAGCAGCCATGGCAACGATAGTGAAACAGATTGTCGAGGAAGACGCAGCCAGCTGCGATAGTGAAGCAGCTGTGGCGACGAGCGAAAAAGAAGAAGCAACGGGCAGCAATGCGACGGGATCTCGTGCTCGTTTGAAGAGTTTGAAGACGCAGCCATGGCGAAGTGGTCGTCCATGGTAGCAGCTGATCGTTTGGAACAAGACGACGATGGTTGTTTGGAGCTGGGTGTTCATGGTGCGACGAAGAAGATGATGGTGGTTCGGGCAGTGGTGAGCGGAGGAGAAGACGAAGCTGAAGGGGGGGTCGTGGTGGTGTGAACGACGTGAAGACGTCGAAGAAGAAGAAGACGCAGCAGTAGAGTGGTCGACTGGCCTTCAATGGCAGACGAGAGAGGGAGGTCGACGAGCTGTGTGTGTATGCGTTGTGTATATGTGCGTATATGTGATGTGTGTGTGCGTTGAGGGTGAGGCATCGCTGGACTGGGTGGTGGTGGTTGTGTTAAAGGTGGTGGAGGCGTGGGGGGGGGGCAGCCATGGCTGCTAGGGCTTGGAGGGAGGTGGTCTTGGAGAAGAAGGAGAGAAAGGGAGGAAGAAGAAGAGAGAGGGGGGGGGGGGGGTAGTTTAGGGTTTTTTTGGTTTATTTTTTTTTGTGTTGTTTTGTTTTTATGAAAAATGAAAGAAAAATGAAAAGGGGGTTTGGGTCTTTTGGATTATGGACTGGGTCGTTTGGGAAGATTGGGTCTCTTTGGGCCTGTGACTTGAATTTGAAGAAGAGCCCCATTCCGATTTTCTTTGTATTTTTGCTCTCTTTTCTTCTTTTATTTTTCTAAAACTAAATTCTAAAAATCCTTAATTTATTATTAAGTTATAAAAGCGCAAATTCCAATAACAATTAACGCACAATTAAGTAATAATTAAGCATAAAATTGTACATTTGGACATTAAATGCTAAAAATGCAAAAGATGCCTATTTTTGTAATTTTCAATTTTGGTAAAACAAACTTAATTACTAACAATTGTAGACTTAAATCCTACATGCAAAATGCGACATATTTTTGTATTTTTTATTAATTTTAACAAATAAACATGCACAGACAAATACAAATAATTATCCAAAAATGTCATAAAATTTCTCAAAATTGCACACCAAGGAAAATCATTTTATTTTGAATTTTTTGGGAGTAATTCTTTCATAGAGCAAAAATCACGTGATTACAGCAAGTTGTGTTGATTCTAGAAGGTCTGTTAGTAGCCTTATTGTGTTTCTTAGTGGCTGCCCCATTGCCTAGAAGTCTAAGAAACAACCCACCATTGCTCTATCCTCTGCTGAGGCTGAGTACAAGACACTTAGATTGTTGGTTGCTGAGGTTTCTTGGGTCCTTCAACTCTTGGCTGAGCTTGGTGTGGCAGATCTTGTCCATGTTGATATTTTTTGCGATAGTAAATCTGCCATACACATCGCCAAGAATCCTGTTTTCCATGAGTGTACTTAGCATATTGAAGTGGATATTGTCATTTTATTCGAGATGCTTTAAAGGTCGGGCTCAGTACTCTGCACTCTATCTCTACTCATTCTCAACTGGATAACATTTTTACTAAGCCCTTTCTGGATAGCAGTTAACATGCTTTTATCTCCAACCTTGGAATGAATTTCCCTTCCAGCTTGAGGGGGTGTTGGAGCCCATGAAGCAATACACATGCCCAATGAAGGAGAAGCCTACTTGAAGAAGTTGAAGTTGATAAAGCCTCCTTAGTAGACCCGATTCCTTTTATTTAACTCTTTACCCGACCCAGATTGTATAAATATGTTTACAGACTTTCATATTATTTTGTACAGCTATTACACATTTATAAAATTGTTCTGTTCATCTCATGCACCTTTGTCCCTATACTTACGAAATGCCTTAGGGTTTCTCTTATAGATTTTACTCGAGTTCATGAGGAATTCGAGTGTTTTCAAGTAAAGCTTCTCCAACTTCTTGATTTAACATTGTATGTGGTTTGTTCTCACTATTATTTCTACATAAACAATATCAGGTTTAACATAAAGCATTTTAGACATGATGAATCTGGTAAAATACAACTTTCTCATTTCAATCAAATAAAATGGCGTTCTATTTTGAATATATTACTAGAATTAACATAAAGCATTTTAGACAATTTTGCAAAAGTTTCTTTCTAATTTTTTAACTTAAAAGCACTATCATCAATGTGATCATTTGCAAAATATTCAATCTGATTCTACATGTTTCTTAAATCTTGTGACTGTGTGAGTATAACATTGACTCTCTAATGTTTTTAGCTCCTCAAAACAAGTGTACACTTACACAATCAACTCCTAATATATTTCAATTTTTTATTCTAGATTTAACAACGACGAACTTATTTTGTTATAGAAGTTAGAATTATGACAGTCGTTTTCCCAAATTGATGTAATTTGGCTCGTAATAACTCAAAATTTTTAGATGCCAAGATTTAACAATTATGAATTTGTCTATGTAAATGTTTTGAAACTGTTGCCAGGTGATTGTTTACCTCAAAAATACGAGTAAAAATTAAACTTATTTATGGTTTTAAAGATATATGATTTAGTCCAATACTAATTAATAATCAAGAAATCTAATGCATAAATGAAAGAAGTAAGTGAAACCAAACCAGTGTGCAGGCCAGTCTCGACCTCGAGATAAGGTGGCCTTGAGGTTGGTCAAGAACAATAAAGTAAGAACAATAATGTTAAAGGATAATTCTGATGAAATATGAGCAAGAAAGTAAGAGAGTATATTTTTTGCCAATGATTAATGATTGTTACAAATGATTGGCGTCCCCTTTATATAATAGGGGAACCTTAAATAAGGTAAATTTCTATTTACAGTAAGGAATCTTATTGAGACAACTGTCTAACTGCCTAGTACAGATTAGTACTAATTCGTACAAATCTATTCCGGAATTTATACCATGATCTTGAGGATGTGGCGGGAATCTTGCTCATTCTGTTACAAACTCATAACAGCTCCATCTCAGGGTTGGTCATACTCGGTCTCGGTACTCATCATGCACTTCGATCTTCGATCCTTATGTTCTGCCCTCAAACTCGAACCTGGTCCACACTGAGTTTATCCCTCGATGCGAGCCCTCTATTCCTCAATGTGAGCCCTCGAGCCCACATAATCGAGGGTACATGATTTTACCGTATACAGATAGTCCTCGTGTTTCTTAGAGTAAAATGATAAGAAATGATTTGAACCTCGATTTTTTGGAGCTCTTGATGATGACATCATCTCTATGATGTAAGCACTCGAGGTGACTGAAACGTCCTGTCGGTTCATTTCCCCAAAACATTAAATGTGTGCCAGTTATGGTCAGCCACTAACGCTGCCGAACCGTCGTTGCGTATCTATAAATATGAGCCTCCTCTTTTAAATTAAAGCCTTTACTTCTTTCTTGCAATCTCTCTGATCCCTTCTTCTCTTCATCTCTTTCTCTCATCACCTGCTTCTACTGTCCTTTTAGCGCCGGAAAATGCGAAACTCCACCACCTTCTGCATATCTAAACCTAAAACCATGGCAAAAGCCTATAAAATAGTTCCTCAAAAAGAAAAGGCTTCTTCCTCTTCCTCCCATCCGACCAGTGACAAAGCGCCGACCCTTCACAAGATCGTTCCCATCGCCTACATTATAAAGAAATATTTCGATGTAGAAAAACCCACTATAGTTCCCGGTCGATGTGAGCATGCATCGAGGTATATCTGTTCGATAACAGAAAAACACCTCGAGGCAGTGAGAAAGGATTGTGGATGGGGGGATGAGGTTGTGGTACATATCCCGACCCTCGAGGAGAGTGTCACCACCCACGTGGAGTGGTTCGTAAGTGTTTACACTTACCCCTTCACACTGGGTCCTCTTGATCCGGTTGTGATTGACTTCAGTAAAAGATATCAAGTCACCCTCGGTCAGATCCACCCCTCATTTTGGCGTATAGTGATCATGATCCGTTATTTCTCCAGCAAGGCCAAGGGACTGGAGTTTACCCTTAATCACCTCATCCGATTGTATCGGCCTCAGCTTTTCCGAGGACTGATCAAGCTCCAATACTGATCAAGTAAAGCTTTCTTTGCTAGCAATGATAAGGCCAAAGACCAGGGCTGGATGAGCCGATTCATCCGGGTGAGGACCTCAGACATCATCCCCGAGGAAAAAATGTCGTTCCCAGAGAAATGGAATCACAATTGTAAGTGAAGTCCCTTTCCCAGTATCTCTTATACTCCGTTCCTGCCTTTTGTAATGCCTTTACCTTTTTTGGAGCCGAAGTTTGGATGCCTCATGTGATTCCCAACCTCGAAGACTGGGTCTGAAAGTTAGACGCGACCTCCTCGTATGACGAGCGTAAATGGCGTGACTTGTCGAGGGGTAAATGGGAAGCCAAACACCATGGTGAGTTTTTCTTTGTAAGCTTTTTGATGCTTCCCTTCTTTACTGAAGTCATTTGTTTCCTCATACTCAATATTTTATTTATGCAGGCCTTGGAGAGTTTTTCGAGATAAGGCCGGCCCGTCATAGGGAAGAGATCGAGTCCCCGATTCTTAAATCGAGGAAAGATAATGAGAGAGAAAGGGTTTCGAAACTCGAAGACCCCCGGGACAAAAAGGCTCCTCCTCGAAAACTTAGGAGGAATGTTATTCATGTGGACGTAGACTCGGACCACCAATTTTTGGATGATGAGGAAAACGAGGGCGAAAAATTGGCGTTGGTGACCCGAACTAGGAAACCGGTTGAGGCCGCCAAGCCCTCCGAACCGGAGACCTTGCCTCGTGGTGAGGAAACTCCAAAGAAAGGCTCGGGCAAAGCCCCCAAGTCCCCTAATATTGAGATTATTCCCCCGCCTTCGATAAGTACACCGGAGGGGGCAGGTAACGAGAATACCGAAACTAATCAGAGCACCTCGAACGACGAGTTCGGGGCCATGAAAATAGGTCACTCCCCCTTCTGCCATCTTATTCCGAGGAGGCAATAAAGGACACTCAAGCTCTACGAATTCCCGACCCGATCATGGTCCTCGAAGAAGATCCTTTTCAGGATTATTTTACTGGGGTCGATGATGCCGCCGACCTTAATGACGCATATACCCTCTTTGAAGAGGCTCATCGTCTCTTCTCCCGGGTAAGCACTAACTCTTATTGTTGCAATTTTTTTCTTCTCCTTCTGCGTTAACTTATATCTCCTTTTTTGTGTAGTACATTTCTAAGTTTAGAGCCGAGTTGAGCCAATGTGAAGCCGAGCTTAAGAGATCCTCAGATAAAGGGAAAGCACCGAGGCTTCTTTGTAGTAAAAGGGAGGAGGAGCTCAAGGACTTACGAGCAGATTTGGCCAAAGCTCTTCAAAATGAGGCCGAGCTAGACAAGAAGGTAACCGTCATTTTGCAAGAGTATGGCCTAATTGACCCATTTGTGGAGTCTAACACTTCAGTGTATCAGCCGCAGCAAAAATTGGACATGATAGGGCAGCTTCGAGGTGAGGTCGATCAAGTTAAGGCCGATTGCAACCAGTGGAAGGAAAACATGGATCAACTTGCTGGTGAGAAAGAGGATGCCCTAGCAAATCTGGCCTCAACTGAGGCCCAACTCTGGGGAATCAGAGTAAAAAATCTGGCCCAGGCAAGAAGATCGACGATCTCGAGGCCAAACTTACCGCAACTGGGGATGGGATTGCCGAAACCAGGGCCGAGGTCGAGAGGACGAAGGCCACGACTGATAAGACCGTTGTTGTGTACCAAAAGGATGCAAAGGCTGCTCAAATGGAATTAAGGGAAACTTCAAACCGGGAGAAACAGATTAGTGATCTGGCCAGGTGCCAAGCCCGGAGGGAGACCCTCGAAGAAGTTCATGCTCGAGGTTTCGACTTCACCGAGGAGATAGCCCAGGAAAAAACATTCGAGGCTGATGCCAAGTTCCTCATTTCCTCCTCTGACGACGACGATGATGAAGGCAGCCAGAGCGGATCCGATAATGAAGCTGGGCTCGAAGAGGAGGCTGCTCCCGAGGATATGGCTCCTAAAGTACATTAGGCTCTTCTAGTTTTTGTTTTTGTATAAGGCCCCTTGTGGGCATTGTAAATACTCTTTATCAATATAAGGAATTCCCTTTCTTTGCGCTTTATCTCCGATTTGTATTGAATTCTGCTTCGTCTTCGTTTGTGAAAAATTTTGATGTTACATCTTCAACGATCAAGAGAGCACTGGCTCCGACTCAGAATAGAACAAACCCTTAGGTTTTTTCGTGATCAATGGGCGATGTTTGAACTTATAATAGAGTACCTCTTTGAGGTTTTTGTTAATCCTTGAGCTATGCTTAAGTCGATTTGATGCGAGCTCGGGATAATGGGACTCTTGAGTTCGAGCGGGAGTAAGGTCTCGAACTCTACATGTTTCGGCCCTTAGGCTCTTTTATATTAGCCCTTAGGCTCTTTTAGGTCGGCCCTTAGGCTCTTTAAGTTGGTCCAATTCGACATCTAAGACGGATATAATTTTTCCCTCTTTTCGGCTAAAAGACTTAGTGAAAATTTCTTTATGCCTTAGCATGTGTTTTTTGTCTTCAATCGATCAGAACCCGTTCGTGTCAATACCTCTTGAGGCTTTTTCGAAGGCTGATGTTATCGAATCCTGTAAATTGTTCAAGGGTTGATTTTATCGAAGCCCTTTTTTATTTGCTTTTGACTAGGGTAGCCCTATTTAACCGGTTTTTCAAAGTATTTGAAGGCCTTTAACTTATGGTGGAAGTCAAACGTCTCCGAGCTGCATTATTTCGGCTGTAGCCTTTCTTATATAACCGTAGTATGGTCGTAGCCTTCGGGTGTGTCTTTTGGACTTGCTTCCCGATAACCTTCCGAACTTGTCCGAAAAGTTAGTCCCCGAGTATGATGGCCTTGGCCTTTGCATCGAGTATGCCTCTTTGAGGTCTTATAAATTCAAGCTTAGATACTCGAATATGTTAACTGTCGATGACAGTCCCTGAGTATTCGAGGTGTATTCGCATTTTGGCCCTTGAGTCGTTTCTCGTGGAATCACAAGTATGATGTTCGTATAGTAGCAAGTTTCTTTGAGACACAAAGTGTTTTTATATAGAAAGAATGCTTATTTGGGTAATTGATACATGCGTACATGTTTTGCCATTGGGGCTCGACTATTCTATATGGACACGATTCATCTGATCGTTTGGCCCATTACAAAGTTTTCCTATCGAGGCCCTCTTTGTCATGAATTATTTTCCTTGAAAATATAACACCCAAGGGTGATGCCCCTAGTATCCGAGGTTGATTGAAAAGAAGCCTTGGATACTATTAAATTCTCCTTAAGTAGAACATAGTTGTTGCCTCGTTAAAAACCTCGCCGGAAAAACCTATTTGGGATAAAACACGATCTAAGGGAAAAAGAGTACAATGTGTGCTTTAAAACCTAAGGTCTTCGTGTAGAAAGGTGTCTTCGACCTCTTCGATCGGACACCTGCAATGAGTAAGTTTTAAATTCAAATGGAAAAAAGGATAAGGTCATACCTTAGCAGTAATATCATTTGAGTAGTGATACATTCCAATTGTTCGCCTCCCATTTTGCCGAGTTTGTAAGACCCTTTACCGACAATTCTGATAACTTGGTACAGTCCTTCCCTATTCAGGCCTAGCGTCCCTTCATTCGGGTCTCGAGTATTGAAGGTGACATTCCGTGGAACTAAGACCCGATTTCGAAGTGTCGAAGGTTGGTCCTTCTATTATAATGTCTCTCGATTCTTTGATTTTGCGTGGCTATCCGAACAAGTGCAGTTTCTCATTTTTCATCTAATAACTCGAGGCTGGTATTCATAGCCTCATGATTTGACTCCCCCGATGCATGTCGAAATCTGGCGCTGGGTTCCCCGACCTCGACCGGAACCAAGGCCTCGGAGCCGTACACTAACGAGAACGGGGTTGCCCCCGTGCTGGACTTCGATGTTGTTCAATACACCCAAAGAACCTTGAGTAGAACTTCTCTCCATTTTCCTTTTGCATCGTCCAACCTCTTCTTTAGGTTTTGAATGATAATTTTGTTTGTTAACTCAGCCTGTCCGTTCCCGGTCGGATGATATGGCATTGATAAAAGCCTTTTTATTTTGTGTGCTTCGAGGAACTCCGTTACCTTGCTGCCGATAAATTGCTTGCCGTTGTCGCATATGATTTCGGCAGGTATCTCGAATAGACACACAATGTGGTCCCAAATGAAGTCAATAACTTCTTTTTCTCTGACCTTCTCGAAGGCCTGTGCTTCCACCCATTTAGAAAAGTAGTCAGTCATAAACAAAATGAATTTAGTTTTACCTGGGGCCGTTGGTAGAGAGCCGACGATATCCATTCCTCATTTTATGAAAGGCCACAGGGACAAGAGTGAGTGAAGTTGCTCTCCGGGATGATAAATCATCGGTGAATACCTTTGACATTTATCACATTTTTTGACAAACTCCTTAGTGTCTTTTTCCATGCTATCCCAATAATACCCTGCTCTAATAATTATACGAATCAAAGGCTCAGCGCCGGAGTGATTCCTACAAGTGCCTTCGTGGACTTCTCATAGAACATAATCGGTGTCCCCCGACCCTATACATACCGCCAATGGTCCATCGAACGTCCTCCTGTATAATGTTCCATCTTCATTCAATGTGAATCTAGCAGCCTTGGTTCATAGAGTCCTCGATTCTTTATGATCCGATGGGAGTTTTTCATTTTTCAAGTATTCGATATATTTATTCCTCCAATCCCAGGTCAAACTTGTAGAATTTATCTCTCCGTGACCCTCTTCGACCACAAATCTCGATAATTGGACGATAGTTCCCAGGACAATATCATCTTCTTCAACTGATGACCCCAAGTTAGCAAGTGCATCAACCTCACTGTTTTGTTCTCGAGGCACATGATCTAGAGTCCACTCCTTGAAGCGGTGCAAGGTTACCTATAATTTGTCCAAATATCTTTGCATCCTATCTTCCCGAACTTCAAAGCTTTTATTTCCTTGATTTACTACCACTAGAGAATCACACCTGCCTTCAATGACTTTGGCCCCCAAGCTTTTAGCTAGCTCGAGACCTGCAATCATGGCCTTAGACTTGGCCTCATTATTAGACAACCTAGAAGTTTTAATAGATTGTCGAATAGTACTACATGTAGGTGGATTCAGTACAATGACAAGCCCAGACCCTTTCACATTTGAGGCACCGTTCGTGAAGAGGGTCCATGCCCCCGATGATATACCCGATTTTAGCAGAAGTTCTTTTCCACTTCGGGTACAAGGGTCGCTATAAAATTGGCCACGAAGTCAGCTAAGATTTGAGACTTGATAGGCATTCGGGGTTAATATTCGATATCGTAATCGCCAAGTTCGACTGCCCATTTGGCCAATCGGCCTGATAGTTCGGGCTTATGCAAAATATTTTGGAGAGGATAAGTGGTTAACACACATATTGGGTGACACTGGAAATATGGCTTTAGTTTTCTAGATGCGCTTATCAATGCAAGTGCTAATTTTTCTAAGTGTAGGTATCTAGTTTCAGCATCTCCTAAAGTCTGACTTACATAATAAACAGGAAATTGCGTACCTTGCTCTTCTCGAACTAGTACCCCACTTACCACTATCTCGGACACTGCCAAATATAAGTAAAGCTTTTCATCCACTTTCAGAGTGTGAAGCAGAGGTGGGCTCGATAAATATCGCTTCAATTCCTCCAATGCTTGGTGGCATTCTGGGGTCCATGCGAAATCCTTTTTCTTTTTGAGCAAGGGAAAGAACCTGTGTCTCCGATCCGACGACCTCGAAATGAATCGACCCAAGGCGGCTATCCGTCCTGTTAACCTTTGTACGGCTTTCACACTATCTACTATAGTGATATATTCAATGGCCTTGATCTTGTCGGGGTTGATTTCGATCCCTCGATTTGATACCATAAAGCCGAGGAACTTGCCTGAACCGACCCCGAAGGCACATTTTTCTAGGTTAAGCTTCATGTTGTACTTCCTCAAGATTTTGAATGTTTCCTGCAAATGAGTTAAATGGTCCTCTGCGCGCAGGGACTTAACCAACATATCGTCAATGTAAACTTTCATTGAGTTACCTATCTGTTCCTCGAACATTTTGTTAACTAGGCATTGGTATGTAGCTCCAGCATTTTTTAGCCCGAAGGGCATTACATTGTAACAATATATTCTAAACTTAGTGATAAACGAGGTATTCTCTTGGTCCTCCGGGTTCATCTGAATTTGATTGTACCCAGAGTAGGCGTCAAGAAAGGTAAGAATATTGTGGTTGGCCATGGCATCGATCATGCGATCGATATTAGATAGTGGAAAAGAGTCTTTAGGGCATGCCTTGTTCAAATCCTTATAATCTACGCACATTCTCAATTTGTTCCCCTTTGTGGGACTACAACTACGTTGGCTAACCATTCAGGGTACTTTACCTCCCGAATAGACCCTATTTTAAGAAGCTTAGTTACCTCGTCCTTTATGAATGCATGCTTCAACTCAACTGGGGCCTTCTTTTTTGTTTTACTAGTTTGAACCTGGGTAGAGGCTTAGGTGTGTTGTTATTTTCGGTGGGATCCTTGTCATGTCTAAATGGGACCAAGAAGAACAATCCATATTATCGATAAGAAATTGAATGAGTTTTTTCCTGAGTTTGGGGGCTAATCTCGTTTCCAGGTATACCTTTTTCTCGGGCATGTGCTCGATCAGTATGACCTGTTCTAGTTCCTCGACCATTGATTTGGTTGCATCTGACTCTTCGGGAATAACGAAATTTTGAAGAGTAAGGAAATCCTCTTCTTCTTCTTCGATTACATGTTCATTCGATTCAGTCAAGGCTGGGGGCGATGATTGATATTTGGCCGTCTACTTATCTTTGGTGATTGATTTTCCCGAGGTCAAAGGCACTGGTACCAAAGTCACCTTATCGACTGCAAACATTTCCTTTGTAGCGTGTTGTTCTCCGTAAACCGTTTTCACACCATCCACTATTGGGAATTTCATCATCTGATGAAGGGTCGAAGGTACCACCCTCATGTTGTGGATCCATGGCCTCCCGAGTAGTGCATTATATCTCATGTCGCCTTCGATGACATGGAATTGTGTATCTTGGATGGTCCCGACCACGTTCATTAGCAGAATTATCTCCCCCTTTGTTGTTTCGCTTGCCATGTTAAATCCATTTAGGATTCGAGATGTAGGTACAATTTGGTCCTGTAGGCTGAGCTGCTCTACGACCCTCGATCTGATTATGTTTGCTGAGCTACCTGGATCCACTAGAACATGTTTAACTTAAACGTTATTTAACAAAATAGAAATTACCAGGGCGTCATTGTGCGGTTGAGATATGCCTTCTGCTTCCTCATCATCGAACGATAGGACACCCCCGGGCACATCACCTTGGTGCATTTGAATATAGGCCCTTGTGGAACATCGACACCGCCAACGATCATATGAATTACATGTTGCGGTTCTTCCTGCTCATTTTTTCTGTTTGCATATCTTTCCCAGAAGTGGTTCTTAGCTCGATCACTGAGAAACTATCGGAGATGACCCTCGTTTAACAATCGAGCTACCTCCTCCCTCAGCTGCCTGCAGTCTTCGGTCTTATGGCCATGTGTGCTATGATATCCACACATCAAGTTTGGATTCCTTTGAGAAGGATCGGTTTGTGTAGGCCTGGGCCACCTAGTGTCTTTGATTCTTTCGATAGCTGACACGATCCCCGATGCATCTACACTGAAATTATACTCTGCCAACCGAGGTGCTTCCGCGGGATCGATGTGTTTATCAAAATTGTTCCTACTCAGAAGTCCCTGAGAGCTTTGACCTCGATCATTTCTTCGATTGTTCCAAGGAGTGTTGCGCCCCGAACCGTTGTTTCCTCGAGGCCTTAACAGCAAATCTATTAGGATGAACTGAACCTGAAGGGGCTCCCAACTGGTCGTCCTCGACCCTAATCTTCGATTGGTAATGATTGTGTACATCTGACTAAGTCACAACTAGGTACTCAATTAGATTTTGCTTCAACTGTCGTGACGCGATCGAACTCCACTCATTCAACCCCTACATAAAAGCTTGTACCGCCTAATCATCTGAGACCGGTGGTAATTCCATTCGCTCCATTTGAAATCGGGACATGAACTCCCTTAGCATCTCATCATTCCTCTGTCTTATCTTAAAAACATCCGATTTCCTTGTCACAACCTTTATGGCCCCGACATGTGCTTTCACGAAGGCATCTGCTAACATAGCAAATGAATCGATAAAGTTCGGCGACAAGTTGTGATACCAAATCATTGCTCTCTTTGACAAAATCTCCCCAAATTGTTTCAACAATACTGACTTGATCTCATCATCATTTAAGTCGTTTCCTTTAATCCTGCAAGTGCATGAGGTAATATGTTCATTAGGATCGGTTGTCCCGTTGTATTTGGGTATATCGGGCATATGATTTTTTTTAGAAATGGGCTTCGGAGACGCACTCGGAGGAAATGGTTTTTGTATGAATTTCTTGGCATCCAAACTTTTCAAGACCGGGGGTGCCCCCCGGTATTTGATAAACACGGGAGTTATAAGTCTCTACTTTATTGTCATTATCCTTAAATTTTTTCTCCCCGGACTCGATTCTCTTGGTGAGTTCTTCGAGCATCCTCATAATCGTGGGGTCAGTCCCCAAGCAATTATCGTTTGATCTCTCTGGCACCGGCTCAGTACGTCGAATGTTTTCTGGTTAGACTTTACTTGGAGTTTTGTGCTGACTTTGAAGCTGAGCGATAACAATCTGTTGAGCTTGTAACATCTCGAATATTACATGGAGGCTAATTCCCCCATCTCCTATTTCCTGTGTTTCTTGGCCACCAGATCGGGCTTCCCTACGCACACTTCCTCCGGGATATGTGCCTAAATACGCATTCAAAGCAATGTGTGAACTAATATCGACTGGTTCCTTATTTGGCACTTCCTCAGGGTTAATCGGTGGTACACTGGCTCCCGGAGCATCTACATTGTTGTTTTCCCCATGAAATCCAAGACCATCATCGCCGTGTACATGTGTATTTTGTGAGTTTGACATGTTTTATCATGAGAACAAAAAATCCTTCACAAGAACAAGTGTGAAAATAACGTGTGTTATCAGAATTAGTACCAAAACAACCACTACTATTTTTAGCCCCACGGTGGGCGCCAAACTGTTTACCTCGAAAATATGAGTAACAATTAAACTTGTTTATGATTTTAAAGATATGTAATTTAGTCCAATACTAATTAATAACCAAGAAAACTAACGTATAAATGAAAGAAGTAAATAAAATCAAACCAGTGTGCATGCCAGTCTCGACCTCGAGCTAAGGTGGTCTCGAGGTTGGTCAAGAATAATAAAGTAAGAACAATAATGTTAAAGGACAATTCTAATGAAATATGAGCAGGAAAGTAAGAGAGTATATTCTTTGCCAATGATTAATGATCGTTACAAATGATTGGATTCCACTTTATATAATAGGGGAACCCTAAATAAGGTAAATTTCTATTTACAGTAAGGAATCTTATTGAGACAACTGTCTAACCGCCTAGTACGAATTAGTAATAATTCGTACAAATCTAATTCGAAATTTACGCCATGATCTTGAGGACGTAGCAGGAATCTTGCTCATTCTGTTACAAACTCATAACGGCTCCATCTCGGGGTTGGTCATACTCAGCCTCGGTATTCATCATGCACTTCGATCTTCGATCCTTATGTTTTGCCTTCGAACTCGAACCCGGTCCATACTAAGTTTATCCCTCGATGTAAGTCCTCGAGCCCACAAAATCGGGGTACATGATTTTACCGTATACAGTGACTAATTTATTTATAATCAAATCATGATAATTTATCTGATTAATTAGATATGAATTAATGCAAATAGTCAGATCAACTAATTAGTACTTGAAGGTGGTCTTATAAAAAAAAGGTAGTCTATTTAATTATTGAATAATAAAAAAAAAGGTAAAATTAAAAAGCTTTGTCCTTAGATTACAAGCCGAAGTAGCTTAGGAAATGTCTGAAGTCGCGACTGACAAAATTGTTTCTTAACAAAACTATATTAACCATTGCCGGTCGACAGTCGACGACGGCGACTATGGCAAAGAGAGCGAAAATAGTAAACACAATTCTCTCTACTTCAAATAAGAAATTCACCTTTGGGCTACTCCCTCAGCTCCAATGCCGTAACGCCACCCATTTTCCGGCGACTAACCGACCACCCAAACTCGCCGATCAAATATCCCGTCTTTTGATTCTCCAGCGTTACACCGCCGTAGACAACCTCAAATTTGATTTCTCCGACAACCTCGTCGACGCCGTTCTCGTAAAACTCAAACTTCATCCTAACGCTTCGTTGCATTTCTTCAAGTTAGCTTCACGGCGTCAGTTTTATAAACCCCATGTAAAATCTTACTGCAAAATAGTTCACATATTATCCAGAGCGAAAATGTTCGATGAGACTAGGTTTTATTTATCTGAGCTTCTAGAACTTTCTAGAAACGTAAAACCCGTGCCGTTTATTTGGGATGAATTAGTAGCAGTTTATAGAGAGTTCAAGTTTTCTCCTACGGTATTCGATATGGTGTTGAAAATTTCCGCGAAAAAAGGATTAGTCAAAAATGCCTTGTACGTGTTTGATAATATGCACAAGTGTGGTCGTGTTCCTAGTTTGAGCTCTTGTAATAGTTTATTGAGTAATTTGGTGAAAAATGGTGAAATATTTACTGCTTTTTCTGTATATGATCAGATGAATAGGATTGGGATCTCTCCTGATATATATACGTGTACGATAATGGTAAATGCATATTGCAAGGATGGGAAGGTTGATAAAGCTGAGATTTTTATTGATGAAATTGAGAAGATGGGTTTGGAGCTGAGTGTTGTTACTTATCATAGTTTGATCAATGGGTATGTGGAGAAGAAGGATCTCAAGGGTGTCGAAAGAGTGTTGAGGCAAATGGAGGAAAGAGGAATTTCGAGAAATGTAGTTACATTCACGTTGTTGATTAAGGGTTATTGCAGGCTGTGTAAGATGGAGGAAGCTGAGAAAGTGTTCAGAGAAATGAAGGAAGTGGATGAGCAGGTCTATGGCGTGTTAATTGACGGGTTTTGTCAAATAGGGAAAATGGATGATGCCCTTAGGATTCAGGATGAGATGTTGAGATCAGGGTTTAACATGAACTTGTTCATTTGTAATTCCTTGATAAATGGGTATTGCAAAGTTGGAAAAATTAGCAATGCGGAACAGGTTGTTAGGAGCATGAACGGCTGGAATCTAAAACCTGATTCGTATAGCTATCACACCCTTTTAGATGGCTATTGTAGGGAAAGATTGATGCAAAATGCATTCGAGCTTTGTGATGAGATGATTCGTGATGGTATCGATCCAACAGTTGTCACTTACAACACTCTCCTGAAAGGACTATGTCAGGAAGGTGCCATTTCTGATGCTTTGCATCTTTGGAATTTGATGCTTAAAAGAGGTGTTGTTCCTAATGCAGTTGGATACAGTACTCTTTTAGATGCATTTCTTAACATGGGAGAATTTGAAAAGGCTTTACTCCTGTGGAAACATATACTAGCAAAAGGGCACACCAAAAGCAGGATTCTTTTAAATACGATGCTTAAAGGATTCTGTAAGATGGGGAAAATGGCTGAAGCTGAGCTGCTTTTTAACAAAATGGAGGAGCTTGGCTGTTCACCAGATGCAATAACTTACAGGATACTGAGTGATGGGTTTTGTAAAACAGGGGAGATTGAAAAAGCTTTTGAAACAAAGGATGCCATGGAACTGCAAAACATTCCTGCCTCTGTAGAAAGTTATAACTCCCTTATTAGTGGACTTATGAAGGCTGGGAAGTTTGGCAGAGTCGAAGATCTCCTTAATGAAATGCATGACAGGGAATTAACCCCCAACACTGTTACATTTGGAGCCCTTATTGCTGGTTGGTTTAAAGAAGGATTGCCTGAGAAAGCTTTTAAAGCATATTTTGAGATGAGAGAGAAGGGATTCAATCCAAATGTCATCATAGTTAGCTCTATTATTAGTGGATTGTACAAACTTGGTAGGACTGATGATGCTAACAAGCTCCTGCAGAAAATACTGGATGTAAATTTGTACCCTGACCTTAGACGTTTTTACAGTTTTTCAAACTCTAGGACAGAGCTGCTAGATGTGCAGAAAGTTGCGGATTCCCTTGATGGAAGTGCTGCAAAATCTATTGTTCCCAATAATGTCCTGTATAATATAGCTGTGGCAGCGTTATGCAAATCAGGGAAGATCGATGATGCAAGAGATGTTGTAAATTACCTCTCACTAAAAGGCTTTACTCCTGATGAGTTTACCTACTGCACCCTTATCCATGGCATTTCTTTGGCTGGTAAAGTGAATGAAGCTTTTGATTTGCGCGATGAGATGCTAATAAAGGATCTTGTTCCAAATATTGCAGTATACAATGCTCTTATAGATGGCCTTTGTAAAGCAGGCAACCATGAACGAGCATTGAGACTTTTCAATAAGCTTCATTTGAAAGGGTTAGCTCCTAATGTTATAACTTATAACACTCTGATAGATGGATACTATAAGATTGGTAAAACTAGTGAAGCCACGCAACTGCTGAAGAGAATAACAGAAGAAGAAATCCTTCAGTCATAAATTATTCCTTCCATTCTGGTAAGTGGTCTGCATAAGCAAGGTGATAGTCAAGGACCAATGGAACCTTTAAGTTGGACGATAGGAGGCTGGCTCAGGCCAAATTTTTGTGAGACACAGCACAGAGAAGGTAAAAGCATTTTGGGTCATATCGTAGGTGACCATTATGATGCTAATTATTTGGTTCAAGTAACTCTTTACCATCATCATTGTGCATAATTTGTTAAGCCATAACAGTGTTGAACCACAATTATTGCATGGATATTCCTGCATTTAGCTTGTGGCAATTATTCATCAATTTCCAAATGCTGAAATGACATGACCTTTGCGTGTTAACTGCATCATGGTCTCTATTTGAAGACTAATTTGACACATGTTTCTACAATTGACCTATCCCTCTTTGACTTTGGAATCATGTCTTTAAATGATTTGCCCTAGGTTTCCCTTAATAATCTCTTTTCCCACAGATCATGAGCCCAGAAAATTTTAATTTAGCTGATTACAATACCAGAAATTTGTAGCTGATTAAACGCTTCCTGGT
Source organism: Nicotiana tabacum (assembly GCF_000715075.1). Taxonomy (NCBI): domain Eukaryota; kingdom Viridiplantae; phylum Streptophyta; class Magnoliopsida; order Solanales; family Solanaceae; genus Nicotiana; species Nicotiana tabacum. Next base: position 6,752,104 of record NC_134095.1, on the reverse strand, counting down.
GGCTCTATGTTATCAGGCCACAATACCTAGTCTGGTGTGTCATGGTTTGCTACTTTTAGGACAGAAGTACACAGTAAGAGTCTGTGGCGTAAGGGAGTGTAATTTGGAGAGGAAGGAGGGGAAGGGGAAATTCTCGGGCTTGCTGTCCCTGGAATGAGCCCCTACATGACCTGGTTGCTTGAATTTGATGTATAGACCCAACAAAGAAATATAATAGACTTCTCAAACTCATTCTATTTGTCTTAAGGCTGAACGATATCTTCAGTTTTTACAGCTAAGACAAAAGCCGGAGACCATTATTTCTTACAATCAGGTAAGACAAGATCTATTTAATCATCTGGAAAACGAGTAAACTTCCGTTCCATTTATTCTACAAGACCTGCCTCATTGGATACTTTTATGATTTTTAAGGCAGTTACATTTAGCAAGATCAAGTCTCAAGTTCTTTATTTAATGCATGAAATTTGACCTCATCTTAGGATTATGATGTTTGAGGATTTATCACCATCTAGTCTTTTCTTGGCCCTACTTTCTGCAACTCACCCAGTGGATATTTATGGTTCTTGGTCAACCTTCTCTCTTTTCTGAATGTCATTTTTCTCCGCTTGCTTCTTGTCATATAACTACCACAGACTCACCTCTAGGTAAGAGGATGACAAGAGAATAATTTATCAATGTTTCATTCGAAATGTCTGTTTTAGGGGGATGGGACGGGGAGAAGCTGAATCTTCCCTTGGTGTCCACTTCAGAATTTCTCATAGAAGTGTTGAATGCTGGGGTCGTCAATTATTAGGGAAAACATCATTTAGCTTTCTTATGTTTCCTCTCATTGCTGTTTTAATCTACATTATTATCGTTTTTGTTTTTAATGCTGGAGTGTATTCTTGTTTTATATCCAGGAGATGGAATTCAAGATACGTGTTAAATTTTTTACTGCCTTCTACCTTCAACTGTTCGTCGGTGCAAGTCGAGGGACATGTCTATAAGCTTATGGACTCTATTGCACAGAGCCTTATCAAAAGCTATCAAGTCATGAGAGGTGAATACGGCGGTTCTCCTCTGCTATTAAAAGCATTGGCTGATTAATTGGATGAACAGGTCGGCACAAGGGCGAGCTCTGAGTATCTGATCATGAAACTTGAACCTTGTAAATATGTTATCAACTCAATGTGGACAAGATCATTTTTATACGCGGAGCGACAAGAGCACAGGTAAGGGAAATCCCCAATAAGTATATGCAGGTCCTTTGATTTGCTTTTCATTCTAGTACTGCTCATGAGGTTTCAAGCATTTGCAAGCTAATATCTTCTGTAGGACTCCCTCCACTGAATCCTAAATGAGAAGTCGCTGCTCCACATAAATCTTACTAAACGCTTCCATACTACATAAGATTGTATTCTACGAATTATTTTGAAAGGATAAAAATCTCAATAACATTAAAGAAAATAGAAAATGCAAAATTTTCCTCCTGGCATGGAGTTACAAACCATGGAGGGGAAGTGTGGAAACACTATAGATCCTCCTAATTTGGGAGGGGTTTAAAAAAAAAAACTAGCTGATCCAAAAAATATCTAAAGCAAAATGAAAGCTCTTACCAAATCCATATTCAAATATAAAGAAGAAACCAAGAACAACTACGTGAAGAAACATCAACACATTCTTTTTAATCATCAATTAAGAATTTAACTAGGACACCTGTGAATATAAATTAATTGGCAAGCCATGGTATTAATAACATTTATCCTCTAAAATCACTGTTCACGATGCAAATTTCTGTGCTATAAGTTTTATATCGTAATTCTTGCTAGAACATGTTGACTATGCAATCAATGTTGCTAATTAGTTTTCCATTTCATTTACTTCTTTCTCAATTAATACTGATTGTGAGAAGTTCTAATTTATGTGTGAAGCTTCAAGGCCTTGTAACCAGGATAAATACAAAATGAACAGATAACAAGCTGAAGGTGAAGTGCTGAAGGAGCAGTTTTCCAAGGTATCACTCCTTCAAAGATGTATAAATAGCTATATATGATTAAATGGAAGCGCCCAGTAATTTTGGCCATGCACCTTAATAGTTGTTGGCGCACAGTGTGTGTGTTTGTAACATTCATTAGTTCAACCATATCATGATTCAGTTCATTGAACTGCATATATGTTAATCAATTTAACAAACATAAGTGATTGGTACTGCTTTCCAGTGAGAGGATGGTTGATATACTTCTCGTACTGTTCTTGAACGTGCATTCTGTACAATTATCTCCACATTTAAAGGTTGTTTTCCATTACTATTTGGTGGAGAATCTATAGATACTTTTAATATTGTGTTCCGGCTTTAGGTTCCTGAACTGTCCTATGGTGCTTATGTGTAAGCAGAAAATTGGTAAAGCCCTTAGCTGAAGAAGGGTTGTGTTAACTTCTGGCTACTTTTTGTTGGTTTTGACCAGATTGTGACAATCCAACACCTGCATATTTGGCAAAAAGTGGAGATTATAAAATATTAAGGGGGTCAGGCTTATGCCTCATGTGAGAATCTTCGCTATGCAAGTAAATGTCATTTTGCAATCAATCAGCTTCCAGCTACTTTGAGTTTCAATTTTCAGCCAACCTTCTATTCTCACACAATATGGAATAAGTTAAGTAAGCATATGACATTCCATATACATCAATTCACACTTGATGCAGGGGAAGGTGAAGGAGCAAAAGAGAGCATTCGATGATATGTAGCTCGTTTGTCATATCCCTTTAGTGTATATGTTAAACAAGTCCAAAGAGTTTTTATTTGGTTGGCACTTGATTAACTGAGTTAGGACATTGGTAAAGCTGCCGTAAGGTGTAAAATGGCGAGTGTAAAAGCTAAATTGGACATTTGCAAGTTAAACTAGTGCTGGAATGAAGGAACTGGAAAAATGGCACTGTATAGCTGCTGTAAAAATAGTAGCCGAAAAACGTATAAAATTTGTATATATTGAATCCTATATGTTATATACAAAAATTATATAAATTCTATACACTTTAAATAGTTTCTTGCATGAACTAAAAGTGATTGATACCCCAAACTTTGCCTATGTGTTCGAAACCTATGGGGGCTGAGGTCCTACAGACAATCTTGAAAATGGTATACAAAACTAAAAATTAGATCATTTGCAAAGCTAGAAATTGCGATAAGAAAAACTCTCAATGGCCAGTTTGGTGATATCATCATATAACTACGGTCCAAGTCTTTAACAATTAATACTGCTAGTTAACTGGGTATATACGGAGTAGTTTGTAAATTTATTTGTGATATGCTGAAGCTGTCTTTATCATTTTTTGGACTGTTATTGACTTTTATTGTCACTGTGAACAGAGGCGGACCCAGGGTTTTAACCCAACGGGTCACAAATTCTACTCAACCAGTACCCCTAAAGATTTTTAGCATTCAGGGTATCAAGTGATTTAAATTAATCATTTTTAAGGTATACACATATACATATACAAGATTTCTACTAAAATTTACGGGGTTCAATAACCCCTCAACATAACACATAGGCCCGCTTCTTGACTGTGAACTAGTGGGCCGGGCTGGGACCGGGCCCGCGGTCCTAACGGGCTAAACGGGTCAGGTGGGCCGGTCCTTAATGGTGCAAAAAGCCCGGGGCGGGCCGGGTATGATAAAATAGCCCACGAGCCCGGGACCGGCAGGCGGGCCTGGGCTGGTCTTACCGGGCCTAACGACTACTTTTAAAAAAAACAATTTTTTTTTAAAAAAATAGCAACGGTCAAAAATTAAAAAAGTAGCCGTTGGGCTGCAATTTTGACCGTTTGGAACTTTCAAAAATAGCCATTTGGCCCCAAAACTTTATTTTAACCCCAAATTTTATATAATTACACTTTTTCCCAATTCTCAACTATAAATACCCCCTCATTCTTTCATTTTTACTCACCAATTCATCAATCTCTCTCAATCTCTCTACTATATGTGAGCACGTGATTTTTGCCTCACACGAACTACTCCAAAAAGAAATCACAAATAATTTTTCTTTGTATGCAATTTTTAGAATTTATGTGGTATTTTTGGACAATTATTTGTGTTTTGTCCGTAAATGTTTACCTTGTTATAGTTAATTGAAAAATAAAATGAGAATACATGCTGAATGCATATCTAGGATTTAAATATGCATTTAAGAATTAATTAAACCATTATTTGGCTCTAAAAGGAAAATCATAAAATATGAGTGTTATTCTATTTGTTGTCGTTGTGTGATTTTATTTTAAGATTTTAATTTGTGTGTTAATTGTTGTAAGTGTTAATTAACATTAGTGTTAGTTTTATTTTGATTTTACAAATTAATTAGGAATTGTATTTAAATTAGAAAATTAAGGAAGGAAAAGGGAAAAGAGTTCAAGAATGTGAAGAAATTCGGACTGGGCCAGTTTTTTAAAAGAAAGTCCGGCCCAATATCACACCCAACCCAGGCCCAACCGACCAGTCTCAGAATCCAACCAAACGACGCCGTTTTTGGGTCAAAGCTTCTGGGCCAATGATCTCACGCATCCAACGGTCAGGATCACCAATCCATTACCCGTGTAATATTATCCGACCCGCTTCCATACCCGTCCTCCCCACCAAACGACCCCGTATTCAATTAAAAGGGTTGATCGAGGCCGTTGATCTCACGTATCCAACGACCCCGATTAATTCAAACATTTTAATATCACAAATTAATCCCATCAGACCCCCCCTCCCAAACCAAATTCCCCACCTCTCTTCGTCTTTAACGACCCCAATCCCTCCCCAAACCCTAGAGCCGTCACACCACCCCTTCGCCTGAAACCCGGCGGAAACAACGCCGTCCGCCACCCAAATAACACCCCTGAACCCCCGAGCCTTCCTCAATCCAAATCTATGACCCTTGTTCCTCGACTCGTTATAGAACTCTTCGAATCTAAGATCGAAGAGTCGACCCCAAAACCCTAGGTCGTCCAATCCGGACCAAATCTACACCCAATAATCCCCTGACCTCCCTCATGCTTAAACCACCATTAATCCCGTTCGAATCTCGTGAGAGCTGCCCGAATCCCAAATCGAACAAAGAAAAGAACCCTAGATTCCAAGAAGTCGGAGTTCGTCGAGATTGGGGGAAAAACTTGAGGTCTCGACTGACCTTAGTCGAGTGTTTTCAGTCAGAACATTCGATTAAAGTCCGTTCGGCCTCAAAAAGGTCAAAACTGGTTCAAGACTGAGACAATTTTTTGTTAAAAATCAGAGGTATTTTTCCTTTCTTTCTTTCCTTTTATTCATGTATTCTATGTGTATGTCGTTGCCTATTTTATTAATTTGGGTGATTTTTTTTTTGTTAGATCAGTTCTGTTTCATCATTAGACCTCTTCATTTTTGTCCAATTCTGTCATTTGTTTGTGCTTGATGTAATTGTGGCGAGTTATAATGCGTATAATCGATTCGAATAAATTCGTCGATTAGTTGTTTCATTATAAATACTTGCCTCTGTTAATGTTGATTTAGGCAGCCTGTTTACTATTTTAGACTGATCGTTAAAAATTTGTTGTAAGTAATCAGTTACTTAATTCCTGTCGATTAATTCGTTTTGTTTGTTCAATAAGCAGATTAGTCAAATGTTGTTAGGTGTGTTTGATCCAGGGCCATTAGATCTCAGGGCATTGTCATTGAACTGACAATGAACCTGCCCTCATATTACCTTCATTCATGTGCATATTGATTCAAGTTTCAACTTTAGTTTCACTGTTTTGACAAGTTCTGTGTGGTGTTAATGTGATGTTTTGGTTTAAATTCAGTTTGGTTTCGTTCAGTGTATTGAAATTGTTCCTTTATTTTGCTTTAGTCAGTCTGTTCCCTGAATCCTTCATCTATATTGTAATGTTGTGTGATCCAATGTAAAGTCAGAATTATCTGATAGGATTAATGGTTTAAGTCATGATGTTTCTTGTTGAATACTAGGGCCTGATGTGGATATGACATTGGTTTGAATTCAGTTTTACAAGTGTTAATTGGATATTATTGGGTTAGAAGGTTGCATTTTAGTTAAAATTCAGTCCAGAACTTAGGAGAATTGGTTATAGCTGTAGTTTAAGGGTTTTTCAGGGGCAATTTGGGATTGAAACAGTTAGGTTTATATTTTAGTATTAATGCTTTGATAATGGGGGTATTAATTATTACACTAAGGGGGAACAAAGGGTAATGGGGGGCTGAAATTAAGGAAAACGTTTTCCTTAGTGGCTGATTAATTAGAAAAGCAGCCTTAGTGGCAGTTTTAGTGGAAAAAATCTGTTTTGAAGAACAGAAAGGGGTCGAGCACTGAGTTTTAAAAAGGGGGGCAGACTTGTATAAAGAGGGGGAAGCTGGACAGAAAAAAGGGAGACAGATTAGTTGAAAAACAGGAGAGAACTAAAAAATCAGACAAAGATTTTAGGAAAAAAGAGAGATTATCTGAAAGAAAGAAAAAAACAGGATTTGAAGAAAAGAAAGAACAGAAAAAGGAGAGAGGAAGAAAATTTTTCAGAGTTTAAATTAAGAAAGAATTGATTTTTCAAAACTAATAATTGATTCTTTGAGAGTTAAAGACTAACAGTGATGCCTTTCTTTACAACTGAAAATCAGAATTCTGTTACTGCTTCCGTGGTTTGCATTGGTACTACTGATTTCTGGATTGGCTTTTCTGGTTTTTCTTTTAATTGGAGTGTTGTTTCGTTTGAACTTCTGGGTTTCTATTTGGTTTTCAAGTTTTCTGTTTGGTATCTGAATCGGGCTCTTGAGTTTCTGCCGCTATTTGTTACGTGAGCTGTTCTGTGTATTCCTGCGCTGTTACTGTTGCATTGCTGTTGTTGCACACTTCCTGCTGATCTTCCTCTTTTCTTCTTGCGTCCATATCAGGTACACTTCTACAAACCATTTTGATGTACGCTTCGAAGATGAAACGAGATGGCAGAATTTTAGCATGTTTAGTTATAGAAGTTTTGTATCTTAGATAAGACTTTAATTATGTGTTTTTTCTGTTAAATGAATGTTAGACGTTTGTATAAGTAAGATTGTTTTCTTTTATAAGATCATTTTGTTGGCAATAATTGATAAGTAACATTAGATTGTGGAACCGAATTCTTTGAAAAGGAATGAGCATCAATTAGTATAATATGTGTGTTATTTATAAGTCTCGCGTGAGTTCATAGTCAAATAATGTCAATTTTGTTAATACGTGTTATCAAATACCTTAGTTCGAAATCATTTTTGTAAATAATCCATGTAGGATATCAATTTGATATTGGTCGGTTAACAAAAATCTAGCTTTGAACTCACAGATTTTGGATTAGAAATAATTCGCAATTTCGTAGTTGTTGAAATTTTAAGTAACAAAGACCCGCTAATTTTAGGCAAACATGGGGATCCTTAACTTGTAGAATTAGCGGGTTTAGCATATCTGAGGAATAAACATAGCAAGGCTAAGAACATTAATTCAATAGGCATGAGTCGAGTAAAAAATGAGTTAATATTGAAGTTCAATATTTATTTATTTTTTTTCAAAAAAAAAAAGTATTAGTAATTAAGGTTAATTCTAGTTGCCAATATTTGTAAGTAATTAATACCCATTATTTGTTCATTTAACAAAATGGGCTTAGGATAGTTACAAGATGTTTAGTTTCTTTCAAAAAAAAAAAAAATACTACTTGTCAATTTTGTACTTTATTTACAATTTCAATTTTGATGATGTTTATTTCTCGTCAACAATGGCCGTAAATTGGTAAATAAATAACAACGACCCGTTTAAGCATGTAAATAAATTAAGACATTTTCTCTTTCATTTTTGTGGAGACATTTTTAATAGAAAAGATGTAGGTATTTTAGGATTATCCTTTTAAAATAATGAGACGAGCCTCGTCAAATAACCAATCTCATTTATTTATTTAATTATTAAAAAAAATACTTAGAATTTGGGATGGACTGTTTAGTGAATTTCACTTCCTTCCCCAAAGATAATAACGCGCTAGACTCTTTAGGCGCGATTTAATTAATTTTACCTTCTTAAACTCGGATGCGCATTTCATGCGACCCAAATCTAAATCCCAAAACATTGAATAAAAATGTGTTCCGGATTGCGGGTGCATTTCATGTGACGTAATCCAAAGACATGTTTTAAATGATGTTCACATTCTTTTTAAAAAAAAAATATAATAATAAAAGCGGTAAAGAGTTAAAACTTGCACATGAGCTCATAATTGTATAAAATCAGATAAATAAGCTGAATATGACAATTAAGCGACCGTGCTAGAACCACGGAACTCGGGAATACCTAACACCTTCTCCCGGGTTAACAGAATTCCTTATCCGGATTTCTGGTTCGCAGACTGTAATACAGAGTCATTCTTTTCCTCGATTCGGGATTAAATTGGTGACTTGGGACACCCTAAATCTCCCAAGTGGAGACTCTGAAATAAATAAACAAATCCCGTTTCGATTGTCCTTTAATTGGAAAAAACTCCTTGTACCCTCGCGGGTGCCGGAAAAAGGAGGTGTGACAGCTCTGGCGACTCCGCTGGGGACTAGACCTAGAACCACTGGTTCAGGGTTAGAAATTCGAGCTTATATAAATTGTTATATTTGGTTTTATCTGATTTTGTTAATATTTTGGCTCAATGTGCTAATTGATTGCCTTTTACCGCTTTAATATTACGTGAACTGTATATAAACTGTGCCGAAACCCATCTCCTCTCTGAGTCTTCTGAATCATGAAGAAGGGTGCACTTCGTGTGACTTCTTTTCTGTATAGTGTCTAAATTCCCAATTTAGAACGAGGTTGGATAAGTTGCAAAGCCGGTGAAGCTTCTGTATTCCCGGTACACTGCCTCCCCCTCGGCTCGAGCTGTCCGCTCAGGTAAGCCAGGTCTAGAACAAACACCCAGGTTCTGAACCTAGAATAACTCATCCTCATGCCGGATCCCTAATAGGAACGCTTATTTGCATCATGTGCATTTTGACTTAGGGGACTCAACACAGGGGTTGGGTCCGTCTAGGGATAGCAACCTGAAATAAAGACCGTCCTGAGGCATCTTATTTGTTTTATGTGCATTTATTTGCTCAATCTTGCATGTTGACCGACTTCTGAATCTCAAAAAATAAATAAAAAAATAAGAGTTAAAAATTCAAAAAAATATTTCTTTAAACGTCTTACTTTTCAAAAAAAAAAAATCTCTTCGTCCTCAAAGGGCGTATTTGAAAGCCGGGTCATTTGGAATATAGATAGTTTTCGAGTCAAATAAAAGTTTTTCCTTATTTAATCACTATAATAAATGTGCATGATGAACACAAGTCAAAATGAACCGTTCTCAGTCTGTAGCGAGGTCCCTTTGCAACTCCACATGTGGTGGAATGATATGGAAAATGATAGTAAAAAGATAGTGGAAAGAGTTTTGGGAGGTTTTGTCGATCTGCTGAATATCAAGCCAAGGACAGATATCATCGAGGCTCTAATACCGTTCTGGGACCCGACCCGCAATGTATTCCGTTTTGTCGACTTTGAACTTTCACCTACACTAGAGGAAGTCGCCGGATATGCGGGGTTGAATGGGAAACTAAGAGGGCAGTATTTACTTTCACCAAGACCAGTATCTCCGCACGCGTTCTTGGATTTGCTAAGCATTAGTCGGAAGGTGCAGAATGATGATTTGTCGAGGGGATGTTGTACTCTCCAATTCTTGTATCAATGGTACGGAATTCCTCAGGGTTTGGAAGAACCAAACCTCGGATTAATTCACACTAGGAACATAATCAAGTGGGAAACAAGACGTACTTTGGCATTTATCACAGCATTTCTGGGAGTTGTGGTCTGTCCCCGCAAAGATAAAAAAATAGAGATAGGCCTTGTAGGGATGGCCGATGTTGCAATCAAAAGAACCGACAGTACTGTGGTTCCTTTGATTTTGTCCGAAATCTACCGAGCTTTAACTATATGCCGAGAAGGAGGCAAGTTCTTTCAGGGATGCAATCTGTTACTCCAGCTGTGGATGCAAGAACACCTCCATCACCGAGTGGGATACATGAACCACGGGTTGACTGAGAGAAACTGCATTAGCGGCTTTGAGAAACGAATGACAGGCGTCATATTTACCGAAGGCGTCGAAGCATGGCTTACACGATTAAGGTCAACAACAGCCGACCAAGTTGAATGGGCATTTGGGTGGCTGAATGATACTGAGGTAATACACATGGCGACCGAGGAATGTCATGTTCTTTTGATGGGACTTCGCAGCATCCAACCATATGCTCCTCATCAGATACTGCGCCAGCTAGGAAGATTTTAGGTAATTCCCACTGATGAGGATCTAATCAAGCACGCCATTGAGTTGAGTCCAGGAGTCGTGTTCCCCGAAGGAAAAATTAGAAAGTTGTGGCACGAATGTAGATTCCTTGAGCCCAAGACTATGGTTCGAGAGCTGGCTAAGGGTGAGGTAGACCCAAAGTACGATGTTTGGTTCGGGAAAAGGTTCCAGATTCGTCAGAGACCTGCTAAAAGAGCTCACGTCCAACAATTTGCGGACGATTCGCAGGAACAGTGAGGCTGGTTAGTGAGAGAGGAAGGCTACCGGGCTGAAATCGGGAAGCTGAAGCGACGAATTGAAAGGCTTATGTTTGAAAACAACGTTCAAGTAGCCTCGGAGCAGGGTGAAAAGAACAAATTAGCCAAAGAAAACCAGACACTGAAAGCCCGAATTTTCCAAGTCGGTAAGAGTGATAGCGACCGACAGAAACGTCGCTCTGATGAAAGGTTGATAGCAGAATTGAGAAATCAAGTCAGCAAAAGCCGAGAAGACTTGGAGAGATCCAAGGCTTGTATAACAAGAATGCGGGTCAGGTGGGCCAAAGTTACAGCAGCACGGAGAGAGCACCTATGGCAAGTAAAAAGGGACTACGAAATGAGTGTTGCGACATTGAGAGAGATAAACTCCATTCTCAATAGTCGAGTCCTTAAACAAGCCCAGGATGCTAGAACAGATAGGGAACGCTGCTATGAGTCAATAGCCCGAATGGAAGAACAAATGGAGAGGTTCCAAGATCAGCTCATTGACAATACTCGGATATTGGGACTAAAGAATCAACGGATAGAACAGCTGTGCATAGAGAGGGATAGAATCAGGGGTAGGATCAATGAGATAGGGCGCTACATCACCACAAAGTGCCTAACATGTGAAGAGATGCCCCGTGATATCCTTTTTTCCTCAGTCATGGATTATGTCCACCGGCTCATGGAGGAACTAAAAAGCTTGCAAAGAAGCCTGACACCAAATCCCGCGGAAAGGCCAAACGATGCCTCGCGGGCACCAAAATCCAAAGCTTTAATGTATCACTAGTTCAATCTTGCACTTGTTTGTTTTTCAGAGTCTGTTGTCTACCCCTATGTTCTCTTCAAACATTCTTAAAAGGAAAAATGGAGTCTGTATTTCGTTTTTTTTTCTTTCAAAAGATGGCTTGTAATAGCGTATTTGAGTAATAAAAGGGAAAATTGGGTCTTTATTTTACTTATGGCACGAACTACGCTTGGTCTGATTCGTGCGGGGTCACGATACGTAGGCAATCTCTATAGGATTCGACCGTAATTATGAAAAAAAAAAGAAAATAAATAAAAATATATATATATATATTTGTCAGAACAAAATAAGCCGGGATGATGCATGCGGTCAGAGCAAAAGCATGTTAGAAATGATTAACTGCCTAAGAGCATTGCATCCCCCCAACGTGCAATTACAATATTTGTTAAGAATCTAACACTGACAAGTTTGTTGTTTTTCCAATCAATATTAGTTAGTTGTTAGAGCGTATTGTCACCATACCATTATCAAACAAGATCGAAAGGTCCTATACCAGAAAGCATGACTGGATCAAACAACAGTGTTGAGTCGGAAAAAACGGCAAATCAGATGCTGAAGGAAGCAATGGAAAAAATGGAAAAGATGAGGCTGGAAATGAATGAAATGCAGATAGCCTTGGCTAGAGCCCAAAAAGAGCAGGAACTACCTGTTACTCCTACTCTCCAACCAGGACACACGTCAGAATATCCCTCTCCGGTCCTTCAACAAGTTTCCCAAGCCATCACTATTATCAGGGAAGAGAGGCTTATGATCCCCAAGCTCCACCACCCACTCAAAACCCTCCTCCACCAAATGTTCCCGTCTTTGTGGCACCTCCTCAGCCCCATTGCATAGATCATCCAGTGAGCCACTGTTTTAGGCTCACGACACACAATATTACCCCCCCTGAACTCACATTCAAAGCACCCAAGCCACATACCTATAATCCCCACTTTGAGGTCCCGGCGGAGATTGAAAAGCCGGCTAATAGCCCAGAGCAGGACGAGGTGATGCGGAAATTTAAAAGCCTGGAGCAGTCCTTCAGGAACATACACGGGTTAGGCAACCAGGTCAGCGTGGCCTATAAAGATCTATGCCCTTTCCCTGGCGTTCAATTACCAACAGGGTTCAAAATGCCCAAGTTCGATTTGTACGAAGGGCATGGCAATCCTATGGCACATCTACGGGGCTTTTGTAGCAAAATTAGGGGAGCAGGGGGAAAAGATGAGCTGCTTATAGCTTACTTTGGCCAGAGTTTGAGCGGGTCGGCACTGGAGTGGTATACAAGACAAGATCCAAGCAGGTGGTACACCTGGGATGACTTGGCACAGGCTTTCGCAGAACACTTCCAATACAACCAGACCGTCTCACATTGCTAAAACTTGAGAAGAAACCCGGAGAGAGCTTCAGGGAATTTGGGTTCCGATGGAGAGAACAGGCATCCAGAGTTGATCCTCCAATGAGAGAAGGAGAAATGGTAGATTACTTTCTACAAACTCTAGAGCCGTCTTACTTCGGTCACTTGGTGACGTCAGTTGGCAAATCATTCAATGAAGTGGTGAAAATGGGGAGTATGATAGAAGAGGGACTTAAGTCCAATAAGATCCTGAGTTACTCAGCAATTAAGGCAACAACTCAGGCCATTCAGAGCGGCACGGGAGGTGCGCTCGGAAAGAAAAGGAGAGAAGAAGTTACGACAATAGAGGCAGGCAATTGGTCCAGATCTAAAGGCCCTTCCCCTCATTACCAATCCAAACCCCATCATCTAAACTACCCACACAATCCATACAACCCTACACAACCCTACTACCCGCCACAAGAACAACATTTTTCCATACATCACGCCCAAACTTATACCCAGCCTCCGGCTCGTCCGCAATAGCGTGTACCAGCTCCCCAACATACATATCTACCTCCACAAAGCACATATCCACCACCGAGGGCCTACAAGAATCCTTCAGGGCCAAACTTCCGCGGAAATCAGGCTTTCAGAAACGAAAGGATGCAGAAGCCAAGAACATTCACTCCGTTGGGAGAAACCTATACTACTCTATTTCACAAGTTGAAGCAGATAGGCCTACTAAGTCCTGTTGAAACCAAAATGCCAAATCCCCTTCCCAGAAATCTGGACCATTCAGTGAGCTACGAATATTGTTCGGGTGCTCCCGGGCATGACACTGAGAAATGTTGGAAGTTGAAGACTGCCATACAAGATCTTATTAACACAAATAGGATCGAGGTTCAGGCACCGGGGGCCCCCAACATCAATGAAAATCCGTTACCGGTGCACCATGAAGCCCACATGATCGAATTAGGGCACGAGGGAGGGAAACCAAAAACACCCTCACAAACGGTAATGATGATTCACGCTAGTACTAATGAATAGTCAACTAGTGGAAAGCCAGTTGTCACACCTCCTTTTTCCGCACCCGAGGGGCGCGAGGGGAGTTTTTTCCAATTAAAGGACAATCGAAACGGGATTGGTTTATTTATTTCAGAGTCGCCACTTGGGAGATTTAGGGTGTCCCAAGTCACCAATTTTAATCCCGAATCGAGGAAAATAATGACTCTATATTACAGTCTGCGTTCCAGAAATCTAGATAAGGAATTCTGTTAACCCGGGAGAAGGTGTTAGGCATTCCCGAGTTCCGTGGTTCTAACACGGTCGCTCAACTGTTATATTTGGCTTATTTATCTGATTTTAATACAATATGAACTTATGTGCAAATTTATCTTTTAACCGCTTGATTATTATTGTTTTTACAAGAATGTGAACATTGCTTAAAATATATCTTTGGACTGTGTCACATGAAATGCACCCACAATCCGAAACATATTTTATTTGATGTTTTAGGATTTGGATTTGGGTCGCATGAAATGCACACCCGAGCTTAAGAAAGTAAATTATTAAACACGCGCCTAAAGAGACTATCGCGTTGTTATTTTTTCGGAGGCCGCGAAATTCGCTAAACGACCCTCCTAAATTCAAAGTAATTTTAAACAAGTATTTACTGAGGGCCCCGCAATTTGTATGTTTATTTGGCGAGGCTCATCTCATTCTTATTTTTTAAAGAATTTGCAACGTCATGGAAATGCATCTCGGGCCACGCCACAATCAATGCGCCCGTGACTAGAGACATATTTCGACTTCGTTGAGATTTGAATTTGGGTCACATAAATGTGCACCCGAGCTTAGGGAGATAACATTATTAAAGGCGCGCCTAAAACAACTAGCGCATTATTATTTTGGGGTAGGGCCGTGAAATTTGCTAAACGACCCATCCCGGAATCTAAGCATTTAATACATATACTTTGTGAGGGCCCCGCAATTTGTCCCTTTTATTTGGCGAGGCTCGTCTCATTTTATTTTTATTATTATTATTATTTATTTTTATTTTTATTTTTATTTTATTTTATTTTTATATTTTTTAAAGGGATGCCATTTTTACGCTTTTGACCATACTAAACCTTACAGCTTCTTTACAACTAAAATCTCATAACTTGTTAGAGGTTTAATAAAAGAGTTTTAGCGAATGAGTATTTCGGGATTAGTAATAACATGTACTAATAATAATTTTTTTTTTGAATGAACTAAGCAAATTAAAGGACGAACAAATTAACGTCAAACTTGTGTCATAGAACGACTAGTCCAACTTAATTAACGACATCAAATAAACAAGAATAACATAACATAAAAATGAACCAAAATGCAGACAATGAAACATAGGCAGAAAATTTCCAAACCAAATTCTATATTGCATTTTTTGAACATTCCGTAACATTTCCTTGTCTAATGCTTGAAGTTTACTAACCTGAACAAACAGAGACGGATAGAACCAGGGACCAAACCTCTACATTGACTTCAACGGACGGACTCGACGAACAACGACGACCTCAACGGAACCGACGACTCGAACCAAGATTGTCAATGACCTCTACACTCGTCTTCTCTCTTTCGACGACCTTGACGGACTGTGGGTTGTTTGGGCGATGCGACGCAGCAAACGCAGCCACAACTGCTGCTCGAAGGGAGGCGATGAGACTACTGTTTTTTTTCGGGTAATGGCAGTCGAAGGGCAACGACGACGAGGCTGGTGCGCTGGGGGTGGTTCGCGACTGGTTTGGGTAGTATAGATGAAGAAGAACGTGAAGCAGCAGCAATGGAGGAGTGGTCGTGGTCGACGGAACTGGGCAGCGGTTATGGAGGTCGACGGACTGGAGAGGTGGTCGTGGTCGCCGGAACTGGGCAGCAGGTTATGGTGGTTTGATTAGTAGGGTGGTGGTGTTTGGACGACGAGGTGACGACGCTGCTGCTACTCGTCGGACTGGGTAGTGACGATGGTGGAGCTGGGAGGAGGAGGGTCCGTGTGGTGGTGGTGTTTGGAGCGTTTGGACGTGGGGAAGGTGAAGGGGGGGGGGGTCCGGTGGTCACTGGTTTTTTCGTTTTTTCTCAGTAGGTTTCCTTTCTTTCTTTCGTTTTTTAGAAGAAAGCGGAACAGTAGTTCTTTTGCTTTTTAAATTTTTTCCAAAAAAATCCATCATCTCTCCTGTT